>NC_134359.1:241817435-242130935 GCF_048569485.1 Anomaloglossus baeobatrachus
ATATATTTTATCAAGAAAAGTAAGGATTTACTCAGCATTGAAACTCCTTTACATACAAGCCATTAGTATGGGATATAAAATCCTGATGATGTGATGCCCCTGGACTATCAGGTCGTCACAGGGTATTGCACAATCTACTCTCCCGTGTAGTATCCACCTCCCTCTTGGTTATGGGTCCCTAACCAGATGGTGTTGCCTACATCAGCAAAATCGAAATCCTAGATACACCCTGCACCACACCCACGAGACACGCCAGTGGACGGCTTGAGTGGAATAGAGTCGCCCACCTGGGGGGTCTGGGAGGGCAGGTGAGGAGTGTAGTCAGTCATTCAGTGAGTGAGAGGAGAGAGAAGCCCTCGAGCTGCGAGGAGCTCTGAGGAGGCCGGGAGCGGGGACTCCCATAAGGAAACTGTCTAGGTTGCAGAAGGTGGTCTGGGCCTAGAGGAGTCGGACCCCCGTCCGCAGGGGATCGTGGCAAGGGGCTCGGATCTGTCGAGCAGGATAGTAGACGGCCTTGCACCATCACCGGGCTGGGACCGAGGCATGACGGGGTACATGGACACTAGGTCGGGGAGTAGCTGCATGCAACCCGATAATTTACCCATGGAGAACAGAGCCTTCAAGATTCGTTCACAACCGCTCCAAAATCGGGGTACTAGCCCAAAAAGGGGGATAGGACTTTCCACCCAAAACTGTGCAGAAAATAAACAAGCGTGAACCCTGAGAGCAAACTCCCACACTTAGCCATAGTGGGGAGCGGGACCCAGCAAGTTTCATACTATCAGGACCACCAGAGAAGTAAACTTAGTGTCAGGAGGCAGGTCACGGATCACTAGGCAGCACCATTGGGGACAGGACCCAAACTAGCTCCCCTCAGCGGCAGCGGTGTCCAGAGATTTGGTTTACCCAGTTGTCAGTGTCTGATTAATGGATGGAGTGAGTACAAGAGTGATCCCTGCATCTCATGGCCTAATCTTCCCACCGAGTCTCGGGGCATCCCCCCTACCCGTGGAGGGTCATAACACCTGGCTGACCCCTGTCATCACCACGGGTACACCCCAACGGCAGCGGCGGTATTCACCCCAGTTACCGCGCACCATGGGTGGTGTCACAAACTCCATAATCCCTTGTAAATACCCCCCTTCATTTGAGTGGCTGCACGTCCCCCGGGTCCGGAGACCCTCGAGCCACTGAACCCGGATCAGAGCAGCTCGGCTGCTACTACGGGGGCGGCACAATGACAACTTGCAATTTTAATAATTTACGAACATGAGACACCTCCTTTAAGGGGGTTTGTCTGAAACCTCAGATGCACACCACTGATTGGCCACTTCCCCGGCTCATTGGCTTCTCGTCTCCCTTTATTAGGCCATCCAAATTTAAAGTTTTTCGTTTTTAATGAATGATTCTCATCTTGAAGTGGTATTCACATCTGATAAAGTGATGGCACAATGCTACAATCGGTGCAGGCCATCTTCTGTCAGCCCCAATGATATGAAGAATAAAAGGCATCACAGAACTGGTTTACTGTCGCAGATATGTGCCAAAAGCCAGATTCCACCAATCTAAGGTCGGTCTCATGCATTCGATATTCGCAGTGCAAGTGTGAACAGGGATGTACAGACCATCCACAGGTCTCGTATTTTAGGCCACGGAGCTCGATCAGGTCATCAATCGTACTTTATATACACCAAACATGTCTCTCATTGCTGGCCTATCCTAAGAATAAGCTCTTTAATGCCTATGACCAGTTTAACTCATTACTCTGCAATTCTTGTTTCCTATTACTGATACAGCCCCACTTGTGACGGAAAATAAAGCAAGGGATTTTTTTCCCCCCCAAAAATGAGATGTTATTTAAAAGCATATATTGCCACCTAGTGGTGAAGTGTAGTACTATCATGTGCCATCATGTCACTAATAAAGCAGCATGCTGAGAAATCAATACATTTGGACAATGCAAAGGGACTTCGGAACAAATCCAAATTCATATTGATGAGATTTATATTGCACGTGTGCGAAGGCTTCATTCACCCATCAGTAGTTTGTCTTGTGAAAAACTAAACGATTTTCATCATTATTTGATGTCAGCTTTTGCAGCTGTGTAATTTTTCATATGCTTTATATAAAAAAAAAAAAAAAAAAAAAATGTAAAAAATCACAGATAGACCATATATAATTCATGGATGTCTCAATGAAGCCTAAATTCAGATATTTTGCTACCAAACTAAATATGGATATGTTAGATGATCACAAACAGAGAAGTCATGGGTTAAATCCACACTAAGATACGGGTAGGACAGTACAAAACGTATATAAATGAGTATTATACCTGGATCCAGCCAGAATGACACTCTTTGCCTGTTTAATGCCCTTTGGCACCAACTCGCGGATCACCTCCTGTATAATTACCGAGCCCATAAATGCATAGTCTGTAGAATATAAAGATGTGTTAGCAATCACAACTCAGATCTGAGCCTGTTTTCTTGGTCAATCTTAAGATCATATATTTTCATTATTAACTGTGGTGTATTAGTGGTTACCAGTGGTGGTCAACGCAACGGACCCCAGTGACATCTGAGGTCCATGAAGCACAAGCAAGCCAAAATGTTTGTATACATCATAGAAATATATATATATATATACATACATATATATATATATATATATATATATATATATATATATATATAGGTCTCTGGAGTACTCAAACTTTAAAGTCTTGGTCGTCCTCTGTTATTTCTACACTGACATTCTAAAATTGGAGTACAGTCTAAGCAGCTTTCACAAGATCTTCATGCTTCATGCTGTGGGATAGGAAAGCTGGTTCTCAGACACTGCCACACTTCCCAAAGAGAAGCATGGTTTATTATGATGTCTGACTTCACCATCTCTGAACTAGAGGTGCATTTTACAGTTTGGGAAGCACTGACAGTGCTTCCTTTTCTGGACCCAATGATCATGTGATCGCTGGGTGCAGGAGGGAATGATACCATCCCCAATAACAGAGGAGGAAGGAGGATGACACATTTATTGATAACTTAAGAGATCTTTGAAATGGAGGAGCATTCTAAGACCCTCTTAGGGGCATAGAAACAAAACACAAGAAACACTGCCAGGCTACATCACTGTTTCTTACACACACACACACACACACACACACACACACACACACCTCTCCCAGAACGTTATTGCAATGATCTTTTGTTATACACATTAAATTTCTGTGTGTGTATTGGGGTAAAGAAACAAAATAAATAAAAAAAAAGGACACATTAGACTTTCACACAAAAGCCCCAAAATTGTTGCCACCCTCAATTTCATATCCGGTTCCACACCCTTTGGAATAAATGACTGCAATGATTTGCTTCTTAAACTTCTCAACTAGAAAGTTGGACCACTCTTGTTTTGTAAACTGCTCCAGGTCTCTCATATTTGGAGCTGCCTTCTCCCAACAGCAATTTTAATATCTCTCCACAGTTGTTCAATGGGATTCAGAACTTGACTCATTGCTGCCACTTCAGAACTCTTCCATGCTGGGGGCTTCTTGAAGTATGTGTGGGGTCATTCTCCTTCTGGAAGATGCAAACCCAGCTTTCTGATTCTGGGCACTACGTTGTGACTCAAAATCCTTTGGTAATCACAGATTTCATGATGTCTTGCTCATAGTCAAGGCTCCCAAGTGCCAGAGGCAGCAAAACAACCCCAAAACATCCCTGAACCTCTATCATATTTGACTGTAGGTACTGTGTTCTTTTCTTTGTAGGCCTCATTCCATTTTCGGTCAACAGTAAAATGGTGTGCTTTACCAAAAAGTTCTATCTTTGTCTCCACTGTCTACAAGACGCTTTCCCAGGAGGATGTTGGCTTACTCACGAACATTTTGGCATACTGCAGTCAACCTGTGTTATGTCACTGGGTCAGCAGTGGTGTCTTCCTATGTCTCCTGCCATAGCATTTCATTTAAATATCAACGGATATTTCACGCTGACACTGATGCACTCTGAGCCTGCAGGACATCTTGAATTTCTTTGTAACTTGATTGGATGGTGGATAAGCCACCCCAGACTATCCTACATCCTTTCACCAATTTTTCTTTGGTGTCCACGTCCAGGGAGATTAGCTATCGTGCCATGGGTTGCAACTTCTTGATTATGTTGCACACATTGGACAAAAGGAACATTGAGAACTCTAGAGATAGACTTTTAAGCTTGAACTAGTTGATATTTTTCAACAATTTTGGTTCTCAAGTCTTAAGACAGTTCTCTTCTCTACTTTCTGTTCTATATGCTTAGTGTGGTGCACACACAGATACAATGCAAAGATTGAGACTTCTCGTCTTTTTACCCGATTTCAGGTGTGATTTTCATATTGCCCACACTTGTTATTTGCCACAGGTGAGTTTGAGCTAGTATCACATGCCTGAAAAAAAAGTTGTTCACTAACTTTTGGAAATGGGCCAACAATTGTGTCCATTTTTGGGGTTGTGTATCAAATTATGCCCAATGTGAAATTATGTCCAATGAGCCGTGTGTAACATGTCGCAAAAATTTAAGCCCCATGTGTTGTGAAAAAGAGGCAAAAATCATTTGAATATCCAAATGAGAAAAAAATGATAGTGCATTAAAAGCCGAAAATGTCCTTCTTTAGGAACGAGAAATTGGGGGGTTAGGAACTGGTTAAACTTCAACCCAGGATGTTTGCATCAACATAAAAATTGTTACACGTTTTTAGGCCATTTGTAATTATTATAATGATGGAATTTCTTTAAAGCAAGATCATGTAAAAGGAAAATAAAATAATAATAATAATAATAATAATAATAATAATAATAATGTACCATTCCGTGATCTGGATATGTTTCCACTCCAGACATCGCTGGAGCAATATGGCACAAAGCTGTTGAAAAGAGAATAAAAAATTATTTTGAGTCTAATGAACACAAACTTTTTCTAAAGTATATTAGCCTTGGAGGGCTATAAGGGGCGTAATAGTAATCTAATGCTAGACCACCAGAAGACCCCTACTGCTGTAATTTGTAATTGTCTTTTTCATATGCTTAGGCCACAGAAAGTAAAATCAAAGCTCCATGTGTGATTTCTCTACTGGAGGTTAGAAATGGAGACGATTTATTCTGACCCAGTCTGTGGCATTTATAATACATATTGAATTTTTTTGTATCATCCGTTGTAGTGTAAGATTCCTGTTGATAACATTCCTTTTAAGGCCCCATGCACACTGATGTTTTCTGGGTTTGGTTTGTTCTGTTCGGAGCAGTTCAACGGTTCCCATTCTAATAAGCCCCCCCTGTGCTCCGGTACAGCAGTCATATTCCTTCATAATATAAACAATACAGCCTTTGTGCACGTCCCTGGGGCCTTTGAGGTTTTCTATGATGTTTGGAACTCAGGACCGCAATCTTCAGATGAGTCAATTACACTGGGATTATCCTGATTGGAGATGTTCTATTGCCGTAAGGGCCCTTTCACATTGCATTATTACCCAAGTTGACTGGTCCTGTCGGATCCTCCGTCCGAACCCCCCACAAAACGGGTTTTGGATGCATGTGCTAACTGGGCCATGATTATAATGGTGCAGACTGAGTCACCGTGTGCTCTGTCTTGCACCATTTTTGAGCATATATGTAGCACCCAGGGTTATGGGGTACTCTGTTTCGGGCAGTGTCTCTATTGGGAATGTTACGATTGTGGCAGTTACTCGGTTCCGTGCCTTGGGGATATTTACAGGGGATTTGTGAATAAGGTTATTTGTGATGCCACTTGCGGTGTTGCGGCTATAGGTAGGGAGCCGCTGCTGCAGTGTCTCTGCTGGGGATGATGATATTGCAGCTAGTATGGTAGTCCCTCCGCAAGTAGGGTATTGCCCCAGGGTATGGTATGGTGCGGTGGGCGTCAGAAGAAGGGAGTCCACACAGGTATTCAGTGCAACTGGTTTTACTCACTTTTCTCAAGATGTTAACTGGTTGCACGAGGCCGACTGGTTTCACCTCCAGGTCCCCTTGGTCCCAGTGCCAGTCTGGTTCTCTGGTACCTTCTTCCCCTGCACCTGTCTCTGGTAAGTGGGTCCCCATGGTATGTAACACCGGGGGTCCGCGGTTTGTGGTTTGTCCACCTCTGTCCGCCTGACGGTAGCGTGAACCCTGTGGGGTTGGAGTCTCTGGTCCTGTCCCCGGCTTTCTCTTTGCTACTGAGTCTTCGGATTCTTTAGGATCAGCAAGGTCCTTGATGGTCCCCTCTGCTGTGCAGGTGTAAACAGGTCGGCTTGAAGCTCTTTTCTGTCCTAGGGTCCTGTACCCAGTCGGTGCGTAGTTCTGGGAGTACTCCACCGGGAACCACCTCTCCTGGGTACCAGGTCACTATCAACCCGAGTCAGGGTGTCACTTTACTTCCACCTTCACTCTTCTGCTGTCAGATACTATCTACCGACTTAGACTGACTTCCTGTGTCCCGATTACTACCCACAATCTGCCCCTCCCACTTGGTCAACTAGTGGACTGGAGTAGCTCCACCTCTAGGCGGCCATCCATTGGTCTGACCCTAGCTAGTACCATTGTATGGGGGATTGTTGGGGAAAACTGGGGTTCTTGGTACCTGAGGGGATAGGCCCTGCATCCTGGTGGGGATGCAGAACCTTGTAGCACCCTGAGGGTCTCAGGGGCGCTACATATACGCTTTCTGCATGTGAACACCCAGATGTAGTAGACCGTCTTGGTGTCCGCCTCCAGAAAGTGTATGCGCCCAAAAATGGTGCAAGACAGAGCACGGTGACTCCGTCTGCACCATTATAATCATGGCTCCGTCGGTGCGTGCGTCCAAAACCAGTTTTGTGGAGTGTGGGGGGGGGGGGGTTCAGAACTTAGGCAATAACTCAATGTGAAAGCGGCCTCACTGAGTTTTGTAGCCTGTGTGTTACCTAGGGGTATGCTAACAAATAGCGATTTTGACATGTTTTCTACAGGACAAATGCAAACAATTGGGCCATGTGCACACATTAAGTATTTGGCAAATTTTTTGCCTCAGGAATGTAGCCCAAACCAGGAGTGGAACAGTCAGAGGAAAAGTATGATAGAAACACAAGCACCACTCCTGTATTTATCACCCACTTCTGTTTTTGGCTTACAAATCCTGAGGTAAAAAAAAAAAAAAAAAACAACTCACCAAATACTCAACGTGTACAAGTGGACTTGACGTGGCAATTCCGCACTAAGGCTATGTGCGCACTTACCGGATTTTGCCGCGGATTTTTCGCGGATTTGCTGCATGTTTCGCTGCAGAAAATGTTCATAACATCTCTGCAGTGAATCACCAGCAAATCCTATGGAGAAAAAAAATCCTGTGCGCACTAGGCGGAATTTGACAGCTGCATGTTTTGCTGTGGGAATCCCGCAGCAAAAACAAGTGCATGTCACTTCTTTTCCGCACATCGCTGCGGGATTTCACTCCATTGACTCAATGTTAATCCTGAAATCCCGCAGGGAATAACGCAGGCAGCAAATTCTGTGTGGTTCACTGCGTTTTCCTGCGTTATTCCCTGCGGTATTTCGCGGTTTACCTCCGGTAATGTACATCGCCTGTCTGCGGTTTTGCAGGGAAGTGATGTCATTACAGGAAGAGGAAGCGGAGCAGAGAGTAAACAAACACAGATCACACACACACACACATCACAGACACAGAACACATAGACACAGACACATAGAAAGAAAACGGAAATATAGGAAAAAAAGAACGTGGTCTCCGCTGTATATTTACCTTCCAGCCGAGGTAAGCACACAGCGGCGGCCCGGTATTCTCAGGCTGGGGAGGGCGAGGGGCAGGGGTAATGTCCCCCGCCTCACTCCCCCTCCCGCAGCCGAGAATATCAGCCGCAGCTGCCCCGGCACTGTCGCATGCAATATGCGGCAGTACCGGAGTGTCCTCGGCTCTTCTTGCCACCATGTAGCAGTGGTGGCAAGGTAATACAAGGGGTTAATGTTGGTGGGGGACCACCGCCATTAACCCCAGGCTTGATCATGGCAGCGTCTATGTGACAGCTGACATGATCAACCCGTAAGTAAAGTGAAAAAACACAGACACCAAAAATCCTTTATTTTAAATAAAACCAACAAGCCTCGTTCACCATTTTATTAACCCCCCCAAACAAAGCTCCGGTGTAATCCACAGGGTCCTGCATAATCCACCGCTCCGCCTCCGACGTCCTGCACTGCTGACATCCAGCCGCGACTGTCACAGACACAGGCTGAATGCAGCAGACAGCAGAGGTGATTACCGGTCATTTCCCACGGCCGGTAATGTGAACTCACTGCCGACCGTGGGAAATGCAGCGATCTGTCATCTATCTATCTATCTATCTATCCCTCTGTCTGTCTATCTATCTATCCCTCTATCTATTCTTCTGTCTATCTACTATCAGAATTAAATGTATTTTTTTTTTTTTCTTCAATGTGCTTTATTGCATTGAATGCAATAAAGCACATCCCAACCCGCACGCGGCAAAACCGCGGCAATACCGCGAATAATACCGCGGTAAAACCGCGGCAAACCGCATGCAGTTTTCGGGTGCGGTTTCCCGCGGTTTTTTACCGCGGGTGCGGTAATCTTACTTCATGCAGCATTTGCTTGGACCTGTCCCGTCCACAGCCATGACTCAGTCATGGGTACGGGATTGAAATAGACCAGGTGAGTGCTGCTAAGAGCAGTTCTACTATTCATATGTGAGGCCGTATGGCACATTTTATAAAAATATTTTAGTGTAGGACTGCTTCAAATGAGATTTGCCGTGACGTGGCGAAGCAGCTCAAGAAATTGCAATTTTTTGCCAAAAATCTCAAAATTTTTAAAATAAGTACAGTTTGGAATGTTTAGTGCTGTAGTGCACATTTGGTGCTGCTTTTTGTTTTTTCTTTATCAGAATTAAATGTATTTTTTTTTTTCTTCAATGTGCTTTATTGCATTGAATGCAATAAAGCACATCCCAACCCGCACGCGGCAAAACCGCGGCAATACCGCGAATAATACCGCGGTAAAACCGCGGCAAACCGCGGCAAACCGCATGCAGTTTTCGGGTGCGGTTTCCCGCGGTTTTTTACCGCGGGTGCGGTAATCTTTGAGAGCATGCGGAATTCTCTCAAGGTAATTTCATTTCCCAGTGCGCACAGAGCCTAAGGCTGTGTGCGCACTAGAGCTTTTTACCTGCGGATTTACCCGCGGATTTGCCCCGGAAATTTCTTGAGAAATGTCTGCAATCTTTGTGCAGACATTTCCCATGAAATTCAATGAGAAAAAAAAATAGCTGTGCGCACTGTGCGGATTTTTCTCAAGAAAATTTCTTGAGAAAATTTTCTCGAGAAACTTTCTTGAGAAAATGTGCATGTCCATTAATTTCCGCAGGTACCTGCGGTATTCCGGGGGTATTCCGCAGGTAGCAATGATGTGCGGTATACCACCGGAATAGCCGCGAATTACCTGCGGTAATGTTCATCGCTGCCTGCGGTTTTGCAGGAAGCGATGTCATTATGCCAGGAAGAGGAGGCAGAGCAGAGTAAACACAGACGTCACACTCCCTGGACGCCGCACAGAAGCACTTCCGTGCGACCTCCAGGTCTGTCCCGTGCAGTCTGTGTCCTGCTCCGGCCTCGCGGCTGCTTGCCCTGCAGGGTGTCAGTGTGTGCCCGCAGTGTCAGCAGCCTGTCACGCTGCAGCGCAGGCAGACACTGACACAGGCAGACACTGACACTGCACTGCAGGGTGTCAGTGTCTGCCCGCAGTGTCAGCAGCCTGTCACCCTGCAGCGCAGGCAGACACTGACATCCTGCAGTGCTGGGAGCCGCGGGGATGACGATCGCTGCTGTCAGGAGGTGAGATCATTACCTGCTGTGACGATCTCCTGCCTCCTGACGTCACCGCGGTCACTGCTGTCTATGCCCGTCTCGCGAGCGGCCCGAGACTGTCACTAGCGGTGACGTCACGGGCTCTCGCGATACTTCTGACAACGCGGCGGGCATAGAAGTCAGTGACAGCGCTGACGTCAGCAGTACAGGAGATGATCACAGAAGGTAATGATCTCATCTATGCTCCTGATGGCAGCGCTCGTCATCCCCTGCAGTGACCTGAGCTGACCTATTGATGTTAGCTCAGGTCACTGCATTGCTCTCCCAGCCAATGGGGAACATTCTGTTCTTCATTGACTGGGACAGTGACTATGGTATGGATCGCCGTGGGACCCCCTCCTTATTGGATTACGCCGGACGTGGAATTGATTGTTCTTTTCAATAAATTGGTTAAAGAGGCTATGTGGGGAGTGTTTTTTCAAATAAAACTTTTTTTGTTGTCTATTTTTTAATTATTACTGACTGGGTTGGTGATGTCGGGTATCTGATAGACGCCTGACCTCACCAACCCCAGGGCTTGATGCCAGGTGACATTACACATCTGGCATCAACCCCATATATTACCCCGTTTGCCAACGCACCAGGGCGCGGGATGAGCTGGGGCAAAGCGCCAGGATTGGCACGTCTAATGGATGCGCCACTTCTGGGGCGGCTGCGGCCTGCTATTTTTAGGCTGGGGAGTGTCCAATAACAGTGGACCTCCCTAGTCTGAGAATATCAGACCCCAGCTGTCCGCTTTACCTTGGCTGGTGATACAATATGGGGGGGACCGCACGTTTTTTGTTTTAAATTATTTATATAATTTAAAATAACAGCGTGGGGTGCCCACTGTTTTGGATTATCAGCCAAGGTGAAGCTGCCAGCGGTGGTCTGCAGGCTGCAGCCGTCTGCTTTACCCAAGCTGGCTACAAAATATGGGGGGACCTCACGTCGTTTTTTTTTAATTATTTATTTATTTTATGGCTAAATACAAGGCTAAGCACCCTTTAGTGCCACATGAAAGTCACTAAAGGGTGCCAGCTTAGAAAATGCAGGGAGGTGGAACATTATATAGGTTTTTCTCATCTATCTATCCCTCTATCTATCTATCCCTCTATCTATCTATCTATTCATCTATCTATCTATCCCTCTATCTATCCATCTATCCCTCTATCTATTCATCTATTCATCTATCTATCCCTCTATCTATTCATCTATCCATCTATCTATCCCTCTATCTATTCATCTATTCATCTATCTATCTATCCCTCTATCTATCTATCTATTCATCTATCCATCTTTCCCTCTATCCATTATCTGTCTATCGATTATCTTTATTATTTATTGCAGGGACAAACCTGCGGTAAATCCGCGGCAAATCCGCGGCAAAACCGCATGCGGATTTGGTGCGGATTTTTTCCGCAGGTCCGGAAATCTTTCACTGGCAGAAGTTTCTCAAGAAATTTTCTTGAGAAACTTCACATTTCTAGTGCGCACATAGCCTTAAGTAGGAGTGGGGTGGGGACAAAAACTTTCCTTCAAAATTCATTAAAAATCTTATTAATGGACTCGCTTCCAAATTCATTATAAGGACTGGAGTAGAATTTTTGGTGTTAAAAACACTGGCACTTTGGAGATTTCCCTTTCTGAAATTACTCCATGATAGCACAAGGTCTTTTTACTGATCTCAAATGATTTTAGGCTGCTTTTATCAATGAAAAATTCATATAAAAACAAAACAAAACAAAAAAAAAACACGTTGAGAAACTGAAAACCACTCATTTTCAATAAGGCCTGGCAGGTTGCTATGGGCAACAGCTCCACTTTTAATTAACCTCCACCAACCTTATGTATGATTTGCATGGTCCCTTATAACGTTCTGGTTTATTATAAAACTTACACAGCATTTAGATTCCACCACTGCGGATTTTCATCCTGTCGGGAAGACAGAATTCCTATACCTGACAAAACAAGAGGATATTAATGGAGTGAGTATGTATTCTTCTTATGCAAAACCAACATGGCGTTGTTCACATTATCAAGACAGATGCACCCTTTATATGGTGGCATGGGTTATAGAAAACATGCAGAAAATAAAAAAAAAAAAAAGTGAAAAACAATTATATCACGCCAATGACACCCCTCCCCCCTGCACATGGCCATAGTACAGATGTGTAGTACAGTTATAGTGACCACATACAGGTTTTGATGATGAATAATGAAGGCGCCATGTGGTGGTGGCGGCATCTACTGTACATGGCACAAAACTGTAGGAAATTTACCAAGATCAACATTTCACACACCAGTCCTCAAGGAAAAGTCTGCTTGAGTAAGGCCATATGCACATGTGACGCCCTGGGCAAGCCAGGGGTCACAGGTCACAACATCACATGCACCCCACATTCCCTGCAGGAACACCAAGGCTAACCCAAAATCCTTGTTGCCTTCCTCCAGGGGCTGATGTCCACACCAGGGGGTGGGCCAGGCGGTTGGCTCCGCCCACCGAGGAGTTCACAGCCCTGGAGGCGGGAAGAACCAGGCAGATAGAGTTTAGGAAGAAAAAGGAGAAGGAAGTGAAGTGGTAGAGGAGCAAAGGAGAGAAGCTGAAGTGACAGAAAAGTGAGAGTAGTAAAGCCTGAAGTTGGTCCGGGTGTGTGCCCCGGACTGAGACAGCAAGGTCAGCAGACGGCGGTGATAGTCTGCAGGGGGACTGCTTGGAGGTTGCTGGAAGGACCGCGGACAGGTGGTGACCCGGCGGTACCGGAGCAGTATACGAAGAACAGTCAGCACCAGGGCAGGGGCCTTTCGGATCCCGGCAAGGCTAGGAGTCGCCATAATTTGCCAAATCCGTCAGTGAAGGGGACCTCTGTCTCCTAACAACCAAGTCCCGATTGAAGGCAACCGTCCAACCGTGAAGGGGAGACACCGCCACCGCCAAGGCACCAGTTTCCCAGGGCCAGCGCCTGCGGGCAAAAGAGGGGCTCCTCCGGCCCATATCCAAGCCAGGGAGCGGGTAACCGGTGGGGACCCATCGCTACCAAGAGACTTTACATAGGTGCAGGGAAGAGACAGTCACCGCTAACTGCAGGGAACATCAGCACCGTAACCGTCCGAGGGACCCGTCCAACCAGCCGTTTGTTTACCGAGAACTGTGTCGTGTTTACTGGCTGAGTGAGTACCTCCGTGCCGTGCGGCACAGCGCTGCCCCTGCGCCCCTGAACCTCCACAGGCCCCATACCCGCCTGTCCACCATACCAACCCCATCACTGGGCCCCGGGAGCACCAAAAACCCCTACCCACGGAGGGGCAAATCAACAACTGGCTGCTCCGTAACATCACTCCCGGGATCCCCAGACAGAGCAGCGGTGGTGTCCACTTAATCACCACAACCGTGGGTGGCATCACGGACAATAGACTATCCCAAAACCCAATCCCCTTTCACTCACGGGCGAGGAGCGCCGCTCGAGTCCCCGGGATCCAGCCAATCGCTCGAGCCACCGAGCAGCAGCAGGCCGCGGCAGCCGGACCCGAGAAGTGGGAGAGCGCGGCGTCCCCTCCTCCGCCCGCGACACACACATTGCAGTTTTGTTTCTTCAGCGAAAAACACACCCTCTGGGAGAAAAACGCACCTTTGGCAGAAGAACCCATAACAAACATGTGTTTTTGCCTCGTTTCGGTGAGTTTTACACTATTTTCAATAGAAAAACTCAAGTTAAAAACACAAACAATTGACATGCTGCTTTTTTCTGCAACCAAAACTGCAAGGAAAAAATGAAGCAACGTGCGCACAGCCATTCTGAATTCTTATAGACTTTGCTGAGGAAGGTAATGCATGCCCTTTAGGGCAACAAATTGCACCAAAAACGCGGCAAAAAAAACGCAGCGTGCAAACAGGGCCTAAGGCATACACCTAAATATATGCATCCAATCTTTGGATTGTCTGTTCACCAGAAAATAGAAGCTTGTTGCGCCGGTTTTCTTAAGTATGTTACAGTAAAATTTGTACTACAAATGTATTTACAATCACAAAATTTTGCACAGACACTCCATATGACCCAGGGAACACCAGAGACTATGTTTGGATGGGAGAATGTAACCCCGCGCTTTACAGTTACTCTCCAAAAAACCTGCCTACATTAAAGTAAATGGAGACTCTGGAATCTAAATATTGTATTCAACAAGTAGAAATTTATTATTACAAAATAGTGCTCGTGCAAATTACATAAAATTCATTATACTTTAGGATGACATTTGGGATATTGGGAGGGATGTATAACCGCACTTTACACTGGTCAAAGATTTAGAATTATTTGCTAGAAAACTTAGATTTAAAAAATTCTTTTCATGTAATGATGATAAACACTTCTCAACTTTTAGGGAACAACAAGCACTGTCAGACCTTGAAACTCTGTTAGATGAACAGCAAGAACCAGATGACAGTACTGGAGCACGCTTTCCTACGTGTCTGCATGGTCGATCACAAGTGTTTCCCCCTCATGGCTTAAGTCCAAATGTGGACATTTTTGTCGAACTGGTAAGAAAAGATTTATGTTTGATACCGGATAAAGTAATAAATCACAATCTGACATATAAGGAAAGAGTAGCAATTAAGGAGTTAAAAAATATGAAAAATATCATAATAAAACCAGCCGACAAAGGGGGAAACCTTGTGATTTGGCCTGTAGACATGTATGAGGGCGAGGCCATGCGGCAATTAAAGTCATCAGTGTGCTATAAAAAACTAGACAGTAACCCCACTGTACAATATAAAAAGATATTGGACGACATTATTGAAAGAGGCTTTAGGAATGGGATAATTTCAGCTAAGATGAGGGATGGGCTCATGACAGAATCTCCAAGAGTACCAACTTTTTACATTACTCCAAAAGTCCATAAGAATAGAGATAACCCCCCGGGACGCCCTATAATATCTGGGATCGGGGGGTTAAATGAAAAAGTATGTAGGTTTATAGACTTTTACCTCCAGGGATGTGTCGGGACCCTGCCTTCACATATCAGAGACACCACAGATATACTTAAGCGCCTCGACAGCATTCAATTAGATCCAGATATGATATTGGTTACATGTGATGTCGAGGCGCTATATACATCTATTGCCCACAACCATGGAACCACTGCATGCAAAACCTTTCTGCGGATGACAAATATGGATAATGAACTTATAGAATTTGTTATGGAATTGTTAAATTTTGTTTTGACCCATAACTATTTTATTTTTAAAGACCGTTACTACCTACAGCTCCGGGGAGTGGCAATGGGGGCGACTTGTGCGCCCTCATATGCCAACCTCTTCCTGGGGCTGTGGGAACGTGATGTGGTTCAGTCCGTAGAGGGGTTTGATGCAGTGGTTTCATGGTATAGATATATAGACGATGTCCTGTTTGTATGGCAGGGCTCTGAGGCATCCCTGGAGACGTTTTTGCAAAATTTGAATAGGAATGACTTAAATATCAAACTAACATCGAAATATGATCATTGGAGGGTGGAATTCTTGGATGTTCAAATCATGAGAGATGAGGAGGGACACATCATTACGGATGTATTTAGAAAGATGACGGCTACAAACACACTGTTGCACGCATCCTCGTCCCATCACCCTCAGACTATAAAAGCAGTACCCACAGGGCAATTTCTGCGGATGCGGAGAATATGCTCTAGAACAGGAGACTTTGAAAACCAAGCCTCACTTTTGAGTAGAAATTTGGCTGAGAGAGGATATAAACCCAAAAACATCAGAATGGGGTATATTAGAGCAGCCAAAAGTAATCGTGAAGTCCTTTTGACAACCCGACATAAAAACAGGGAGTTGCAACCTGTGAGATTTATCACAGAATTTAATAGCCGATGGCGTGATATCCAAACAGTGTTCCAAAAACATTGGCAGATACTTCTGGCGGATAATGATCTGGCCAGGCATTTGACATTGCATCCGTCAATGACCTGGCGCAGATCAAAAAATCTAAAAGACATATTGACCCGTAGTCACTATGTCCCTTCAATTAGCAACCCATTTAGCCAAAAGAGACCGAAGTGGGGATGTTTTAAATGTGGGAATTGCTCAGCGTGTAGATATGTGCAAAGATGCACTACCTTTGAGAATACGGGAAATACAAAAAATTATTCTATCACTTTCAATATAACCTGTAAAACTGAAATGGTGATTTACCATGCAAGTTGCTCATGCAATATGATATATATTGGCATGACTACGAGACAGTTGAAGGTACGCACTCTGGAGCACATTCGAGACATCATTAACGCTAAAGGATGTAAAGATATAAAAGAACTAAAAACTATACCAAGGCATTTTTTCACCCACCATAAATGCAACCCCACTAGTTTTAAAGTAAAAGGTATCGATCATGTGAGTTTGGGAGCTAGGGGTGGAAACTATAAAAATGAACTTTTGAAAAAAGAAACTAAATGGATAGTGGTGCTTGACACTATGACCCCAAAGGGGCTGAACGAATCCTTGAGTTATAAGCCCTTCTTGCCTGTATAGCGCGAATTTTAGTAATACACCTCTTTCATTATACAGAATTTTAATTTTTCCTGTTCTTTTCCCTTTCTGTTTGCGTTCTAGTCTATAGCACGATAATGACATTGGACATTGACAATGAATAATTATTATTCGGAATACATGGATTCTTCATATATGAAATATGAACAGCAATATAACAATACAAGTCCTACATGAATGAAGAGAATCATGAAACAGCAATATCTGAGATAACTGTATTTATTATTACTTCATGAATGTCTTTCATAATATGAGAACTTATATTTGCCTGTATATATGTATGATGTATACGAGGAGGATTTGTGTGTTACAATTAATATCATGTTCTGATATGAACAATGTTGCTGTTCAGGTGAAAAAATATATGTTGATGATCCTTGCACAGAGTGCATATTTATGTGCAGAGTTTCCTAAGTAAATGATTAGTGTTATTATTCAATGTCCATCACTATAACATAGGATTTATTATACATGATTCGATCCAGATACTAACCGTTCCGGAGGGACGCAATAGCTGGGTGCGCTGTGCAGATCCTGTGCGTGACTCGCTGACAGAGAGGGTTGACATGGAGACCGGATGATACATCCGGTCTTCCATGTTGGCTCCGTGTTATGCGTTCACTGGCCGCATTACTGCGGTCATGTGACGGATGACGCGCTCGACTAGTGACTCGCGCGCAGGATGCACATCACACAGTCACGTGCGCCCAGATACCGGATGGGGACGGTGCACCTGGATGGTTCGTCCGGCCTCCCATATGGACTCTACATTACTGTACACAACTCGCGGTCATGTGACGCATGACGCGCTTGAGGTGCGGCGTGCGCACAGGATGCGCGTCACCTGATTACATGTGTTGAGATGCCGGATGAGCTAAATCTGCACCTGGATCGAATTATGGGTGCTATATTAAGCAACTATAGCAAGCTAGGCACATACCTCCTGATGAAACCGGCAGTGCGGTGAAACGCGCGTCGAGGTTGGGGCAAGTGCATTCGGTGTTACTATACAGGACCCTCATTGTTCAATATGACTACAGGTAAATAGATTTACCCTTGGGGGTTAAACTGTTGGTGGAAGTTTATTGATGTGGGTAACTATATCCATATACATCATATGATTGACTAGGTGATATGGACTGACCGTTAATCATTGTGGCTACGATGTGCATTTCCACTTAATGGAATAGACCCTATGGTAACCTATTCAATAGCAGCCACCATAATAATCTTCATTTATACCCCAGGCCCTAGGTATTGATGTTTCCATGTTGTCAGAAACACCTAAGTATATATGTCCATGTGTACATAGGACATTGCTGTAGGCTTACTGGTCCAGTTAATATAGTAATCACCGGATTTGCACTATCCCTTTTAGTGCGGTTATACATCCCTCCCAATATCCCAAATGTCATCCTAAAGTATAATGAATTTTATGTAATTTGCACGAGCACTATTTTGTAATAATAAATTTCTACTTGTTGAATACAATATTTAGATTCCAGAGTCTTCTTATAGGTTATGATTGAATTATATCAGGAGTCTGTTATAGAAAATAGAGGCCACGTATAGGTAATATATTAAAGTAAATGGAGCCTGGAATTACTGGTTTTAATAGCAGCTGTGATTGGTTGCTATAGGAACAAAGGACAGTCACAGTTTAAGAAGCTTATGTATGATGTAATATGATGTCAGTGGGCAGACCTGGGAAAGAGACAGACACAGACAGGGAGCGAGACCGTTACAGTTACTATCCCGGGCAACGCACGGGTGCTACAGCTAGTGTGTGTATATATAATATATCAAACTCTAAAAAATTTATTATACGCTTGTGTGAATCTATCCTTAGTGTGCTGACATACAAAACAGTGAATGTAGCTGTGCCTTGGCTATGTGCACGCATTGCAGATATTCTCTGCACGCTATGGAAAAACCAGATGCAGTTTTGGATGCTTTTTTTTTGGGGCCTTCAAGAAAGTCAATGAATTGAAGTCAATGGGTGAAAAAACGCTGCTAAACCTGACCAATAATTGACATGGTGCAGATTTTTTCCTGCATCAAAATTTGCACCAAAACTGCATGGTAAAAAAAATAACACACAAAACACAAACACTGTGCACAGTAAATCTAAAACTCCAGAGTCCCATAGACTTTGCTGGTTTTAGGAAAGGCATGCAGATTTATAAAAAAAAAAAAAAAAAAAAACTGCTTCAAAAAAACAGCGTGTGCACAGGGCCTTTAAAGGGTTTTCAAACAGTTGACCCATATCACCTACCAAACGAATAAATGACAAATGTCTGATCCCCATCAATTAAGACTAGAACAAGCCTTCGCACTGCTGTATGATCAAGTATTCACCCTGCCGCTCTCTTCAACACCCATAGGTCTGAAGGAAATAAGCTGCTGTATATCCACCTGTCCCCATCAGTGCCATACTCTTTGGATAGAGTGGAATTGAACAGGTGCCATTTGAATCCTTCCATATAATGGTTATGTAGGGTCTTGAGCTACCTAGTGATCACGAATGTCCTAGCGATCAGACCATTTTTCACACGTCCTGACAATCATTATCCAAGTATGAACTGGCCACCGGTCTCTTGACCCAAACACAATGGCCTCATGGGTACATATGAGGCTGTTGACATGGGGTTTATGAGATCTACAGCCAGACCAAATAAACACAGTCCAAGCTTGACAAAATGTGTGGAATAAACAATCCTGTAAATAAATTATAAAAGGTTATAGAATAACCACTTTAAAATATTCGAGGTTACCTCTTCTACTCTTTGGCCAGTTGGAGGAGCTCATTAAGCGCTTGGTATTCTTGTATCTAACATCACAAGTCTCCTTGCTGTAACAACACCATCCTCCTGTAAAAAGAGAGAAAGTTCTTAGGACAGAAACTATTATATTGATGTTATGATTAAAGCCACCCAGAAGAGAAGACCCTGGCCATTTTACTGGCTTAACCACTATTAGGGAAAAGAAGGTGGTGATAGTTTGGGCTGTAATAAAAAAGTCATTACCTTCAAGAAATATGATCCATCGTTTGCTGCCTTTGGTTTCTCGAATGTAATACCTTCAAGTGCAAAAAGAAAATAAGTTACCTTGTACATCTCCTTGGTCTAATTATCTTTGTAAGTACTTACCCTGCTGTGGTTCCATCATTGCAGGTCACCTGGGTGTTTTTCAGTAGATAAAGTCTCATATCATCAGGTATTTTCTGCTCCGTCCATGAAGCCAATATGGAGCTTTTTGTTGGAACTAAATTCTGTTCTAGTAAGGAGACATTCACAGAAGATATCCCAGGAGCAGAAATGGATTGTCCCTCAATACCCGGCTGGGGAAGTTCTCTACCCTGAAGTGAATTTCTCGAATTGGCTTTATTCCCACGTCTGGTTTGTGGCATCACTTCACTCACAATAAGCATGATCAAAATGACCTTTATCAGCAGCATATTGTGCACCTTGATTCTCACTCCGTCCGGTTACTTCAATATAAAGACCTAAAACAAAATCATAAAATGAGATGGACACAGTAATGTGCATAACAAAGATAGCTGTGCCACCTAAATTCCTCTCTGATGTTTGCCTGTGAATGGAGAAAATGCTAAATTTCTCAAGCCAGTTTTAGGAAAAAGCTGGAATATGGCCTGGGGTCTGAATGGAGAAGTGTAGTGAAGGTTCCTGAATCCCATAGTCCATCCTGGATGTTAGGACTAGCTCGGTGATCAAGAGCTGCACCTGGAGCCCTGTAGATGTTGGTTGTGGTGGGATAGCTCAGGCCGGTTTCACACATCCGGCTTTTTGCCGTTTTGCCGGATGCGGCGCTCTCCCGTACAGTCAATACAGTACAATGACAGCGCAACAAGCGCCGGTCACATGCTGTCATGTGACCGGCGCATGTGACCCGGAAGTTACAGCGCTGTCATTGTACTGTATTAACTGTACGGGAGAGCGCCGCATCCGGCAAAACGGCAAAAAGCCGGATGTGTGAAACCGGCCTAAGTGTCTGTCTGGAACAGAACCCTGGTGATCAGCCTTGGAGATTGTTGTGAGAAGTGAACAGGTGTGCAATATTGCTTGACCTCATAAAAACCATTAGGCCATGTGCACATGTTGAGTATTTGGTGAGGGTTTTTTTTTTACCTCAATATTTGTAAGCCAAAACAAGGAATGGTTAAAAATACAGAAGTGGTGCTTGTGTTTCTATTACTTTTCCTCAGATTGTCCCACTCTTGGCTTTAGCTTACAAATGCTCATCAGCTACTCTTCTTGGGACTTAGGCCTCATTCAGACATTAGTTTTGGGGTTTTGTTCATTTTAGAAATGTGGACTGTTGTTCATCATTGTTCTGAATTCAATTATCAACATTTTTGCACAAATTTTTCCAAACGTTGTCTACACTGACAGAAAAGTAAGTATGACAATGAAGTACTTTTTGTTTTTTTTTTTGTTTTTTTTATTCCCCATGAACCCATTGATTTAAATAGAAAAGTTTGATGTATGACTTGGATCAAAAATGTATGTCTGCTTTTTGTTTTGTTTTTTTTTGTTTTCTTTTTATAATGCATAGAAATGTGAACAGCCACATACACTGCATCAGGCCTCATTCAGACATCAATGATTTTTTTCTATGTATGCAAAAGTGGTACAAATTTTATTTGTGTTATCCATCTGATTTTTTTTTTTTTCTCAGTATTTGATCAGTGTCTGATTTTCAGGTATGAAAAAATTAAATGACAAAGCTGCTCCTATATATCACAATGTTAATTTCGAACAGCACACAGTTGTCCCTGATTTTAATGGATCCGTAGAATTGTATTGGTAATTTCTGCTATGTGATGTTGATAGTAAAAAAAAAAAAAAAAAACACCAGACATGTGAATAGCACTACAGACTGTAATGGGTCATCTTCTATCTGTGAAAAACACTGAGACCACATAGGTCACTATGATTGAGACTTTCCATATGTGATGTGTTTTATTAATAAAAATATGGATAGAACAAATAATTGCAAACTTGACGTCTGAATGAAACCTTAAGCCTAGAGATGTTTCATGCTTAGCATTAACGGATATCCAATGTTGTAGCCCACCGCAATGTTTCTCCTCGTACAGCTGGCCATAACGCACCACTTAAGCATCCATGTTATTGTGTCGCCCTGGGCAAGCCAGGGGTCACGGGTCACAACACCACCGCACCCCACACTCCAGGTAGGCACATCACAGCTAACCAAAAATCCTTGTTGCCTTCCTCCAGAGGCTGATGATTCACACCAGGGGGTGGGCCAGGCGGTTGGCTCCGCCCACCAAGGAGATCACAGCTCTGGAGGCGGGAAGTACCAGGCAGAACAGCCAGGGAGGAGGAAGTGGAAGGAGTGGAGGAGTAGCCCAGGCAGGGCTTGAGTAAACAACAGAGAAGTGAAAGTGGAGGAAAGAAGAGTAGTAAAGGAGGAAAGCAAGAAGTGGTGACAGAGCAGAGAGTGTGCAAAGCCTGAAGGTCCAGCTTTGTGTAGGGCCAGAACAGCAAGGTCAGCGACGGCGGTGACTGTCTGGAGGGGGACCGTTTGGAAGTTCCTGGAAGGACCCCGTTGGCTGTGTGCCCGGTGGTCTGGAGCAGTGTTCCGAAGGACAGTCAGCACCAGGGCAGGGGCCTCTCGGACCCCGGCAAGGCTAGGAGTCGCCAAATTTGCCGAATCCGTCAGTGAAGGGGACGTAGATCCCCCAGCAACCAAGTCCCGATTGACGGCAACAGCCCAACCTGAAGCAGAGAGACACCGCCACCGCCAAGGCACCAGTTTCTCAGGGCCAGCGCCTGCGGGCAAAGTGTAGAGCTCCTCCGGCCCAGATTGCAGTCGGGGAGCGGGTAACCGGAGGGAATCCACCGCTACCATCAGTCAAACTTAGGTGCAAGGAAGAGGGACATCACCGTCACCTACCGGGAGTGCAGGTGCAGCCGTCTGTGGGACCGTCCTACCAGCCGTTTGGTTTACCGTACAAACTGTGTCCAAGTCTCAGGCTGAGTGAGTACCACAGTGCCGCAAGGCACAGCGCTGCCCCCGCGTCCCTGCGCCCACCCACCAGGCCCCGCACCTCACCACCCATCACCGGGTCCCGGGATCACCAACCCCTACCCACGGAGGGGCAACACAACACCTGGCTGCTCCGCATCACCATCCCCGGGACCCCCGAATTGAGCAGCGGTGGTGAAATCACCACAACCGTGGGTGGCGTCACGAACTATAACAATCCCCCCACACCCAACCACAACCAACCCCTTTCACTCACGGGCGAGGAGTGTCGCTCGAGAAACCCTGGGATCCGGCCCACAGCTCGAGCCACCACTGAGCAGCTGCCGGACCCGAGCAGAAGGGGTGAGCGCGGTGTGCTGACACCCTCCTCCCCGCCCGCGACAACTTGGCGTCACGAACAGGATCTTACCGCTCTGCCGTCTGGTAGAGGTGCGCCTTGTTACCGCCGGAGGTATCCGGCAGAAAAATTTCAGAAGCCGCCATCTTTGGCGCGAAGAGTTCCCGCTCGAGCGTCTTCTCGAGCAGTAGAGGCGCGAAGGCCAAAACCCCGCCCCGAGAGAGGAGGGGCCGGAAAGAGCTAAGGGGGACGAAATGGCGGCTGGCCGCATGTGAGCGCGGCTGTGGAAGCAGGGACGCCAGGACCCTGCGGCCATTTATTGGTTCCTGGAAGAGGCCGCTGCTAAAGATGCTGAGTCCGACCAACAACACCGTGGTCCCCGCGCCCGGCATGGCGGCGTGGGTGGAAGTCCGGACCGCCCAGCTAAGCAGCCGTCTGCAGGTCCGCATGCAGCTCCTCCTGGAGGAGTGGGAGGCCGACATGGTGGAAGTGGTGGCTGCTATGTGGAGATGCGAGGTGGAGGAAGATTTGGAGGAACGGGTAAGAGACCCACGTCCCTGTATTCCCGAGGGATCGGTCGCTGCGGCTGAGGGGCCCGGCCTACACCCGTTCACCCTGCTGCCTCTCCCGCTACCCACGTTAGCTGCTGCTGCCCCGCCACTAGGCCCGCTGCCACCACCACCGGTAGCGGTACCCTGCCAATCCGCCCCGGCGGACCGACCTGCAGCAGAAGCTCATGACCACCCTGAACCGCTTCTATGGAAGAAGCCAAAGGCTGAGCCCGTCAGCAAAGATGCACCGGATGCACGGCGGGGATGCAGCTGCCAGGAGGCAGAGGAGGCCATGTCACAGCGGGGTCCCTCATTACTGAAGGTGCCGGTCGTAGCCGACACGGAGGGACTCTGGCTGGGTCCGTCCCCCGCACACGCTAAACCGGAGCAAACAGAAAGTACTCCCGGCTGGGAGCGGCGGCAACAGCAGCTGCGCAGGGAGATCGATGCCCGAGAGGGGTGTAGAGTGGATGTGCATGCCCGCATGTATATGGAAGAAGATCGCCTGCAGCGAGCTACCATTGGGGTCCAGAGCGGTGCACCATGTGAAGGTGGCACTAGAGCCCCACGAGTGAGAATGGACTGCTGAGCCGCAAAAGGGCAGCGGAGCACCGTTGTCCAGTCCCCGTTGGGACCACCAGAGTGTTGTTTGTTTGAAAGTTTACAGAAAATGATAAGTGAAATGATTAACCGAAGTTTCACCTGATTTGCTTGTGATTGAACCGGCCGGAGCCGGCATCGTTGTCCCCGTGGGGACCGTTTAAAATGCATGGGAACTATCCATGGACAAGCCCGTGAACTTGCAGGGCAACCACAGACGTTAGTGGCTTGTAAATATGTTGGTTACCGTTACCGTTTTCGGCAATGCCGCCTCCAGAGAGGCAGGTTGGAGGGAGGGCCCTGAGCGGAGCAGGCCGGGGCCCAGCCACCAGGGGAACCGGTGGCTACCCTCTGGAGGGAAGGACAGATCCCGCTCGGGTACCGTGTGCTGGACTGTGGGTCAAGGGGTGCTGCCTGGGTTTTAGGGGCAGCATCAGGGCCAGGTTACTTGGGTGGGAGAGAGCGGAAACCGTAACCGTAAACCGTTGCAACGTTAAAAGTAAATGTGCCTCCCGTCTTGGGAAGAGTTATTAAAAATGTTATTATTGTTTGCTTAACCTTGTTACCCCTTTTTCAGAAAAATAAAACCGGTGTAGGACGGCAGCCCGCGGACGGTCTGCATTTTGCTAAGGGGGAATGTGTCGCCCTGGGCAAGCCAGGGGTCACGGGTCACAACACCACCGCACCCCACACTCCAGGTAGGCACATCACAGCTAACCAAAAATCCTTGTTGCCTTCCTCCAGAGGCTGATGATTCACACCAGGGGGTGGGCCAGGCGGTTGGCTCCGCCCACCAAGGAGATCACAGCTCTGGAGGCGGGAAGTACCAGGCAGAACAGCCAGGGAGGAGGAAGTGGAAGGAGTGGAGGAGTAGCCCAGGCAGGGCTTGAGTAAACAACAGAGAAGTGAAAGTGGAGGAAAGAAGAGTAGTAAAGGAGGAAAGCAAGAAGTGGTGACAGAGCAGAGAGTGTGCAAAGCCTGAAGGTCCAGCTTTGTGTAGGGCCAGAACAGCAAGGTCAGCGACGGCGGTGACTGTCTGGAGGGGGACCGTTTGGAAGTTCCTGGAAGGACCCCGTTGGCTGTGTGCCCGGTGGTCTGGAGCAGTGTTCCGAAGGACAGTCAGCACCAGGGCAGGGGCCTCTCGGACCCCGGCAAGGCTAGGAGTCGCCAAATTTGCCGAATCCGTCAGTGAAGGGGACGTAGATCCCCCAGCAACCAAGTCCCGATTGACGGCAACAGCCCAACCTGAAGCAGAGAGACACCGCCACCGCCAAGGCACCAGTTTCTCAGGGCCAGCGCCTGCGGGCAAAGTGTAGAGCTCCTCCGGCCCAGATTGCAGTCGGGGAGCGGGTAACCGGAGGGAATCCACCGCTACCATCAGTCAAACTTAGGTGCAAGGAAGAGGGACATCATCGTCACCTACCGGGAGTGCAGGTGCAGCCGTCTGTGGGACCGTCCTACCAGCCGTTTGGTTTACCGTACAAACTGTGTCCAAGTCTCAGGCTGAGTGAGTACCACAGTGCCGCAAGGCACAGCGCTGCCCCCGCGTCCCTGCGCCCACCAG
Source organism: Anomaloglossus baeobatrachus (assembly GCF_048569485.1). Taxonomy (NCBI): domain Eukaryota; kingdom Metazoa; phylum Chordata; class Amphibia; order Anura; family Aromobatidae; genus Anomaloglossus; species Anomaloglossus baeobatrachus. The sequence continues at coordinate 241,842,948 of NC_134359.1, forward strand.
GCCCCGCACCTCACCACCCATCACCGGGCCCCGGGATCACCAACCCCTACCCACGGAGGGGCAACACAACACCTGGCTGCTCCGCATCACCATCCCTGGGACCCCCGAATTGAGCAGCGGTGGTGAAATCACCACAACCGTGGGTGGCGTCACGAACTATAACAATCCCCCCACACCCAACCACAACCAACCCCTTTCACTCAAATGAGACATTATAGGCATGTGAGGGCTGGCGACCAGGACCTAATATATATGTAGCACTATGTCCCCTGAGGAGCCATTGTGGACGAAACGCGTCGGGTAGCCTATAGGGTCAGCTTAGGGGGTCCAGCTTTGCACTACTAGATGTGGTCCGTCCTTGTTAGGACGGAAGTTTGGGGCAGCAGGCAAATTTGTTATTTTGTCTCCAGGTTGGACAGGGAGAATGAATGCTGAATGGCATGCTAAACCCAGGATCCGGATGGAGAGACTGCTTGCCCTCTTGTGAAAGGATGTGGTGAGACCATTCCTTTTTATATATGCCTAATATATGTTGATATATCTTGATGTCTGACCATTGTCAGCATATTACGGAATTGTGACATATATTTTTTTAGGTATATTAATTTTTTCTGCTAAGTTTATTTTTCTGGACCACTGTCCTTGATCTTGGCAATAATACTTCATTTATGTTTGTTGTGTTTTTTTGTTGTGTTTTTTTGATCTAGTGGCCACCACTGTGTGTATCCCAACATACATGGTCCGATGACCTACAGATTGGGTATTCAGAATCCAATTACACATGGTGATGGCTTGTTGAATTGATTTGTGGAACTAGAGGAACTTGGATTCTTCTTTTTAAATCAATATTATTAAAGGATTGAATTTTATTGCTGTTATACAGTATATTACAGGAGTAGTATATGGGGGTGTATTGATGTAGTATATTACAGGTGTAGTACATAGGGGGTGTAGTGATTTAGTATATTACAGGAGTAGTATATCGGGGTGTAATTATGTGGTATATGGGGGTGTAGTGAAGTAGTATATGGGGATGTAGTATATTACATGTATACCATGTATAGTATATCGGGGTGCAGTGAAGTAGTATATTACAGGAGTAGTATATGGGAGTGTATTGATGTAGTATATGACAGGTGTAGTATATGGGGATGTACTATATTACAGGTGTAGTATATGGGGGTGTATTGATGTAGTATATGACAGGCGTAGTATATGGGGATGTAGTATATTACAGGTGTAGTATATGGGGGATGTAGTATATTACAGGTGTAGTACATAGGGGGTGTAGTGATGTAGCATATTACAGGTGTAGTATATGGGGGTGTAGTGGTGTAGCATATTACAGGTGTAGAATATGGGGATGTAGTATATTACAGGTGTAGTATATGGGTATGGGGGTGTAGTGGTGTAGCATATTACAGGTGTAGTTGGGGATGTAGTATATGGGGATGTAGTATATTACATGGGTAGTATACGAGGGTGTAGTATATTACAGGTGTAGTATATGGGGGGTGTAGTGGTGTAGTATATTACAGGTGTAGTACATAGGGGGTGTAGTGAAGTAGCATATTACAGGTGTAGTATATGGCGATGTAGTATATTACAGGAGTAGTATGTAGGGGGTCTAGCGATGTAGTAGTATAGTAGTAGTACTCCCCCAGTCATATATTGATGACCTATCTTAGGGACCAGTCCTTAATATAAAAGTAGTGGCCAACCCCTTTAATTGTCCCTTGCCGTAAAATGGCTGTGTCTGCCTCTAGCTCCTCCTCCCCACTCCATAGAATCTTATAAGCACCAACTGCCATCTCCTATCTCAGTAATGTGAAAGTCTTCGCTGAATATAGATTTTATCTATGACTTGAGACTGAAATCAGTCCAGGAGGAGAAAGAAGCAGATTTCTCTAATAAGATAGATTACAAAGTTGCTTAATTTCATGTGTATGTATATTTTGCAATAAAAATTAAAAAATGGTTGCTCTTTAAGCTACACAGTGATGTAATCATGGTCTCAGTCATTACTTTTTGATGCCCTTAGAGGCTTGCAACAGGTTCTAGTAATGGAGCGATAGTGTGCAAATAACCAGAGTGCCATAAATATTGGCTCTGTAATGTTATCTGGCCCTAGGAAAATAAAAAGTGCAATAGGGTCTTAAACGATGACCTAGAATAAAGGGGTGCTGGGACTTGCACCCCTGGTCGATTTGTGTGATACACAAAACCTAAAGTAGCTCGATATGTCAGCTGCTGCTGACCCACAAGAAGAGACAGATAGAAAAACAAAATTGGAAGAAATGGATTTCTTCTGCAGAGCTGATGACAACCAATTGAAGAATCCAGGAGACCGGGGATATTTCTATGCGGTTATTGTCAACGCGTTTCAAACCACAGCTACCTAGTAGCTCTGGTTTATTAATTCTGAAGTCTGAGGTTAGCAGATATCAATTTATTCGATATCTGAGATTAGATTGGTTCTGCATTTGTAAAATGGCTATATCTCTGAGTCTGTAATGGTCACAACATCCAGATTCCCAGCGGCTCTAAGAAACTGGGCAATATGCCCATATGTGAAAGTCCTGTGCCAACACATCGGGCAAGCAGAATACTTTGATCTCTCTCCACTTGGCTTCTATGCAGCTCTGTGTAGAAGGATCAATTTATATGGCTTCTTTCTAACATATCATGGATGCGTGAGACTGATCCTTAAGTCTTCAGTGCCTCAGGCCTTGTGCACACTTATAATACTGCTCCGTTTTGAAAGAAGCCCTAATAAGTCTCCCGTGGAGGCTCATGGCGCCTCTACTGTGCCTTTGATTTCATATGGAGCCATAAAGAGTCTGAATTTGACAATATTTTCCTATAAAAGCATTACTTCTAGGCGACAATACAATAGGGCTAATAAACTATATGCGCCTAAAATCTTGATTAGTTCAGACCAAAAACTGTCTTTTACGCTTTGAACCACATTTATGTGCTCTAGACAAGTTCTAGACACATTTTTACCATGATGTGAACTATTAGGCCATGGTGAGTATTTGATGAGTTTTTTACCTCAGTATTTGTAGCCAAAATCAGGAGTGGAGCAATCAGAGGAAAAGTATAAAAGAAACACGGGCACCACTTCTCTATTTTTTTACCCACTTATTTACCCGCTTTGGCTTATAAATACTAAGGTAAAAAACTTACCAAATCCTCAACATGTGCACGTGGCTTTAGAAAGTGAGTGGACAAAGGAGCTTGACCTAAATGGTGACCTTGAGCTTCAAAATTGCTGCAAGTTTGCGTCACAATTTGGCATAGCTTAGTTGAACAAAGTAAATCAACTAATAAGTGGTGTAAACTTAGCATACGCTATACACTGTGTGCAGAATTATTAGGCAAGTTGTATTTTAGAGGATTTTTTTTTATTATTGATCAACAACTATGTTCTCAATCAACCCAAATGACTCATAAATATCAAAGCTTAATATTTTTGGAAGTTGGAGTAGGGTTTTCTTTTAGACTTCGCTAACTTAGGAGGATATTTGTTTGTGCAGGTAACTATTACTGTGCAGAATTATTAGGCAATTTAATAAAAACCAAATATATTCCCATCTCACTTGTTTATTTTCACCAAGTAAACCAATATAACTGCACAAAATTTAGAAAAACATTTCTGACATGGGAAAAACAAAACTCCAAAAAATTAGTGACCAATATAGCCACCTTTCTTTATGATGACACTCAACAGCCGACCATCCATAGATTCTGTCAGTTGCTTGGTCTGTTTACGATCCGCATTGCGTGCAGCAGCCACCACAGCCTCCAGACACTGTTCCGAGATGTGTACTGTTTTCCCTCTCAGTAGATCTTCCATTTTATGAGGGACCACAGGTTCTCTATGGGGTTCAGATCAGGTAAACAAGGGGCCATGTCATTATTTTTTCATCTTTTAGACTTTTACTGGCCAGCCACGCTGTGGAGTAGTTGGATGCATGTGATGGAGCATTGTCCTGCATGAAAATAAGGTTTTTCTTAAACGATACCGACTTCTTCCTGTACCACTGCTTGAAGAAGTTGTCTTCCAGAAACTAGCAGTAGGTTCGGGAGTTAAGCTTCACTCCATCCTCAACCTGTAAAGGTCCCACAAGTTCATCTTTGATGATACCAGCCCATACCAGTATCCCACCTCCACCTTGCTGGCGTCTGAGTCGGAGTGGAGCTCTCTGCCCTTTACTGATCCAGCCTCTGGCCCATCCATCTGGCCCATCAAGAGTCACTCTCATTTTATCAGTCTATAAAACTTGAAAAATCAGTCTTAAGATATTTCTTGGCCGAGTCTTGATGTTTTATCTTATGTTTCTTGTTCAAAGGTGGTTGTTTTTCAGCCTTCCTTACCTTGGCCATGTCCCTGAGTATGGCACACCTTGTGCTTTTTGATACTCTTATAATGTTGCAGCTCTGAAATATGGCCAAACTGTGGCAAATGGCATCTTGGCAGCCTCACGCTTGATTTTCCACAATTCATGGGCAGTTATTTTGCGCCTTTTTTGACCAACACGCTTCTTGCGACCCTGTTTGCTATTTGCCATGAAACGCTTGATTCTTCGGTGATCACGCTTCAAATGTTTGGCAATTTCAAGACTGCTGCATCCCTCTGCAAGACATCTCACAATTTTGGACTTTTCAGAGCCCATCAAATCTCTCTTCTGACCCATTTTGCCAAAGGAAAGGAAGTTGCCTAATAATTAAGCACACCTTATATAGGGTGTTAATGTCATTACACCGCACCCCTCCTCATTACAGAGATGCACATCACCTGATTTACTTAATTGGCAGTTGGCTCTCAAGCCTATACAGCTTGGAGTAGGACAACATGTATAAAAAGTATCATGTGATCAAAATACTCATTTGCCTAATAATTCTGCACACTGTGCAGACAGTCTGAAGGTACGCAAAATTTATGAAACGTCATGAAAAACTTTGATAAGTATGGCACATGGTATCCCCTTCCTGTAAATGTACGGTGCATGTCGGGGGCTGTTATACAATCAGTAGGTGCCTGAAATGTCAGTGATCAGAGGTAGCTCCAAGAAGAAATTTTTTTGTACTTTTCCACTCAGTCCATCAAATGTCATCTAAATCTAAGAGAACAAGTTCGTACCTCTGCTACGGTTGGAGAAAATTGCGACGATTTCTGTGTTGTGTGACATTGGCTTTAAAATGGTGAATGTTTGCACATCTCTGGAATAAAACGTAGCAGAACAAAAAATGTATTGCTGTTTAAACATTTAAGTCATTGACCATCTATGACGGCAGCATTTAAATGGAGAAATCACATTTGTCTGCCGATTCAGGTACCTATCGGCTCCCCCATAATACAGACATAGGTTGGTTTGCCGATGGGAAACAAAATTCTAGTACCTTAGGAGAACTTAGCAAAAAAAGTATAAAACATTTTTTAAAAAAAACCTAAAGTTCAAATAACCCTTTTCTCCTTTTCACAGTACAAAAACCAAATAAAGACATACTGTAGTATCACCACATCAACAATAGTCTGATCTATCAGAATCTAAAATAAAAAGGCAGAATTGCATATTTTCAGTCATCATATGTCCCCAAAATATGCCAAATAATAATCAAAACCTTGTATGTGTGTTGTGGAGGGGGACAGTAGTCATGGGCAAGGTCTGATTCTCTTACGCCCCGGAACGTTACATGAAAGAAGGGGTCCTGGCTGGGTGTGTAGACATGGACTATGGAGGCGGTCATCTCCGTGCCTTTGATGCAGGCTCACACATCGAGCCCGCATATTTCCCTGCACATGTCGGCTGATCCGATCGACCATCTTGTGCTTCTAAGGCTACTTTTATACATCCGGTTTTTGCCATCAGGCACGATCCGGCGGAAAAACTGATGCGACAGACCGGGCGAAAAAACAGATCCGTCGCATCAGTTTTTTCCATGTGTTTCTTCCGTTTTTTTGACGGCTCCGTTGTGATACTGAGCATGCTCAGTTCAAAAAACCAGATCCTTTGTTGGATTCCATCATATGTCAAATGACGACGGATCCGGCACCCATAGGCTTCCATTATATAACATGCCGGACGGCACCGGAGACAAAAAACGTTCCATGCTGCGTCCTTTCCAGCAGCCGGATGAAGAAATTTCGGCAGATCCGGCGGACGCCGCATGCAACGCAAGGCCATCCGGCACAATCCGGCCCTAATACAAGTCAATGGAGAATAAAACGGATCCAGCGCCGAATCCGTTTTATCCGTATTTCGCCGTATTGTGCCTGATGGCAATAACCGGATGTGTGAAAGCAGCCTAAAGGAGGTGTTACACGCAGCGATATCGTGAAAGCACCCGCCCCCGTCGTTTATGCGTCATGGGCAAATCGCTACCCGTGGCGAACAAAATCGTTCGGACCCATCACACATACTTACCTGCCTAGCAACGTTGCTGTAGCCAGCGAACCGCCTCTTTTCTAACCGCCTCCTTCCTTCCGCATTGCCAGTGGCCGCAGGTAAGCTGAAGGTCGTCGTTCCCGAGGTATCACACGTAGCGATGTGTGCTGCCTCGGGAACGACGAACAACCTGCGTCCTCAACAATCAACAATTTCTTGAAAAGGAACGACGTGTCAACGATGGACGATAAGGTGAGTATTTTCCATCATTAACGGTCGCCTCTTGCTGTCACACGCAACGACGTCGCTAACGATGCCGGATGTGCGTCACAGAATCCGTGACCCCGGCGATATATCGCTAGATCCGTCGTTGCGTGTAACGGGACCTTTACAGTTGCAGATGGATTGGAGAGCCAACTCGCGGCTGTTAACCAGTTAAATACCACTATCAATCTCTGACAGTGGGATTTAACATGCACAGGCGGGGAGCGCATCATTCTCTGCTCCCATTGGTGGTCCTGTGATGTGATCGCGGGGGCGTCCATAGGTTGTGATGACAGCTGGGAGTCAACTGATGACACCAATGTCTCTCATGATGTTCTTCCTGTGGATGCTGGGCGCAAGCAACATTCATAGGAGATCATGATTTCTTTAGTACAGAGTGGTGCTGATTCTGATGCACTGCTCTGTACAGCACAAGCGAGTTTCATGTCTCCCTAAAAGACTAGGGAAAAACAGTAAAAAAATAAAAATTAAAAAAAAAAAGTTTTTAAAACAATGAACAATGAAAAAAAAAAAAAAAACACAAAACTTCAGATCACCTTCCCTTTTGCTGTATTAAAAATAAAACCAAAAAACTGCAACGGCATATTTGGTATCACCGCGTTCAGAAATGTCCGATCTATTAAATAAATTAATCCGATCGACAAACAGCACAACAAGAAAAAAAAAAACAAAACTCCAGAATTGCAGTTTTTTGGCTGCCGCAACAACAGGGAAAAATGTAATGACCGGCGATCAAAACATTGTATATACCCCATATTGATAACAATACAAACGTCCGCTCCGAATGCGAAAAACCTCAATGTCTCAAAAATTGTAAACTTTTATGCTTCTCATAGAGTCGTGACACGAGTAACATTTTTTTTTTTTTTCTCAAAATTTCTGAATTTTTTTTCTTCACCATTTAAATGAAACCTCACCTATACATGTTTGGTATCTATGTAATCATACTGATCTGGAGAATCATAATGCCAGGTCCGTTTTATGGTAAAATGAATGCTGTAAATAAAAACCCAAAACTCGATGGCAGAATTTCAATTTTTTTCCCGCTTACCATTACCGCATATGATAAAATGGATGTCATTCAAAAGTACAACTCCTCCCACAATAAAGAACACGGCTATATTGATGGAAAAGGAAAAAAATATGGCTCTTAGATAAGGAGAGGTAAAAACTAAAGCGAAATAATGAAAAATCGCCTGGTGGTGAAGGGGTTAAAACATGACACACCAAAAGGAAACCAGAATTGCAGAGTCTAAAACACAATAAAATTGAATTTACCTAATAAATGCAGAAATTCTACAACCTCAAAAATGCAACAAATCCTCATTGTGGGAATGTAGCCTCGGGTAGTTAATACACCTGCAGTCCTATGTCAGACCATAGAAAAGCATCTCCAGCTTTGCTTATCTAGTTATTTTTTTATTCACTTTTATAGCTCTATTAATTCCATCCGCATTGGGGCTCATAATCTATATTCCCTGTCTATATGTCTTTGGAGTGTGGGAGGAAATCTGCATACCTGGAGCAAACTCACGAAAACATGGGTAGAACAACCAAACTCCTTGCAGATGCCATTGGTGGGATTTGAGCCCAGGACCCCAGCGATGCAAAGCTACATTGCTAAGCACTGAGCCCCCGTATAGTGCTAACCACTGAGCCACAATACAGTGCAAACCACTGAGCCAACATACATTACTAACCACTTAGCCACCATACAGTGCTAACCACTGAGCTCCATACAGGGCTAATCACTAAGCACCATACAGGGCTGACCACTGAGCCACCATACAGTGCGACCATCTTAGCCACCATACAATGCAAACCTTTGAGTCACCATAGAGGGCTAACCACTGAACCATCATACAGTAATAACCACTGGACCACCATACAGTGCTAACCACTGAGCTAACATACAGTGCAAACCTTTGTGCAAACTTTTGAGCCACCATACAGTGCTAACCACTGAGCAACGCACAGTGCTAACCACTGAGCAACGCACAGTGCTAACCACTGAACAATATACAGTGTTAACCACTGAGCGACCATACAATGTTAACCTGAGTCACCATACAGGGCTAACCACTAAGCACCATACATTTCTAACCACTTGGCAACATACAGTGCTAACCACTGAGCCACCATGATGCCCAAAACTGCTGGCTTTGCTATATCTTTACCATATAGGAGAAAGGACATTACTTCACGTGAGCGATAACTGATAGATATGTGAATATATATATATATATATATATATATATATATATATATATATAATTATAATATTACGCATATCTATGTGTATTAATAATATAATAATATTTATTCATTTATATAACGCTGTTAATTCCACAGCGCTTCACATACATTATATATATATATATATATAATTGGGCTTCTGTTTCCATCCAGTCCATGCTGCATTTTAGTTGAAGAAAAATCTTCCAATATATTTCATTATTGAATGTAAAATACAATATTTATACGGACAAATGAGTCACAAGACAAGTAAGTGATGCTTACTTCCGCCATAAAGAAAAAGGATGAAATTTGCAATTTCTGATCTTCAGAATATTAGTGATATCATTCTCTCCATACAGATGCAAGAACGTTGCCCACATCGGAGGCTGGAGATAATACACATATACTAGGTATCACTAGAGCAATGCAAGACCCCAGTCCATAGAGGTCATAAAGCCATACACTCAGTTTACCTCTGGGTCTCTAGATGCCGCTGCTTCGGAGCATAGAGGATCCGACCACCAGACACGAGCCCCTCTCGGGAAGGAAACACTTCATCCTCCTATGTGGAGCACATATACTGTATTTTGGATGGCAGCTGGATGACTCATTGATCTGTAAAGGGGATTACAAGCCTAGTCCCCTCACATCCCTGAAATGCAGGACATCAATAGACATCAAAGGGACATGCTTGGCCAAGGTTAAACTGCTTAACACCGTCATTGCTGGGGAACAAGGAATGCAGAACAGTTCCCCACAAAGACCCAAAGCATTTTATTTCATTTAACAGGAAGTCATATTTACATACCTACAAGGTCATTCTCATTCTTTGACCTTTCAGACGTGTTATCGGGCAGATTTTCATACAACGGTGCATTAAAAGGAAGGAATTGGGGTCTACAGGGGTGTTCCTTGCGATGGGATGATGAAGGGGCTTTTCTATTATCGTTTCTATGTTTATCGCTATTTATTAAAAAGTTCTACAACTTTCTAATTTCAGTCTTGTTTCCATTTCCCACCTTTGCTTAGATTGACTTGTTGCACTTGTGCATTGCTAGTTATTCTATCAGCTGAGAGGTGGTGATAATGGGGCCGATACATTATTGCCTTTTTTTGTCTACTTTTTGGTGTTTTTCCACTTGTTTTTCATTTGCACTTTATTCTTCTTCCTGTCATGTCCCAAAATGATATTAACCTATAAGGTAAATCTTAGTTTAATAGCGTTCTAAAGTTGCTCAGCCGTCGCACTGAAAGCTCCACCTACTGGGAGGAAATTAACTTTATTCCTCCCGGCAGCCTCCAGCTTTCAGTCATAGAGGTGCGCCAGCGCAGGTTCAGTAACTTTTCAGTATTCAGTGAGCAGCGGATATAACCACATCCTGGCACTGACTGACACTGACAGCCAGCTCAACAGTGCATCAATACAGAGTCGGCTGTCAGTCAGTGTTGGAGCGCGGTTACTCACTGTATACTGAACAGTGACTGAAGCTGCACGGGACACACCTCAATGACTGAAAGCTGGAGGCTGCTGGGAGGAATAAAGGTAATTTCCTCCCTGTAGCAGGGCTTTCGGTGCAGAGCCAGGCAGTTTTCGAACACAATAAGGGGGGCTCTTGATGTCACTACTATAATGCGGGCTCTAGATGTCACTAGTATAGTGTGGGCTCTGGATGTCACTACCATAGGGAGCAAGCTCAGTAGGTTCTAAGTGGTTGTCCCAGGGGCGAACATATCATTGGTGCAACCTGTGCAGCCGTACAGGGACCCAAGAGGTTGGGGGGGCACATTTCTACCTCCAAAGCAGGTGGAGTTCTGCATTTTTAGGAACTCTTAGGCTATGTTCACACACTGCGTTTTTCACCTGCGTTTTTGGTCCGTTTTTGCTGCAGAAATTTCTTGAGAAATTCTTGTAACCTTTCTGCAGACATTCCCCAGCAAAACCTATGGCAAAAAAAATTAGCTGTGCGCACACTGCGTTTTTTTCTTAAGAAAATTCTTTCAGTAGATTTTCTTAAGAAAAAGAATGAGCATGTCACTTCTTTTCTGCAGCTAACTGCGTTTTTTGCCATAGATAATTGGCACAATAACGCAGGGAGCAACCAGCGGTAAAAACGCACCAAAAACGCACCAAAAACGCACCAAAAACGCACCAAAAACGCGGCAAAAACGCAGGTGCGTTTTTGGTGCGTTTTTTAACACAGGTGCACTCTTAAGAAATTTCTTAAGAAATTTCTTAAGAAAAATAATTTTTCTAGTGTGAACATAGCCTTAGACTCCAAAGGGAACAAATATATTGTTCTTGCACTGGGACCCTGTCAGTGTCCACCAGTGGGTTGTCCCATCAGTATTTTGTACCTCTTTTGCCTCCATCTTTTATAAAGAGGGTTGCAGAGTTGTGTTAGTCCATCTGTTTCTGTCACCTGGGCAGGTAAATACCGTCGTCCCCTTACTCAAGCAGAATTGCTAAGCTCAATGATTGGCTGCAGTGTTGTGGATGTGACATCAGCGCTGCAGGCAATAACAGACATCGGGAGCAATGGTGGAAACTCAGTGCTGGATTTGTGAAGGGTGAATGAAGCAAAGTTTGTTCTTATTTAAAATAAACTGCAGCTGAGGACAGACTATTTCTAAAACCAAAAAATGTATTTTATTGGCACAAATGGACTAAGATCCCATCCCATAATTTCTGCAAACATACCCCTTGTGCAAAACTTTGCAACTGTTTGATGCTAAAAAACTGTCGTAGAGGGACGTGCATCATCTATATATCTGTGACAATTGTAGGGTGGTTCTCAGCTCATGCGGAAAATACCCCAGCGTAACTGCTACATATATTGGCAATCATATTTTTTGGGTTAGCCAATATATGTATCACTCCTATAATACATTTGTCTTATAAAAGTGAGATTTTATTTGAGTAATAAGCCGTGAGTTTGGAAATCAAGACTTCAAGGGACTGACTGAAGTCAAGAGTATTAGCTCGAGAACAGCTGCAGAAAGAATTATCCGACATAAGCAAACGGCAACGGTTGATGTTTTATCACAGGAATTGCATATCTGATCACAGAGACATTGGAAGAATGTCATATTTGGCAGGATTTAAAACACATAGGTCAACATATATGAAGCTTAGAAAAGCCAACAGAAGCTTAAGGAGGCTTTAGAAAATTTAACCTATGACAAGTTCCCACCGTATCTCCATTTTATGGTCAATCTATTTTTATTGAAAAAAAAAAGAATATGTAATTTTACAATTTTGCAACAATAAAATTTCAGAAATGATAAACAAATAATCAGTCATGAATCACTTACAAACAGTAGCTATAAAGGAAAAATGTGTGTATAATTTCACTAAAAATGAAATATATCAGATGATTTGACCACTGAAATGTTATGCAATAACGCTCATAAAAGAGGACTTCAAAGGAAGACACCTCAAGAAAAAAGAAGAGGAAAAATAATTAGAAGGGAAAAAAAGGGAGACTGGGAAGGAAAAGAGGAGGAGAGAAATTCTTAAATCTCAATATATATTCCACTACAAAACCAACACGAAGTCACAAGCACCAATCCAGGTCCACCCCAGTAAACCACTCCAAAACCAACAAGAAGCCACCATCATTAATCCAGGTCCACCACAGTAAACCACTCCAACACCAACGCGAAGCCACCAGCTTCAATCCAGGTCCGCCCTAGGAAATCCCTCCAAAACTAACCCTAAGCCACCAGCACCAATCCAGGTCCATCCCAGTAAGCAACTCCAAAACCAACACGAAACCACCAGCTTCAGTCCAGGTCCGCCCCAATAAACCACTCCAAAACTAACCCGAAGCCACCAGAACCAATTCAGGTTCCACCACAGTAAACCACTCCATTGAGAAGAAACTATGAAAAGCTGGTGAGTCCTGACAAAGAATCAAACCGCTCCATATCTTCCTATATCTGTCAGAAGCCCTAATACCATACGCAGCAAGTTTCTTCATCTTGCATATATCAACCATCTCATAATACCAGTCTACCGAAGTGGGGGCATGAGGCAACCTCCAAGAACACAGAATCACTGTACAGGCAGCCATTAAGCAAAAGTGAAAAATGTAGTCCCTTTGATACCCTACTGACGACAATAGAATTCAGAGGAGGGTGATTTGAGGACTCCCCTTAATTCAATTTTCTGTGCTCAAATGATTTGCAAATACATTCACCCAAAAGGGTTTGATATTGCTACAATCCCACCAAATACAGTGCATGGAACCCGCCTTTCCCCCCCACACCACCAGACAACATCAGAGACTGTAGGGAAAATCGCATGTAGCTTAGAAGGATAATCAATCATATTATAATTTATGAGGCACCCCCATAGTCCTGCATGTATTACAATGCAGCCCCCATAGACCTCCATGTATTATAATGCAGCCCCCATAGTCCTTCATGTATTATAATGGAGCACCCCATAGTACTTCATGTATTATAATGCAGCACCCCATAGTCCTGCAAGTATTATAAAGCTGTCCCATAGTCCTGCATGTATTATAACGCAGCCCCCATAGTCCTCCATATATTATAATGCACCCCATAGTCCTACATATATTACTGTATAATGCACCCTGTAGTCCTGCATGTATTATAATGCACCCCCATAGTCCTGAATGTATTATAATGCAGCCCCCATAGTCCCCCATGTATTATAATGCAGCCCACATAGTCCTCCATTTGTTATAATGCATCCTGTAGTCCTGCATGTATTATAATGCACCCTATAGTCCTCCATGTAGTATAATGCACCGTATAGTCCTCCATATATTATAATGTACCATATAGTCCTCCATATATTATAATGCAACCCCCGTAGTCCTGCATGTATTATAATGCACCATATAGTCCTGCATATATTATAATGTACCATATAGTCCTCCATATATTATAATGCAACCCCCGTAGTCCTGCATGTATTATAATGTACCATATAGTCCTCCACATATTATAATGCAGCCCCCATAATACTTCATATTGTATTATGCAGCCCCAATATGATTTAATCCACCCCATAGGTTCTGGCCACTATGTAATCACTGATTAAAAAAAATAATAAAATAAACAAGTACTCACCTCTCCTCGTTCCCCCACTGCTCTGGTCAGAGTATCCTGCTATCTGCATGTCTCAGGACAGCGGTGCGCAGTAGTGATGTCACTGCGCTCTGCTGCGCTGAGATGTTGAACAAAGGGGAGAGTGATGAAGGATGGAGTGGAGCGCTCTGCTCCCTCTCTCATCATTACTTTGTGCAATGACGGGCGAGGGGGGCCCATAGCGTCTGCGTGGTCTGCCGCCATTGGCGGTACCCCCATTGGTCATTAACATACTATAGTTCTAGACTACCAGACAGTAAAAGAAGGAGAATGTGCTGAATAATTAGTGGTGCCTGTCGCCATTATACTGACCCTGCAGACAATCTCCAGGTCACAGCAGATATACATAAAATAAGTGACTTTAGGGATATATGGTTACAAGAACAGGAAGAAAACGACTCTTGTGGGGGAAACCATTCTCCTTCTTGAATCTGGTAGATTTCATTATTTTGTGTATTGTTCTATATAGTCGTAAAAACACTGATATACAGTATGTCACAAAAGTAAGTACACCTCTAACATTTTTATAAATATTTTATTAGAACTTTTGAAGAGACAACACTGAAGATCTGACACTTTGATACAATGTACAGTGTCGGTGTGCAGCTTGTATAACACTAAATTTGGTGTCCCCTCTAAATAACTCAACACACAGCCATTAAAGTCTACACCACTGCCAACAATACAATGTCTCAGGTGTGAATGGGGAGCAGGTGTGTTACATTTGGTGTTATCCCTCACACACTCTCTCATACTGGTCACTGGAAGTTCAATATGGCCCCTCATAGCAAAGAATTTTCTCAGGATCTGAAAAAAATAATTGTTGCGCTACATAAGAATGGCCTAGGTGATAAGATGATTGCCGACACCCTAAAACTGAGCTGCAGCACAGTGGCCAAGACCATGTAGTGGCTTAAAAAGATAGGTTCCACTCAGAACAGGGTTCACTATGGCTGACCAAAAAAGTTGAGTGCATGTGCTCAGCATCATACATGCCCAGTGGTTGTTTTATCAAAAAAGAGATGTATGAGTACTGCCTGCATTGCTGCAGAGGTTACAGGGGGGGGGGGGGGTCAGCCTGTCAGTGTTCAGACCATATATCACACACTGCATCAAATTGCTATGCATGGCTGTGTTTCCAGAAGGAAGCCCCTTCTAAAGATGATGCACAAGAAAACCGGAAAACAGTTTACTGAAAACAAGCAGACTAAGGAAATGAATCACTGGAACTGTCCTATGGTCTGAGACCAAGATAAACTTATTTGGCTTAGATAACGTCAAGTGTGTGAGGTATCAACCAGGTGATGAGTACAAAGACAAGTGTGTTCTGCCTACAGTCAAGCATGGTGGTGAGAGTGTCATGGTTTTAGGCTGCATGAGCGTTGCTGGCGGTGTGGAACTACAGTTCAAATAAATGCATACAGTTTCACACTGAAAAAGCAAAAAATGTACAAGGGAAAATATGGCACTGCATTACTGCAAAAGAGAGATATTTAGTTTATGTATTGGCCAATGCATGTAAGCCCGGAACCAACGGCAAGGTAATCTCTGTAATCCGGGAACCTAACTTAAATGCCACTCTCTAGGTTAAAAACATCCGTATCTGGGAAAAATGCCACTATTTGGACTACAAACCTCCATGTATGGCCAGCTAGGCTCCTGCTATAATGGTTATGAACACAGCCAGGTCTTAGGGCGGAGTACTCAGTCAGAAAAAGACTCACTAGAAATATCAAAAAACTGACCCGCACATCCAACAAATGTGAACAGGTGCTAACTACAGTTCATTGAGGGAACCATGAATACCATCATGTACTGTGACATATTGAAACAGGGCATGATCCCCTCCCTTTGGATTTTGGGCCACATGACAGTATTTGAATATGATAATGACTGCCAAGACAAATACACCGCCAAGACAACCACTTCCTTGCTAAAGAAATTGAGGATAAAGGTGCTGGACTGACCAAGCGTCTCCAGACCTAAACCCTATTGAGCATCTGTAGGGCCTACTCAAATGGCAGATTGAGGAGCACAAGATCACTAATCTCCACCAGCTCCGTGATGTTGTCATGGAGGATGAAAAAGGATTCCAGCGGCTCCTGTAATGCTCTAGTGAACTCCATGCCCAAGAGAGTTAAGGCAGTGCTTGAACATAATGGTGGCCACACAAAATATTGACACTTTGAGAAAAATATGCCCATTTTCACGTAGGGGTGTATTTACTTTTGTTGCCAGCAGTTTTGACATTATTGGCTGTTTTTTATTTAGAGGGCACCAAATTTACACTCTTATTCAAGCTATACACTGACTACTGTACATTGTATCACAGGGTAAGATCTTCAGTGTTGTCCCATGAAAAGATATAATCACATATTAACAAAAATGTGAGGGATGTACTCACTTTTGTGATATACTGCATGTATTACCAAGGTTATTGAATAGCACATGTGTCACGAGATCCAGTATGGCAGAATCATTTGTGGTTTATTATAGACCCTAGATGATGGGTGACCACTACTAGTGGGCTGTGTCCACACTGAGGTGGATGGGTGATGCATGTGGAAAGTAAGTCCCATCATGATTACTAGACCAATGAGACAGAAGCCCCTATGAGGATACATATGTGGTAGATGTTGCACCATTTACGAAAGGGGGAAATTCAAATAAAAGGGTTAATATTTTTTTCCTTACTGCATTTTGTTTAGTATTAGCTAGTCTTTTAGTCTAATATTGAAGGTTTCATATTTGGCCTAATATTTTCTCATATGCAATGTTCTGAGAAAACTGTGTTATGCGCAGTATACTGCGAAAGGCATGATACATAAAAGTCATCATAACATTTCTGAGAAGGGGGCGGCCGGTGGAACTTCCAATGGGAATGTTGCATGCAGTATTACATTTATCTGTAAATGGTATAAGAAAACTTCTCACAGGGGAATAATCAGAATACTTTATGCTCACACCCGATGTGTGTTCTTGTCTCCAAGAGCTCATGACTAAAGGCTGCTTTACATGTATTGACATCGCTAGCGATGTCGCTGGTGAAAGAACCTGCCCCCGTCGGTTGTGCATCACGGGCAAATCGCTGCCCGTGGCGCACAACGTCGCTAGGATCCGTTACACGGACTTACCTGCCTAGCGACATCGCTGTGACCGGCGAACCACCTCCTTTCTAAGGGGGCGGTTCGTGTGGCGTCACAGCGACGTCACACGGCAGCCATCCAATAGAAGCGAAGGGGCGGAGAGCAGCCGAAGGTAAGACACGCCCACCTCGTTGCCGAAGGACGCAGGTACGGTGTTTTTTGTCGTTCCTGCGGTGTCACACATAGCGATGTGTGCTGCCGCAGGAACGACAAACAACCTGCGTCCTGCAACAGCAACGATATTTGGGATTTGAACGACGTGTCAACGATCAACAATAAGGTGAGAAAACCGAGCCCGGAATCTGCCTCTTGAAGACCTCACTTTGCCTTACCTGTAATACATGATCATAAAATAAGGAAAATAGTAAAGAATAATATAAATACATGGATATATATGATAATGAGCAGGACAGCCAGGAAGATTCTGTTATCCATTAGATCAGTGCCTCTCAAACTGTAAAGGCTACTTTACACACTGCGATATCGGTCCCGATATCGCTAGTGTGGGTACCCGCCTCCATCTGTTGCGCGACACGGGCATATCGCTGCCCGTGCCGCACAACATCGCCCAGAGCCGTCACACATACTTACCTGTCCGGCGACGTCGCTGTGACCGGTGAACCACCTCCTTTCTAAGGGGGCAGTCCGTGCGGCGTCACAGCGACATCACTGAAACGTCACTGAACCGCCGCCCAATAGCAGCGGAGGGGCGGAGATGAGCGGGACGTAACATCCCGCTCACCTCCTTCCTTCTGCATAGCAGCTGGGAGGCAGGTAAGGGGAGCTTCCTCGTTCCTGTGGCGTCACACGCAGCGATGTGTGCTGCCGCAGGAACGAGGAACAACTTCGTTACTGCTGCAGTAACGATTTTTGAGAATGGACCCCCATGTCGCTGATTAGCGATTTTGCACGTTTTTGCAACGATGCAAAATCGCTTATCGGTGTCACACGCAACGGCATCCCTAATGCGGCCGGATGTGCGTCACAAATTCCGTGACCCCAACGACTCCGCATTAGCGATGTCGCAGCGTGTAAAGCCCCCTTAAGGCTTCCCTTAGAGGCAGCTGGGGGGGCAGTTTCCCTAGAAGTGATCGTGTGCTGCACAGTCCATACTATGACTGCAGCAATATTTAATTTAGAAACATCATTGGTCATTTTGTAGTTATTCTAACATTATATTATATTAGGTTTATGAGACAAACAAATAATACTGAGAAATATTTTTGATATAAATATGGGCTTTAACTCTAGATGGTGAGGCCTAGGCACCACTCATGGTCTGTCTGGTGAGGCCCAGGCACCACCCATGGTCTGTCTGGTGAGGCCCAGGCATCATACATGGTCTGTCTGTTGAGGCCCGAGCATTATTTTGTTCTGTCTAATGAGGAACGAGTAGAAAAAGTGGCCCCTTTCAAGTTATGTTAAAACATAACATACATAAACCATATAGGCAGAATGCAAAGTCATAAGAACTTACCAAGACAGGAGGTCTCCATCCTTTGTTCTGAAGTAGGCATAAAGGTCTACCAGAATGCGCATGTTTACGCCCTGGTAAGTGTTGTTTCTTGGAGGAGGTGGAATATCTTCCGTGTCCTCTTCTCCTTAAAACACAATGTTTATAAATATTAATGGGCATTGATTCTACTTCGTTCCCGGTGTGGGGTTGGACACCCAGAAACTATTAGAAACTGCTCAAAGAGAAGATAAAATAAACTTACTGTCAGAGGAGATGACCACGTCCTCATCTGGCATGTTGACTAGTACATCAGGGGGGCCAGACACAGGGATCTTGGTCTCCTCAAGGATGTCTCCATTTTCAGTCTTGGGTCCATGAGGAGCATCATCAACAATAATCTGCATTTTGTCCTCATGTTCTCCTGCAACACAGAATATTGAAATGTGTTTTAATAAAATAAGAAGCTTCTCTAAGTTTCTTGTAGACTATTTCCTTTATGTCTCGGGTTTAGTCACTGATGTGATTTGGATTCAGAGACTATTTTTTTCTTAAAATGTTGTTGCTCAATTAAATACATTATGGAATATGGAAAGACACAAACCAGAATGTCCTCAGTGTAAGTAACTGACTTCACGTTGCCTGTCGGGGGTTGGAGACGCAGGAAATATTAGAAATTGCTTAAACTGAAGATAAAATGATCTTACCGTCAGCGGAGGTGACCCTATCCCAGCCGTCTATTACAGGTGGCAAGGCCCATTCACCGGCTAGATCGTCCAGGTGAAGCTCGGGCATTTCTTGGGTTTGTCTAAAGAGGAACGAGTAGAAAAGTGTGAGAAGCCCTGCTCTAGATAATAAATACATAAAGCTAAAATGTTTAGCTCTAAAGCGCCCAATTTCTAATTAGCATACACAAACATGCAGACATATATGAGGTAATAACTTACTGTGGTTGGAGGTCGCAGTCCTTTTTGTCGTCAGACATAGAGCCTTCTGATCTATTCATGTCCATTCCTTGTCCAAAAAGCATATTGTAACTTGGAAGCGGAGGAGGAGGAGGTGGAATATTTACCATGTCCTCTTGATGTTCTGTAAAACACATTGGACCAGATATTTGTGTCATATTATTTATTTAGTTTTCCATTTCTTTTTTTTCTCTTGTGTATTTGTCAAAGGTTTTTTTCACGCGCATTCTTGAAATTGGTGCAAGTGGTTCATAAATTTTGTGAATAACAAACAATAGCTCTGTTTTTTTGGCCTTTGACTTGGTTTGCCATTCTATACAAAACAATGCAAATATTACGCCACAATTTCAGGCAAATATAAAATGGCTCCGGGGGGGAATGGAGCACGGAATATATAACTGATGAATCAGACAAATATATTTAGAAGCCACAAACCCTGCCCCTAATGGTGAACATAAAAACCAGGCAAACACATAAAAAGGCCTTAAAAAAACTTAAAAAAGACCTTAAAAAAGGTGCAAAATAAAATGAGAATTAGGCAAAAAATGGGAAAACACCAAAACATAGAAGTAATCGGCACAATTAGGTAAATTGTTTATAAGATTAGCTGTTAATTTAATGGACACTGATTCTACTTCATTGCCAGCCGAGGGCGGAGACCCAGAAATATTAAGGAATAGCTTGAAGCACCACTCCAGGATTTTGTTTTTTTGTAATTTATTTGCTGGAGTGGTGCTTTAAATGTACCGTATTTTTCACTTTATAAGACGCACTTTTGTTCCCCCAAATTTTGGGGGAAAGTAGGGTGTGCGTCTTATAAGCCGAATATACGGATTATATACTGCAGGGTCCAGGGGAGGTGGGGGCCACTCTGGAGCGGTGCTGGGGGGGCTGGTGGAGACTGGTGAAGCTGAGGGAGAGAACCTTTGATCTCCTGCTCCCGCTCATATAATATGCACAGCCGCTGTCCATCAGCAGCGTGGTGCTGAAACCGCACCGCAGTGACGGGCTGGGGGAGCGGTGCATATTATATCTGCCTGCGCCCCTTTGATCGCACATGCACCCCTGTGTTACCTATGGCCCCCATGCTGCTGCCCATAGTAAAATAAAAAACTCTTTACTTACCCCCTCCAGCGTTTCTCCCCGGTCTTTCTCCTGGTGCTGTGATCAGGCATGCAGAGATTTCACTCTGCTGTGCCGATCACATGACCGGACCGTGAACCAGGAAATGCAGGCAGGAGGCCGGAGCTCAACCCTGAGGAGGGGGACACGAGGGAGCACAGTGCTGGAGAAGGTAAGGAAAGAGTTTATTTTACTAAAACGCAGATAGCAACTGGGTAAATTTCAAAATTCAATACAAATGTAGCAACAATTCCAAGGTAGCAACTCTCTTGATGCAAAGAAAATTTAAAAATTAACTTTTAATAAATCCACTAAAAATGGTTAACCACAGACAAACAACGCTAAAAAGTAGGTTTGGCCCCTCCTTTCAATTCAGGGGATATGTATAAACCAAAACTAAAGTTGAATTTCAACCGCAATAGTACATTGGACTTATCTCACCAGAATCATAGGTGCCATTTACCATTAAAGTCCACTGGTAATAATAAATCGGATTTGTCTCACCCAACTTGTACAGGTGCCACTCTTCATTAAAGGTAATGGGGTCCAATTTATTCCATAATGGAGCCCCTTTAAGAAAGGAATATACCTTTCTTAAAGGGGCTCCATTATGGAATAATCCGATTTATTATTACCAGTGGACTTTAATGGTAAATGGCACCTATGATTTTGGTGAGATAAGTCCAATGTACTATTGCGGTTGAAATTCAACTTTAGTTTTGGTTTATACATATCCCCTGAATTGACAGGAGGGGCCAAACCTACTTTTTAGCGTTGTTTGTCTGTGGTTAATTAACCATTTTTAGTGGATTTATTAAAAGTTAATTTTTAAATTTTCTTTGCATCAAGAGAGTTGCTACCTTGGAATTGTTGCTACATTTTTATTTTACTAAAAGCAGCAGCCTGGGGGCCCGTGTGTGTCAGCCACAGGGGGGGCCGTGTGTGTCAGCCACAGGGGGGGCCGTGTGTGTCAGCCACAGGGGGGGACAGTGTGTGGCAGCCACAGGGGGGGGGCAGTGTGTGGCAGCCACAGGGGGGGGCAGTGTGTGGCAGCCACAGGTGGGGGCAGTGTGTGGCAGCCACAGGGGGGGGCAGTGTGTGGCAGCCACAGGTGGGGGCAGTGTGTGGCAGCCACAGCGGGGGCAGTGTGTGGCAGCCACAGAGGGCGTGTGCCAGCACAAGGGGGCTATATTCAATATAAGGTGGTCATATCCAGATTAAGGGGGCTAATTTTAGGATGGGGGGGCTATGAGGGACATATACCCTATATGATTTGTTAGACGGACAGTGGCATTATAAGATAGACCCCATTTAATATTAAAAAAAAAAAATTCTCTTTTCCTTCACCAAATTGGGGGGTGCGTCTTATAATCAGGTGAGTCTTATAAAGCGAAAAATACGGTACGTCTCCCACCCTCTGTCTAATACACACCTGCTGCCATCTTCATCTGTTTCTGGCGGCGCTCAGATCGGAAGCTCCAGTATTTCTTGGAGCGCACTAAAGGTCACAACTCAATGTAAGTCTATAAGAGCCTTGTTCTGGCTCTGAGAGATGTCATTAGTGACATAATTTCTAAGCGGCGCCAAAAAAGTATAAAGCCGCTGAATCTGAGTATAAGAATGGGGGCAGGGACTTACATTTAAAGCGCCATTCCAGCCCTGAAAAATAATGCTGAAAGAAATTGCTGAAAGTGAAGATAAAATAAACTTACCGTCAGAGGTGGTGACCACGTCCTCATCTGGCATGCTGATTATTACATCAGAGGGGTTAGAAGCGGTGACCACGTCCTCATCTGGCATGCCGATTATTACATCAGAGGGGCCAGAGGTGGTGACCACGTCCTCATCTGGCATGCCGATTATTACATCAGAGGGGCCAGAGGCGGTGACCACGTCCTCATCTGGCATGCCGATTATTACATCAGAGGGGCCAGAGGTGGTGACCACGTCCTCATCTGGCACGCCGATTATTACATCAGAGGGGCCAGAGGTGGTGACCATGTCCTCATCTGGCATGCCGATTATTACATCAGAGGGGCCAGAGGTGGTGACCACGTCCTCATCTGGCATGCTGATTATTACATCAGAGGGGTTAGAAGCGGTGACCACGTCCTCATCTGGCATGCCGATTATTACATCAGAGGGGCCAGAGGTGGTGACCACGTCCTCATCTGGCATGCCGATTATTACATCAGAGGGGCCAGAGGCGGTGACCACGTCCTCATCTGGCATGCCGATTATTACATCAGAGGGGCCAGAGGTGGTGACCACGTCCTCATCTGGCACGCCGATTATTACATCAGAGGGGCCAGAGGTGGTGACCATGTCCTCATCTGGCATGCCGATTATTACATCAGAGGGGCCAGAGGTGGTGACCACGTCCTCATCTGGCATGCTGATTATTACATCAGAGGGGTTAGAAGCGGTGACCATGTCCTCATCTGGCACGCCGATTATTACATCAGGGGGGCCAGAGGCGGTGACCACGTCCTCATCTGGCATGCCGATTATTACATCAGGGGGGCCAGAGGTGGTGACCATGTCCTCATCTGGCATGCCGATTATTACATCAGGGGGGCCAGAGGTGGTGACCATGTCCTCATCTGGCATGCCGATTATTACATCAGGGGGGTCAGAGGAGATGACCATGTCCTCATCTGGCATGCCGATTATTACATCAGGGGGGCCAGACACAGGGATCTTGGTCTCTTCAAGGATATCTCCATTTTCAGTCTTGGGTCCATGAGAAAAATCATCAGCAATAAGCTTTATTTTCTCCTAATTTTCTCCTGTAACACAGAATATTGAAATCAGCATTAATAAAATAAAAATCTGTGTTTCTTGTAGACAATTTCCTTTATGTCTCGGGTCCAGTCACTGACAGGATTTGGAAATTATTTGTTTTTCTAAAATTTTTTTTTTATTAATACCATTTTGAAATATTGAAATAAACAAACCAGAATGTCCCCAGTGTCAGTAATGGACGCCCCGGACCGCTTCCATGTAATATAAAAGCCGGCAATAACTACCTGTATGTGTATAGAGATTAACCCTTTAACCCCTTAACCACCCATGAGGTAGTCAGTACGTCATGGATCGTGTGCGGTTAATCCCCGCCCCCTACCGTGGGCAGGCGGCAGCGATCCGCGCACATATCAGCTGTTTTCAAATATATGTTATGCGCGCCGCCATTATGCTGACTTACCCCGCCCCCATCGGAAGTCTTGTGACATGATCACGTGACTTCCGGTGATTGCCATGGTAGCACAGGGTCATGTGATGACGCCTGTAGCTAACATGAGTCATTTACTCTCAATGCCGAAATACTGCCGGAATTGAAAGTAAAGCAGCATATCTGCAGATCTTAGCTCTGTAGCTGTGATCTGGAAATATGGCAGAGCGATCAGATTGTCAATCACTATAGCCCCCTAGGGGAACTAGTAAAATAAAAAAAAGTTAAACAATTAAAAAAAAAAAAAAAACCTAACAGTTCAAATCACCTCACCCCATTGAAAATTAAAGGGTTAAAAAAATAAAAAATATACACATATTTGGTATCGCCGCATTCAGAAATGCCCGGTCTATCAAAATGTAAAATCAATTAATCTGATTGGAATTTTTTGCTGCTACGCCATTTACTAAACACCAAAATTACGTTTTTTGGTCACCACAAATTTTGCAAAAATGCAATAACAGGCGATCAAAACGTAGCATCTGCGCAAAAATGGTACAGGTAAAAACGTCAGCTCAAGACACAAAAAATAAGCCATCACTGAGTCATAGTCCAGAAAAATGACAGCGCTACGGGTTTCAGAAAATGGCGCAAAACGTGCGCCACGTTTTTTGGACAAGTTTGTGAATTTGTTTTAGCCCCTTAGATACAAATAAACCTATTCATGTTTGGTGTCTACAAACTCGCACCGACCTCAGGCATCACAACGACACATCGGTTTTTCCATATAGTGAACACGGTGAATAAAAAATCCCCAAAACTATTGTGCCATCACACTTTTGTCTACGTGCGTCCTATTACATTGATACCAGTTTTGTGCTTTAATTGCAGATTACTACATTTTATTTTAGTAAAGTGAGGTGTTTAAAAGCGCAATTCTCTCAATTTAATTTTTTTTCTTTTTTACAGTATTTACTGATTAGGTAATTAATTCTACATTTAATAGATCAGACGTCTAAAAATGTGGCGATACCAAATATGTATTTTTTTTCCCTTTCTGTAGTTTTAATTTATTTTTTGGAGGAAAAGTGGAGATGAATTGAACTTTTCGAATTTGTGTTTTGTGTGCATTTTTTAATTCTTTATCTTTTACGATATTTCTTTCTCCTCTTAGGGGACTTAAACCTGCTGGTTTAATCGCTTATACTACAGTCATATGAAAAAGTTTGGGCACCCCTATTAATGTTAACCTTTTTTCTTTATAACAATTTGGGTTTTTGCAACAGCTATTTCAGTTTCATATATCTAATAACTGATGGACTGAGTAATATTTCTGGATTGAAATGAGGTTTATTGTACTAACAGAAAATGTGCAATCCACATTTAAACAAAATTTGACCGATGCAAAAGTATGAGCACTGTGCTGTTTCTATTTGTTTTAGTTAACACTGTTATTTAATGTTTTTCATGCTTGTCTCTGCTGCCATCTACTGGTCAGACCTTTCATCTCCTCTGTTTCTTTTGTCCAGCCCATGGGAGTGTCTGATGACCCTCTTGCATCACATCCTGGTATGTTCATTCCAAACCAGAGTTTGTGAGAACAACATCCCTTATTGGAGCTACTAGGAGCAAAGTCTTCTGAACACGTAGTAGCTTCAGAGGCAAGCATCACTGGAGAATTACAATGCCAAGTACTTGGATTACTGCACTCTGCATGTCCTAATCTTTGGAGAAAATAAACCACCATTGTTTCATCTCAGCATGTGCATGTTTCACTCTGGAGCGCTCTGGTCCTGTCTGCCCCACCTATAGGAAAAACGAAGGTAAGATTCTCACAACCTCTCACAACTACGCACCTTCCATCGCCTTTACGTGGGGACAGAACAGTCAGAAGACTGCTTAAGAGCTCAATACCCCGGCTACAGATCCCTAAGAACCCTGTAACTTCCCATGTAATCTGCCTAGCAACAAGCCTTGTGCACTAGTCTGCCTGCACAGTGCATGCCTGGACAAGCCTAAGGGGAAGCTCTCCCATCTGCCACGTCCTGTGTCACCTCTGCTTGCATTGTAAAGGGACAGTTTATGCACCTGCTGTTTCCCTCTAGCCATACCACTTCTATAGACTTGCAGTACATTATACCTCATTACTGCACATCGCTGCACTGCGAACCCCAAGTTTTGCTAAAGACACCTTGGGAATCTCATCAGGAAGTCCTTGCAGAGCTGCACAACGATTTTTGGACCCCTATTCAAAAGTCAAGTTTCTTACAGAGACAGTACACCTTAAATCAAAATGGCCGAAAAAGACCTTGGACAGTTCCCCACTGCTGAAACAGAGCAAATACAATCTGATACTGTCCACTATGAAGCCCAGGAGGCAGAGCCCACGCTTCCAGCAGACCAAGTTGTCCGACCGAAGCGCTCTTCCAAACCCACGATAAAGGCCACGGAAAACTATCACACTATGAAAGATGAGCTATGTGAACACCTGGAGGAACAGTGGGAACGAGTCACCTATTACATGTCAAGACTTGAATCCTCATCAGGTGATGCCGCATGCTTACAAGCCGCTCTGGAACGGCTGAACACAGC
This sequence comes from Anomaloglossus baeobatrachus, assembly GCF_048569485.1. Classification (NCBI taxonomy): domain Eukaryota; kingdom Metazoa; phylum Chordata; class Amphibia; order Anura; family Aromobatidae; genus Anomaloglossus; species Anomaloglossus baeobatrachus. The sequence continues at coordinate 241,869,434 of NC_134359.1, forward strand.
TCATGAAAGATACAAGAGACTGTCAACAAGGTACATTACCTTTCACAAAGACTCTAAAATTGATGAAGCTCTTTCAGACCTAAGCAAGGCAGAAGAGGTGGACAAGGAAAGAGATGCCAAGGTGCAAGATGCCATAGACAAGGCCGAACACCGTATCTCTCACCAGCAAGAAACCAGATTACACAGATCAACCTCATCTAGACGTTCCTGTCGGTCATCCGGGTCATCATCGTCAAGAAGCTCAGCCGTGAGCGACAAGATACTAGAGGCCCGCATAAGAGCAGAGGGATCCAAGGTGAGACGTTCCTTCACAGAAAGAGAAGTAGAGGAAGAAGCCAAAAGGACAGAAGCAGAAGCCCTTGCAAAAGCAGAAGCCGCTAAAGCAGAAGCCCTTGCAAAAGCAGAAGCTGCTAAGGCGGAAGCCAAAAGGGCAGAAGCGGAGGCTCGGATAAAGATTCTTCGGTCACAAATGGAAGAGGAAGTTGTGCTAGCTAAAGTGAGACTACTTGAGCAAGCATTGATCCAAGGTCCTGATCCAGCTCACTCGCCACCACTGGAAGCAGCCAATCCAGTTGATCGCACAAGAGACTATGTACTGAATCAGTTACCTGTAGCAACCCCAGTTTGCAGTACCGTCCAAGCCGACAACACCGAAACCTCCAACTTACCTCTACCAGTGCCACCTAAAGCACCCGAGCAAATTAATAACAGTCACCAAGAGGTGCCCTCTCAAACACAGTCACCACGGCAAGATGGCAACCAAGTGTTTCCTGACCCACTTCCACAGCTCAAGTAGCGGTCATCAGAATCTACAGAGGCTAAACCACAGCTCAACCCTGCAGCAACGTCATTTTACCCGGGAACATCTCATCCATTCACGCCAGGCAGCCCATACGCCCCAGGGGCATCATGAGTCGTCGTGGCAACAAGTGGTGAGAAATCAGATATGTCTGAGTTTGCCAGGTTCATGGTGAGCAGAGAGCTAATCAACACTAGTCTCACGAAATTTGATGATCGTGCAGAGAGCTACAGGGCCTGGAAAGCAACTTTCAAGGCAGCCATTGCCAATCTCAACTTCACTGCAGAACAGGAGCTCGACCTCCTGATCAAGTGGTTGGGCCCAGGCTCTACAAACCGTATCAAGAGCCTCAGAACCGTCTATGTGGGACAAGCAGAAGCAGGTCTCGCTGCTGCATGGCAGAGACTGGAACGCACCTTTGGCAGCGCAGAAGCAATAGAGAAAGCCCTATTCAAGAGACTGCAGGACATCCCAAAGATCAACCTTAAAGAAGTCCACAAGCTTCAAGACCTAAGTGATCTGCTCATGGAGCTGGAGCTCGCCAAAAGAGATCCTCGTCTGTCTGGGATGTGCTACCTGGATACAGCCCATGGAGTGAACCCAATCGTGGTGAAGCTGCCATACAGTCTGCAGGAGAAATGGGCAACGTCAGTCTCAAGGTACAAAAGAATGCATGACGTCACCTTTCCCCCATTTATTCAGTTCTGCAAGTTCATCGACGAGCAGGCCCAGATGAGGAACGACCCCAGCCTCGACTTCCTAGAGTTTAACACTTCGGCAGCAGCAACATCATCATCAAGGTATGAAGGTGCCATACACAAACGCAGAGACATTAAGAACACTGTGAGTGTTAGGAAGACTGAGCTACCATTACCTGCAGCACGCACAGATAAACAGAACACCATCTCATCACGAGATAAGTCTTTCAATCAAGAATGTCCCATCCATAAAAAAACACATTCACTGAACAAGTGCAGAGGGTTTAGATCCAAAACCCTACAGGAGCGCAAGAAAGTCCTCACAGAGCTTGGGATCTGTTTCAAATGCTGCGCATCACTTGATCACATGGCCAAGGACTGTAAATCCATCGTCAAGTGTGAGGAGTGTCATAGTGAAAAACATGTTTCAGCCATGCACCCAACCCAGCTAGCTAGAGACACACCGGCTGCAGTCACCACCACTCCCACTCCAAGTCATGGCGGGGAGCCCAAGAATCAGACTGACACCACCACAGCCGTCTCCTGCTCATGCTCAGAGGTATGTGGAGAGGGCCAAACACAGCAATGTTGTGCCCGAATATGCCTCATCAAGGTTTATCCCGAGGGACATCCAGAAAAGGCAATGAAGGTGTATGCCATCATAGACGACCAAAGCAACCGGTCCCTAGCAGGAACCAAATTCTTTGAAGCCTTCGGAATTAATGGACCATCAGAACCCTACACCTTGAACACCTGCTCGGGTCGCATAGAGACTAGCGGCAGAAGAGCCCAGGGATTCATTGCTTCTCCTATCAATGGGAAGACTGAAATACCTCTACCAACGCTCGTTGAATGTGACCAAATACCCAGCCACAGGAATGAAATTCCTACCCCAGAAGCTGCATTTCATCAACCACACCTAAGACATCTCGCTAGTGTTATCCCACCTGTGGACAATAACGCAGAGATTCTACTCCTGCTCAGCAGAGACAATCTAAGGGTACACAAGGTGCGACAGCAGTGTAATGGGCCTGACTATGCACCATACGCCCAGAGACTGGACTTGGGATGGGTAGTCATAGGAAATGTGTGCGTTGATCGATCAGAAATTGATTCCTTCAAGACTTATGTGCATGGAGATGGGCGCACAACCTGCTTAAAGCCATGTCCTCATCACTATGGAGTGAAAGAGAAGTCTCCAGACACAATACAGCTACCTGACATCGCTTCTTCTCTGCATATTGACAACTTGGGAAGATCAGTCTTTCACACAACCAAGGACGACGATAAAGTAGCCTTGTCAGTAGAGGACAGAGAATTCATTGGAATAATGGACTGTGAGTTCTCTAAAGACAAAACCAACCATTGGGTCTCTCCATTACCCTTCCGATCTACCAGGGTAAGACTCCCAAACAACCGAGCTCAAGCTCTGACCAGATTTAACTCTCTTCAGCGTTCTATGAACAGCAAGCTTGCAATGAGAGAACACAGCGTCGCCTTTATGGACAAGGAAGTCTGCAACAACCTAGCAGAACCTGTACCAGCCGAACTGAATCCAGCAGATCACGCAACTAGACCTACGTCTATAAGTTCTTTTGCTAACTCTTCTTGGCTTACAGGTCCAGAGTTCCTGCTGAGACAGTCAGAAGAAGGTGTCCAGGAAGCCTTCAGCATCCTAGATACAGACAACGATCCAGATGTCCGAGCTGAAGTCAATACCCTGGCCACCAGTGCAGAAAAAACTTCCAACCTCGGTTGCCAACGTTTTGAACGTTTCTCCAGCTGGATGAGGCTCGTCAGGACTGTCGCTAGGTTAGTGCATATCGCCAGATGCTGTCGTACTGACCTTTAAAAACAAAGACTGTCATCGCTGGCATGTCTGCCACAAAGCCCTTTCTGCTGAGGACATCTCCCATAGCGAGTTCCTCATAATACGCCACCTCCAACAGAGTGAATTCGCCATAGAATGGAAGTGTTTATTAGAGATGAGCGAACCGGTCCTGGTTCGGCTCGAGGTCGGTTCGCCGAACGGAGGTCCCGTTCGAGTTCGGCTCGTCGAACGTTCGACGAACCGAACTCGAACTGCATAGGAAACAATGGCAGGCAATCACAAACACATATAAACACCTAGAAAACACCCTCAAAGGTGTCCAAAAGGTGATAAACAACTCACAACACAAACACATGGGAAAGTGACAAGGACATATACTCATGCGAAAACAAAACAGCTGGACAAGGAAAAAGAGGAGGACACACAGATATGAGTATATGCAAGGAATCATCGATTCCATTATTGTGCAACTTGAGCCCTGCTCATTTTAGGCTTCCAATCTTGATAAATTGCCTGAGCTCGCCACGTACGCCTTGGGGATCTTGTCATGTCCTGCAGCCAGCGTTCTCTCGGAACCTGTCTTCAGTGCTGCTGGGGGTCTGCTGGCAGATAAGCACACGTGTCTGTCCACTGACAATGTGGACATGGCTCTCAGAGGACTTTTCTTCCCCTGGGTCAGCCAGGGGACGGGAAAGGCATGCGTATTTTTGAGAGTGCTTCATGCAAAGCATCTTTTTCAAAAGGGGGGGTCAACTGATGCCAGTCAAGTGGGGTGTGTGTGGCCCAGTTAGTGGAAACGAGGGAGACTGTGGTTGGAGTCCCCTCGCTGTGTTTCTAAAAGAACCAAGATGAACAAGTCATGGCTCTCAGAGGACTTTTCTTCCCCTGGGTCAGCCAGGGGAGGCGAAAGGCACGCGAATTTTTGAGAGTGCTTCATGCAAAGCATCTTTTTCATCTTGAAAATTGGGTCAACTGATGCCAGTCAAGTGGGGTGTGTGTGGCCCAGTTAGTGGAAATGAGGGAGACTGTGGTTGGAGTCCCCTCGCTGTGTTTCTAAAAGAACAAAAAAGAACAAATCATGGCTCTCAGAGGACTTGTCTTCCCCTGGGTCAGCCAGGGGACGGGAAAGGCACGCGTATTTTTGAGAGTGCTTCATGCAAAGCATCTTTTTCTTTTTCAAAAGGGGGGTCAACTGATGCCAGTCAAGTGGGGTGTGTGTGGCCCAGTTAGTGGAAACGAGGGAGACTGTGGTTGGAGTCCCCTTACTGTGTTTTACATGCTTTTAGAAGGGCATGACATGGCTTAGAGGTTGACTTTCAGCATCTGGAAACTGTTGGCTACCAAAATGCTGCCTTTCCAACCTTTTTAACCGAGAATTTTCGAGACCTTATGCCCATCGCAGTGCCCCAAGAGCCGATGCCCAGGCGCCACTCCTTCTCCAACAAAGGCGTGCACGCGCTATACCAGCATGTCGCACTAAACATCACTGATTCCTTGAGAAACTCTGTGTGACAGGGTGCATTTCACCACAGATAATTGGCCCAGTAAGCATGGAAAGGGCCGTTACATGTCGCTGACTGGGCAATGGGTTACTGTGGGGAGAGATGGAGAAGGGTCTGCTGTACAAGTCTTGCCGTCCCCACGAGTTGTGTCAATCCTTCTTCTGTATGTAAAAGTTAATACACTGCTTCTGCCTCTTCAACCTCTTGTGGGTCCTCCACCTTGGCGCAAACCCTGTGTGGTCAGGCCACCCTTCCTTGTAACTGCGCACAAGGACTACCACACACCTCCTTACTATGCTGGCAGCAGAGCTCAATGCCATCAGGCGGTCAAAGGTTTACTTTGAAATGTATGGGAAATGTGAGTCACACCGCTGAGAAGTTGTGGACGGTTAGCTCTGGAGACCGAGTTTCATCAATGGTTGTCTCCACTCAACCAGCAGCCAGGGAAGGCCGGGTGCGACAATGATGCAAACATGGGTGCGGCCCTTCGCTGTGACAATGTGACACTCGTGCCTTGTGTGGTTGACGTGTTGAACCTGGTTGTCCAGCAATTTTTAAAGCACTATCCTGGCCCACATGGCCTTCTGCAGAGAGCACGGTGTAACGCCTTCCTTGATCTACACACTCAGATGGGCTGTAAATGATAGGCTAGAGGGAAGCCACTCACCAAGCAGGACCCCTAGAACCCTGAAACCCTTTAACCCCTATACAGGGACTAGGAATTACACAGGGCCCAAGGTGATTAATACCTGTGGAAGGCTGCAGTTCCAGAGAATAGTAGTCAGGCAGGGTCAAAACATTAATTGAGGAACAGGAACAGAATGGGACGGCCAGGACTTAATCAGAAAACAAGCAGAGGTGAAATGCGGATCGGCCAACAAGGTACATAAACAGCAAGCAGGAAAAGTAGTCAGGTAACAAGCACACAAAATCATAAAACTGAACTGGGGGTAAAAGTAACCAGAGGTTCATAGCTATGTCTGGCAGTGGTCTGCAGACAGGATGGGCATAAAAAAGGGTGTGGTGTCTTCCCATTGGTTGTAGCTGAATGATGGTATTTCATCTGTGAGATACCCACCAGCTACATTCAGCCAGAGATTCTGCATCTGTCAAGGTAATGCAGCCCAGTGGGTGAGCATAACCTGCGTCCACCTGCGCCGCTGGCATCGACTCCTCTCCCATCATCAGCACTATGCATGAAAGGAACACGTTGTCACCTGGCGACCGGAGTACAAATTGACGGAGCGGACTCCGTTGGTGATTTAACAGACTTAACAGCCGTGTGCGGCAATGATGCAAACCTGGCTGCGGGCCATCGTCAGGGCAATGTGACACACGTGCCTTGTATGGCTCACGTGTTGAACCTAATTCTCCAGCAATTTTTAAAACACCATCACGGCCTACATGGCCTTGTGCAGCGTGCACGCTCGCTATGTGCTCACTTCCATCGTGCGCACACAGCAGCTCAACAACTTTCGTCGCTACAGAAGTCTTTAGGTCTGGTGGTTAAACGCCTGAAATGCGATGTGCCGACACGCAGGAATTTGAATCTGCACATGTTGCAGCATTTGTGGCAGCACCGCCGAACCCTGCTGCAATACGTTATGACATATAGCCTGGGATAACTTGATCCAGAGGTGGTGCAGATCACGCTGCTGGAGTGGTGTCAGATCAAGGACCTATGCACCCTGCTACACAGTTTACAAATGTCGACGAAGATGTTTAGCACTGGCAATGTCATTCTCAGCGTGACAATTCTGGTCATCTACATGATGGAGCACACTGTAATTATTATTCGGAGTCAGGTGTTGGGACAAGAGGAAGGGGAGGAAGTACAGGAGGAGTCATATGCGGAAGGGATAACAAGATCTACGAGGTCCAGATGGTCAGCGGCACCTATGCGGCAGTCATGGTAAGGGAGAGGGATTAACAAGGGCGCATAGTATCAGCAAAAAGTGTTGAGGAAAGTGCAGGAGCCCATGAAGAAATGGAGGACGAACTGGCGATGGGCATGGAAGACTCAGCAGATGAGTGAGAGCTTGCTCACATTTCGGTTGTGCGAGGTTGTGGGGAGAGGGCAGAGGAAGGAGGCACGATTCTCACCTCTCTGCCACCAACACACCAAGGACTTGGTCCTCCTGGATGCACAAGACACATGAGCGCCTTCTTGCTGCACTACCTACATGACCCTCGGATTGTACGAATTCAAAGTAATCCTGAATACTGGGTTGCCACACTGTTAGATCCCCAGTACAAGACAAAATTTGGCGAAATAATTCCTGCCATAGAAATGGACGCACGTATACAGGAGTATCTGCAGAATGTGGTACGCAATCTTAGATCTACTTTTCCACTAAACACCAGTGCTGCACAGAGTGAATCTCAACGCTTTGTCATGGATAGGAGGAAATGGTCTTTTACTTGTCCACATCTGAGGGACCGAGGGATGGCTGCTGTGCTGAGATGGCGTTGAGTACGGTGTCCCTGCAGAGTTGCACTTTTGGTCATATACCAAAATGAGTTGAAAAAGGACAGATGCTGGTGGAAAGGGGAACAGGTGTGTTGGAAAGGGGAAAAAAGTTTTTGTCCGTGGATTTGATGGTTAAGCAACAGTAACATTTGCTGAAGAAACACCATCTGTTACAGTGGGGCTGGCAGGTTTGGATAAGGTGGTATATACTATGTTACCGCTATATAACGAAAATTAATAAGAAATTAATAAGAAAAAGAGAAAGGTATATATGCCCATCAGCAGTCAGTGTCCACCTGCGCCAGTGATGTCTGACACCAAGGACGCAGAAGAGATAATGGCGTCCGGACGGGCAGATACTCGTTTTTATAATGCAGGGACATGTGACATGGACATCCTATCACACATGCCGTTGCTTCTCTGGCTAAAAGTCCACTTAGTTGTGTGTGTGTCTGGGATTGGCTGACATGCTGGCCCGCCCCACAAGACGCGCGCGCTTAGGGAAGGAAGACAAGGAAAAAAAAAAAATTATTAAATTAGTATTATTATTATACAAACAGTAGTGATCTGAAGGCGCTGTTCCCGCACACTATACACTGAAATGTCATAATAGTGTGAGTCACAGAGTGACTTACACTATTACAGCGGAAAGCCAGCTAGGAATTAGCTGTTTTTTTGCTGCTAGAACCGTTCTCGAACGTTTCTAGAACTATCGAGCTTTTGCAAAAAGCTCGAGTTCTAGTTCGATCTAGAACAGGCCCCAAAATCACTCGAGCCTAGAACTGGAGAACCTCGAACCGCGAACCGCGCTCAACTCTAGTGTTTATATAACAAACAGCAGATTCCATTAAGAAGTCCTCTAGCCAATTTAAACCCAGTCATCGACAGTTTCGGCTTACTGAGAGTTGGCGGTCGTTTGAACCAGGCTCATCTTGGAGTTGCAGAACAAAATCCTCTCATCATTCCCAACAAACACCATGTTACAGTCTTGCTGATCCGACACCACCATGAAAAGACTGAACACCAAGGCAGGCAAATTACAGAAGGTGCTTTACGGTCTGCAGGCCTCTGGATTGTTGGAATGAAGAGACGTGTAGCACAAATACTACACGATTGTGTGCACTGTCGTAAAGCGAGAGGAAAACAACTGTACCAGCAAATGGCTGACTTGCCTACAGACAGACTTTCTACAGAGCCACCTTTCACCTACGTGGGCCTAGACGTTTTCGGACCATGGATGGTGTCCACATGCAGAACTCGCGGAGGCCAAGCAAACAGCAAGCGGTGGGCTGTTATTCACCTGCATGAGTGTTCGAGCCGTTCACATTGAGGTGTTAGAGTCCATGGATACCTCCAGCCTAATCAACGCCTTGAGAAGGTTCCTTGCCATCAGAGGACCAGTGAAACAGCTGAGGTCTGACCGTGGAAGCAACTTCGTCGGTGCATGTAGAGAACTGAACATTGACACCAAACCTATCCAAGATCAGCTGGCAGAGAAAGGTTGCACCTGGATCTTCAATCCCCCTCACAGTTCTCACATGGGAGGCTCCTGGGAGAGGATGATCGGGATTTCACGCAACATCTTGAACTCCATGCTAATGGACGTCAATTCCTCAAGACTCACACATGAGACTCTAGTCACTCTTTTAGCTGAAGTCTCAGCCATTATCAATTCAAGACCCCTTGTGCCGGTGACCATGGATCCAGAAACCTCAACCATATTGACTCCTACTATTCTTATTACCCAAAAAACTGACAACGCGGTAATGCCCAGCGGAGAGTTCACCCACGCGAACACATATCAAAAACACTGGAAACGGGTTCAATACTTGGCTGACTACTTCTGGAACCGAAGGAGAAAGGAATACCTCACCATTCTTCAAGGAAGAAAGAAGTGGCGACATCCCAAGCCGAACCTCAAGGAAGGAGACCTAGTCCTCATGAAAGATCAGACCACAGAAAGGACTGACTGGCCTATGGGACTAATTACTAGGATACTGCCTAGTCAGGACGGCAATGTTCGGAAGGTGGAGCTAAAGGTCATCAGGAAAGGTGAGACTAAGACCTTTGCAAGGCCAATCCACGAACTTGTTCTGCTTTTGCCCATAGAGAGCGTCCCTACAGGATGAACGCTACCGGACCTGAACTTTGAGCCATCCTTCTTGTTTTGGACTCAATTGAGCTTGTTTTTGCATTTAACATGCCTTTCCTTTCAGGTTGTATTATGGACTTAATAGTGAAATCCCCAAAGTGAATTTCAGACGGGGAGTGTGCTGTTTCTATTTGTCTTAGTTAACACTGTTATTTAATGTTTTTCATGCTTGTCTCTGCTGCCATCTACTGGTCAGACCTTTTGGCTCCTCTGTTTCTTTTGTCCAGCCCATGGGAGTGTCTGATGACCCTCTTGCATCACATCCTGGTATGTTCATTCCAAACCAGAGTTTGTGAGAACAACATCCCTTATTGGATTGGAGCTACTAGGAGCAAAGTCTTCTGATCACGTAGTAGCTTCAGAGGCAAGCATCACTGGAGAATTACAATGCCAAGTACTTGGATTACTGCACTCTGCATGTCCTAACCTTTGGAGAAAATAAACCACCATTGTTTCATCTCAGCATGTGCATGTTTCACTCTGGAGCGCTCTGGTCCTGTCTGCCCCACCTATAGGAAAAACGAAGGTAAGATTCTCACAACCTCTCACAACTATGCACCTTCCATCGCCTTTAAGTGGGGACAGAACAAGCACCTCAACATAAAAGTGACATTAATATTTTGTAGATCCTCCTTTTGCAAAAATAACAGCCTCTAGTCGCTTCCTGTAGCTTTTAATGAGTTCCTGGATCCTGGATGAAGGTATTTTTGACCATTCCTGTTTACAAAACAATTCCAGTTCAGTTAAGTTTGATGGTCGCCGAGCAGGGACAGCACGCTTCAAATCATCCCACAGATTTTCAATGATATTCAGGTCTAGGGACTGGGATGGCCATTCCGGAACATTGTAATTGTTTCTCTGCATGAATGCCTGAGTAGATTTGGAGCGGTGTTTTGGATCATTGTCTTGCTGAAATATCCATCCCCTGCAACTTCATCACTGATTCTTGCACATTATTGTCAAGAATCTGCTGATACTGAGTTGAATCCATGCGACCCTCAACTTTAACAAGATTCCCGGTGCCAGGATTGGCCACACAGCCCCAAAGCATGATGGAACCTCCACCAAATTTTACTGTGGGTAGCAAGTGCTTTTCTTGGAATGCCGTGTTTTTTTGCCTCCATGCATAACGCCTTTTTCTATTTGACCAAACAACTCAATCTTTGTTTCATCAGTCCACAGGACCTTCGTCCAAAATGTAACTGGCTTGTCCAAATGTGCTTTTGCATACCTCAGGCGACTCTGTTTGTGGCGTGCTTGCAGAAACGGCTTCTTTCACATCACTCTCTCATACAGCTTCTCCTTGTGCAAAGTGCGCTGTATTGTTGACCGATGCACAGTGACACCATCTGCAGCAAGATGATGCTGCAGGTCTTTGGAGGTGGTCTGTGGATTATGCTTGACTGTTCTCACCATTCTTCTTCTCTGCCTTTCTGATATTTTTCTTGGCCTGCCACTTCTGGGCTTAACAAGAACTGTACCTGTGTTCTTCCATTTCCTTACTATGTCCTCACAGTGGAAACTGACAGTTTAAATCTCTGAGACAACTTTTTGTATCCTTCCCCTGAACAACTATGTTGAATAATCTTTGTTTTCAGATCATTTGAGAGTTGTTTTGAGGAGCCCATGATGCCACTCTTCATAGGAGATTCAAATAGGAGAACAACTTGCAAGTGGCCACCTTAAATACCTTTTCTCATGATTGGATACACCTGCCTATGAAGTTCAAAGCTCAATGAGGTTATAAAACCAATCTAGTGCTTTAGTAAGTCAGTAAAAAGTAGTTAGTAGTGTTCAAAACAAGAAATTGATAAGGGTGCCCATACTTATGCACTTGTCAAATTTAGTTTAAATGCAGATTGCACATTTTCTGTTAGTACAATAAACCTCATTTCAATTCCGAAATATTACTCAGTCCATCAGTTATTAGATATATGAAACTGAAATAGCTGTTGCAAAAACCCAAATTGTTATAAAGAAAAAAGGTTAACATTAATAGGGGTGCCCAAACTTTCTCATATGACTGTATGTCCTGTAATACTATGAAATTGCAGGATATAATGCTAACCCTTTTTTTATGGAGCTCAACGTATGGCTGAGCCTCACAGGAGGACCGAGATGACAGCAATACGGGTCTTTAAAAAAACCCTGGCTGCCATAGTAAACCATCAGTCACCCACAATAACAATGCAAGGGGTAATGGGAGCCTTTTATTTGCTAAACAGCAGCACTTAAATGGTTAATAACTGTGTCAGCAATTGGACTCTAGCTGCTGCTGTAAGAGATGAATGCCAGCTATAGAGTATAGCCGGGACCTGCCACGTATGGAGGGAGCTCGGTTCCTGAGCCTCCCGAATGCATTTTATAGAGTATAGCTGGTACCTGCCGCGTGTGGGGGAGCTCGGCTCCTGAGCCCCCCCACACCTGAGAAGCCCTTCCCTGGTCGTGATACAATCTCAGATGTGTAAAGAAAGATGTATTTACCATTTGGTTTGTCGCTGCTCTCTTGCTCTTGGTAGGAATGCCACAGACTGTATAAGTCGTCATGGCATTCACTATCATTCACTATCGATAGCCTTCTATCTCTGGATGTTTTTCCTGCCATTAGCATATGTGCAAATGCAATGCAATTTTAACATCACAATAGTCTATGTACAGTACAGACTAAAAGTTTGGACACACCTTCCCATTCAAAGAGTTTTCTTTATTTTCAGGACTCTGAAAATTGTAGATTCACATTGAAGGCATCAAAACTATGAAATAAAACATGTGGAATGAAATACTTAAAGTGTGAAACAACTGAAAATATGTCTTATATTCTAGGTTCTTCAAAGTAGCCACCTTTTGCTTTGATTACTGCTTTGCACACTCTTGGCATTCTCTTGATGAGCTTCAAGAGGTAGTCACTGGAAATGGTCTTCCAACAGTCTTGAAGGAGTTCCCAGAGATGCTTAGCCCTTGTTGGCCCTTTTGCCTTCACTCTGCGGTCCAGCTCACCCCAAACCATCTCTATTGTGTTCAGGTTTGGTGACTGTGGAGACCAGGTCATCTGGCGTAGCACCCCATCACTCTCCTTCTTAGTCAAATAGCCCTTACACAGCCTGGAGGTGTGTTTGGGGTCATTGACCTGTTGAAAAATAAATGCTGGTCCAACTAAACGCAAACCGGATGGAATAGCATGCCGCTGCAAGATGCTGTGGTAGGCATGCTGGTTCAGTATGCCTTCAATTTTAAATAAATCCCCAACAGTGTCACCAGCAAAGCAACCCCACACCATCACACCTCCTCCGCCATGCTTCACGGTGGGAACCAGCCATGTAGAGTCCATCCGTTCACCTTTTCTACAAAGACACGGTGGTTGGATCCAAAGATCTAAAATTTGGACTCATCAGACCAATGCACAGATTTCCACTGCTCTAATGTCCATTCCTTGTGTTCTTTAGCCCAAACAAGTCTCTTCTGCTTGTTGCCTGTCCTTAGCAGTGGTTTCCCAGCAGCTATTTTACCATGAAGGCCTGCTGCACAAAGTCTCCTCTTAACAGATGTTCTATAGAAGAGAAGGTGTGTCCAAACTTTTGGTCTGTACTGTACATTCTTGCTAGTTGTCAGAAATAATAAAGCAATAAAATCTAAATGATAAATAGATGATAGAATAGATAGAATAGAAAGATAGAATAGATGGATATCTTGCAGCTATATCATATACCCCCTATATATTATACACTTACACCCTTTAGTGCCTTTCATGTGGCACTAAACGGTGTTTAGCCTGGTTTACTCTAATAAATAAAATTAACTAAATCACGTGGGTTGCCTCCTATTCATGATAATCAGCAAACGTAAAGCAGACAGCAGCGGGCTGATATTATCAGGCTGGGAAGGTCCATGATTATTGGGCCTTTCCCAGCCTAAAAAGACCACCCAACAGCCGCCTCAGAAGTGGCACATCACATTAGATGCGACAATTCTGGCACTTCGCCTTCGCTCTACCTGATGGCTATGGAATCTCGGAATAAGGCCCCTCAGAAGATGGTATCATTATTAATGATACCATCTTGTAAGGATCTTATCATCCTTTTTCTGAGCTGCCCAAGCTATAGAGAGCTAATGAGTACGAATCCATTTTCTCAATCTGATGGGGACAAATACACTCCCAACTCCTTTTCCCAGGCCAATTGAAATTTTCATTTTCCTGTGTTACCCTCTTTAATCAAACAGATGTAAATCAGAGAAATCATATGTCCAGGTGGAAAATCCTGTAAGAACATTTTCTCAAAAAAAACTGAGATTAGACAGAGATATGTTAATATAATTAATATTCTGAGATGAAAAAATGATTGCAGCTGTAAATATTTAAAATGCAAGAGTTTTCTGGATGGAGAACAAGACTGCAAAGAGACAAAAGAGACTAAGGGTGGCTTTACACGCTACAAGATCGCTACAGCGATCTCGTTGGGGTCACTGATTTTGTGACGCACATCCGGCCGCTGTAGCGATCTCATTGTGTGTGACTCCTAGGAGTGATTTTGGATCCTTGCAAAAACGTCCAAAATCGCTCCTCGTTGACATGGGGGTCCTCTCCCAATTATCGCTGCTGTCACTTGGGCGAAGTTGATCCTCGTCCCTGCGGCAGCACACATCGCTACATGTGATGCCGTTAGGGATGAGGAACCTCTCCTTACCTGTCACACGCCAGCAATGAGGAAGGAAGAAGGTGGGCGGGATGTTCGTCCCGCTCATCTCTGCCCTTCCGATTTGATTGGGTGGCTGCTTAGTGACGTCGCTGTGACGCCGAGCGAACCGCCCCCTTAGAAAGGAGGCGGTTCGCCGGTCACAGCGACGTCACCGAGCAGGTAAGTACGTGTGACGCTGCCGTAGCGATAATGTTCGCTACGGCAGCGATCACCACATATCGGCATAACGATAGGGGCGGGTGCTATCACGCTCGCCATTGCGAAGATCGGCTAGCGATGTCGCAGCGTGTAAAGCCCGCTTAAGGCCCTGTGCGCACTTGCCGTTTCTTGACGCGGATTTCCTGCGGATTTGCTGCATGTTTCGCTGCAGAAAATGTTCATAACATCTGTGCAGTGATTCACCAGCAAATCCTATGGGAAAAAAAATGCTGTGCTCACTAGGTGGATTTTGACAGCTGCATGTTTTGCTGCGGGATTCCCGCAGCAAAAACAATTGCATGTCAATTCTTTTCCGCAGGTAGCTGTGTGACTGGCTACTGGAGGAATCTCCAGTAATGCCAGGCCTGGATTCAGTTACCTGCACTGAATTCCGGAGCTGTCACCTGAGCTCCGGAGTGCAGCGTAGACTAAACTGCGAGCGCCGAGTGATTGATTCCCCGGCGATTGCAGTTTAGTTCAGGCCGGACTGATCTCCGGAGCTCAGGTGACAGCTGTAGAGAGGCCGGGCTGCACTCCGGAGCTGTCACCTGAGATCAGCCCGGCCTGAACTAAACTGCAATTGCCGGGTAATCAATCACTCAGCACTCGCAGTTTAGTCTAGGCTGCACTCCGGAGCTCAAGTGAGAGCTCCGGAGTTCAGTGCAGGTAACCGCGGCCAGGCCTGGTATTACTGGAGATTCCTCCAGTAGCCAGTCCGACGCTGCCTGCGGGATTTCCGCATCCAATCCGCATCCAAATCCGCAGCAAACCGCAACAAACCGCATGCGGATTTGAATGCGGATTTCTGTGCGGTATTTTCCCGCAGGTGCTGAAATCTTACTGAGCCTCCAGAATTTTCTTAAGAAAATTCCTTTTTTAAGTGCGCACAGGGCCTTACTTACCAATATGCAGCAAACGGGTATCCTCAATTGCCCTCCAACTGAGAAAAGAGCTGCTAAAATATCCAGGATGGAATGGTTGGTTAACAAAGAGAGATGTGAGTGGACTAATTGTCCTATCTGCAAATAATCTACCCCTGAGTGTATGCTAGATTCTAAGAGTCCCTTTAATAAACTATCCATTATTGGGACAAATTCAGCAGAGAGCCATGGAAGATGTATCAATGGAATAGGTAATCCCTCTTGTTCTAGGCCAACCTACTGTTTGGTGATTGAATGGAAACTCCAATCTATTAATTGAACTAGGCTGGAAGGATGAAATTATGTTTTGAAATTAGGAAGACCTGCACCACGTATAGATTTCAGACGGGTAAGAGTTTACATGCCTATTCAAGGCCTAGACCTACCCCAAATAAACCTACCCAGGGCCGAGCGTAACGTATAGAAAAAACTGTGGGGTGGAGGGGACAGTTTTAAAAAGATACAAAGAAACGAGGCGAGATGTTCATTTTAACAGTGTTCATCCTTCCGAACCACCACAATTTCAATTTACTACTTTATATGTCATGAGATCTTTAAATGTTCTATGTAAGAGTGACTGGTAATTGAGTTAAAAAAGTTTAGTGAAATCTGAAGAAACGGGCACTTCCAAATTTTTCAATGCTTCTGAATACCACTTAAAGGGAAAATGTATCCATTAGGTGCTCAAGCTCCTGTTGTGGAAGGGAGATGCTTAAAGCATCTGATTTAGCATAATTCACTTTAAAGGGAACCTGTCACCAGTTTTTTACCCTATAAGCTGCGGCCACCACCACCGGGCTCTTATATACAGCATTCTAACATGCTGTATATTAGAGCCCAGGCCGCTGTGTAGAACATAAAAAAAACACTTTAAAATACTTACCTAAACCAGTCGCTGCGGTGGATGTGGCTCAGATGGGCGCCTTCGTCCTCCGGTGCCAGTGCCTCCTCTTTCGGCCATCTTTGTCCCCCTTCTGAAGCCTGTGTGCACACTCGCCGGTCCCGCGCATACGCACTACAATACTTTGATCTGCCCTGCTCCCGGCAGATCAAAGTGCGCCTGCTTTGGACTTGAATGCCGGCGAGTGTGGATGACGTCGGACGCGTCATGCACCGTGGCTTCAGAAGGAAGACAGAGGCGGCGACAAAGATGGCGGAAACACAGATACCCATCTGAGCCACATCCACCACAGCGACCGGTTTAGGTGAGTATTATAAAGTGTTTTTTATGTTCTACACAGCGGCCTGGGTTCTTATATACAGCATGATAGAGTGCTATATATAAGAGCCCACTGGTGGTGGCCGCAGATTTATAGAGCAAAAAACTGTTCACAGTTTCCATTTAAAATTACTAAGGAAGCCAAATCTATGAAACTCTTTTTTTCAAGGCAAGTAAAGAAATCCGGGGCTGGGAGACATAAAGGAGTAGATCATCTCCATAAAGACATGTCTTATAAGATATAGGATCTATTGTGTGCCATGTTTGTTAATGTTATTTCTAATAGCATTGGCCAAATTTTCTACTACAAGCCTTGTCAGGAGCAACGGCAAGGAAGGAGACTCTGGTCTCTCCACCATCAGGAGTATCCCTGAGATTAGTGATATCATAGGGCCCCCTAGCTTGAGGAAGAGCTTAGGAGCCCCACTTCCCCTTTATCCCATAGTCTTCGTGACAGCTAATATGTGATTCTAATGATTGGGGAACAAAACATGTACTTTCGTCTAATTAATAGAAAGGTTTTAGCCATTACAGTTGCAAATAGCTCTCTGAAGACTTTATAAAATACAGGAGTGAAGCCATCTGGTCCAGGACATTTACCAGATGATTGAATGGTAGAATTAATTCCCCCCTGTGAGATATAATCCTTCACTGTATCAGAGACAGGACTATCTAGGGTAGGTAAAGAATTTTAATGAATATACTTTGTAATCCAAGTAGAAAGGTCTAGGGGAGATAAATCAGAGAATTGACCTTTTGATATTATATAATTTCCCATAATATAAATGAAAAAGCTCAACAATTTCCTTCAGATTATGATCGTCCCCATCATTATTTCTCTTAATGCATGGTTTTATGTGGCAGAGGAACATGGGTGGAGCAGTCTCAAGAGAGGTCTCCCACATTGGTCAGATGCTTCATAAAAGAAGAGTTTGAATTTTTTTCCTGTTTCAGATATTTCTGGTCAAGAAGATCTCTCAAATCATTCTTTTGTCTTTGAAAGGTCCACAAGAGTGAATGTGGAAAGTGTTTGTTTATATGATGTCTCCAGATTATGAATCTGGCGTATTAATTCATCTACCTCCGGAGCCCAGCTCCTCTTAAATCTAGAACCATGCTTGATTAGGATACCTCTCATAACACACTTAAAAGTCTCCCACTGTAAGGCGATTGAAGTTTGAGCTGAGGCATGACCCTGAATGTAGGACTCAATGGATTCTTTCAAGTCTGATGTTCATAGATCATCCTTGAGAAGGTTTATCGTTCAGTCTCCAAGTCCAAGTGCATTGGAGAAGAGAAGGAAGAGACATAGAAAGGATAATTGGAGGATGTTCTTCTGACCACAAAACATCTCCAACTGTAGTTAGACGATACCATGAAAGAGCATGGTGACTCAAAAGAAAGAAGTCTATGCGGCTGTATGTATTGCGAACAGAAAAAAAGTATGTACAGTCCTTACCTTGTGTGTTTAAAATATGCCAGATGTCTGTCAGTCGGAAGGCATGGAGGATCCGCTTAAGTGAGCGAAGTTGTCTCAAGAGAACTGTACTACCAGATGTAAATAGGACTCCTGGCAAGAGCCACAACACACAGGGTACACTGGGAAACAATATAATGGAGGACCCTGGCACTAGGGAGAGAGGACAACTCTTACAACTCACCTGAGTTTGTACTCTACACTCCCTATCGTCGCTATACAGGTCCTTTCCCTGTCAATGTCACATACCTATGTAGATAATAGTGATGAAACCGGTCTTTGAGCGCTAATGATGGATCAGATTCTAAATGTTCTTTTGAAGATTAGGCTTTATTGTTAAAAAGATAAAGCTCTTGTTATCACTTCACAACGCGTTTCAGCAAGATCCCCTTGCTTTCCTCAGGTCTGGTCTTGCTTTCCTCAGGTTAACAATAAAGCCTAATCTTCAAAAGAACATTTAGAATCTGATCCATCATTAGCGCTCAAAGACCGGTTTCATCACTATTATCTACATTGCCTGCTCCTGAAGGGGAATCCGGCAAAGAGCTGCTGAGGATCACAGAATCTATCAGTTCACTTTGAATAATCCAGCGGGTGGACGGAGAGCCGACCTGAAAGCTCCAGGATCAAAGGAGTCGGTGAACCAGGAGCCATCAGCGGTAAACCTCCAGCTCCATCCAGCCAAAAGGATCAGATAACTCCAGTTACCACAGCCCCTCATATCCAGAGGAATTACACGCTCATCACCGAGGTTGTGCGAGGGCGCACAACCAAAGCAGGTGAGCAACTTCTAACTACACTAATCTAACACTAATACATCGGGTGCTCTTAGATTGCGCTATTGATTTATTTTTACAGTGAATGTCACATACCTAGGCTCTTGCTGATGTGGCGCCCTGGACAAGCCAGGTCGTCACAGATACTACAACAACACACCCCACACCCCGGTTAGGCACACCGAAGTCAAACAAAAATCCTTGTTGCCTCCCTCCAGGGGCTGATGTCCACACCAGGGGGTGGGCCAGGCGGTTGGCCCCGCCCACCGAAGAGTTCACAGTCCTGGAGGCGGGAAAAGGAAGTCAGATTAGTTTTTGGAGTTGAAGTGAAGTGGCGGTAGAGGAGACTGACCGTGTCCGGGTACGTGGCCCGGGCACCTACAGCAAGGCTGGCAGACGGTGGTGACCGTCTGCAGGAGAGGCCGATTGGAGCGAACCGTAAGGCGGGCGGTGGCCCGACGGTACCGGATCGGGGAGCAAAGAGAAGCCAGCACCATTCGGCAGGGCTTACGGACCCCGACCAGGCTAGTAGTCGCCGTAAAACTGGTCAAATCCGTTAGCGAAGGGAACCTCCGGGGTTTCCCAGCAGTCAAGACCCGATTGAAGGCAACAGCTCACACCGTGAAGGGAAACACAGTCACCACCAAGGCTACAGTTCCCAGGGCCAGAGCCTGCGGGCAAAAGGGGCTCCCACAGCATCCATCCAAGCTGGGGAGCGGGTTACCGGTGGGAAGCCATCAGTACCACAAACAAACCAAAGGTGCAGGGAAAGACAGTCACCATCAACCTACCGGGAGCAGAAACCACTGCAGCCGTCAGTGGGCCCCATCCATCCAGCCGTGTGTTTTACCAAGGACTTTGCATTCGTCATTGGCTGAGTGAGTACCACCGTGCCGTGCGGCACCTCGCTGCACCCGCGATCCTGCACATCACCAGGCCCCGTAACCCGCCTGCTACACATCCCTCCCTCACCGGGCCCCGGGACAACCAACCCCCTACCCACGGAGGGGAAAACAACAACTGCGCTGCTCCCTGTCATCGCTAGCGGGATCCCCGTCCAGAGCAGCGGTGGTGTCACAACCTCACCACAACCGTGGGTGGCGTCACGGACAATCAATCCCCAAAACCATTCTCCTTTTCACTCACGGGCGAGGAGCGCTGCTCGAGTCCCCGGATCCGGCCCACCGCTCGAGCCACCGAGCAGCAAGCAAAGCAGTAGCAGTGCCAGACCCGAGCAGTGGGTGAGCGCAGCGTCCCCTCCCCGCCCGCGACACTGACCCTTAATTAACCTTGACTAGTGATTGTCAGCAAGATGCTAGTCTCACCACTGTAAAAAGACAACACAATGTAGGGAAGACAAACAGGTGAGAAAGACACAGCAAACAGCACTCCAAGCTTTCTTCAGCAGGAGCTTCGCAGCTGCAACTGTAATAACACCACAGCTCTGCAGAGACAAGCTCCTTCCGCATAGACAGCTTAACTTTGAAATATAGGTGGCATAGGGAGGAGTGAGGAGTAGATATTTATGGGAGAAGGGAGGGACTACAGCTGAGGTTACAACTACCTGTTAGATCACTGCAGGATAGAAATAAACCTTAACCCCTTCACTGCCGATATAATTATATACTATACGCTTCATCTGAAGGTAAATGGCAAGCAGGCACTAAAGTGGATCTGTGATTCACAATGCGCTATGATCTTCTGATCCCAGAACGCCCTGAGATCACATGAGGCCATTCTACAAATCTAAAATCAAAGAGAGTTGTTAGAAAAAGGTGACACGTTGAGATCTGATCCCTGTTTGGAAGATACCAGTTCGCTATTGTACAAATTGAGTTTGTGATTTTTAATTTGAAGAAAATGAATCTACACTGGTCATCAATAAATCATCCAAAAGAGAAAATGCTAGTGATTTATGGATTGCAATAGAAACGGCTTTAGATATTGACTCTGGATTACTGCTTTGAAACCAATGGGGAAAAATATATTTCCTTTAGAATA
This sequence comes from Anomaloglossus baeobatrachus, assembly GCF_048569485.1. Classification (NCBI taxonomy): domain Eukaryota; kingdom Metazoa; phylum Chordata; class Amphibia; order Anura; family Aromobatidae; genus Anomaloglossus; species Anomaloglossus baeobatrachus. The sequence goes on from NC_134359.1 coordinate 241,890,171, forward strand.
GGGCCATGTTCAGACTTAACGTGAGTTTCTTGTAACAAAAGAATTTAAGCTCTTTGTTTATGCATAGAATAGAGTATCTGTGAATGTTTCTGTGGAACATTAAAACCTCTTACATTGAATTAACTAAACTTATCAACTAGAAATGTTATTAAACAGAACAAACTCTTATCAACCCACCCCTTTTGATACGCAATAGCATCTCATAGTGATCAATTATGACCCTATCTATAGGGTAGGTGACAAGAGAAAAACAATCAAAAAAATCAATAAGTCCAGAGGAGTAGGAACCAAGCCTCTGGTGTCCTGTCTTCCGAAACCCCCTGGGATTACTCCTTGTTTCTCTCTATAATGAGTGAGGTGCGATGGTCTGCTCATATAAATTTACTTTTTGTGCAATAGATTCTGTGTGCCCTTCAGCGTCAGACACTATTTTTGTCAACTGTTGTCTGATAGCTGTAGACTCCGTTCTATATGAGGATTCTAGCCTGGAAATGTCATTCTCCGTGTCTTCTTTTGTGGGTATGGCACATATACGGGCTCTGAGATCTTCCCACACTATTTCTACCTATGATGAATCTTCTTGCAGGAATCGCTCTGACTGCCCAGGAAATGAAGGAGAAACACAAAGTAAATCTTATGCTCGGTAGGGTATCATGAGGGTCTTCTCTTGGCTTGGCTACCACGGGGGCCTCTTGTATCAGGTATTACGGGGCTCTTCTCTTGACTGTAAGCTGGCTCCACCTCTCACACGACTGTACTGGTACAGGTCAAGGTGCTAACTCCGCTCCGCTTTCTCCAGGTTGAACCTTTTCTACAGTGTGTCCACCCATATCCTGTCCACCTCCATTAACTTGAGAACGGCAGCAGCTATAGGCATAGAAGTGGTGTCTAGGTATAGTAAAGTAGCCATGCATTACGCAATGAAATCACCTATAGCGTCACCTGGTGGAAAACAACGGAGTTAGCATTTTTATCTCGAAAACGGAACGAGATAGAGAAAAAAAGTGAATTACAAAGTTGTAGGGCATCATCAATTCAATACGAATCGACACCTTGTATACAGAAATGCTATGATTAGAACGTGTAAAACTCACAAGGCTGCGGCCGTGAAGCGATACCTCATGGAGACCTTCCTACAAGTCATTGGGTATGGTGGCTGCATGGAGTGGCCTCCACGCTCACCTGACCTGACCCCACTGGACTTTTTTCTGTGAGGTCACATCAAACAGCAGGTATATGTGACCCCTCCACCAACATTGCAGGACCTACGACAACGTATCACAGATGCTTGTGCAAACATGTCCCCTACCATTTGCACAATGTGCAGCAAGATACAGTATGCTGTGCAGAGCCCAGATGTGCTTTGCAGCTGACGGGGGACACTTTGAGCATCAAAGTTAAATGAGCGCCATATGCGTGACCAGCATTCAATGTTTTGGGGGGTCATGGGTTTCATATCATAGCATTTCTGTATGCAAGGTGTCAATTCATATTGAATTGATGATGCCCTATAACTTTGTAATTCACTTTTTTTCTCTATCTCGTTCCGTTTTCGAGATAAAAATGCTAACTCCGTTGTTTTCCACCAGGTGGCGCTATAGGTGGTTTCATTGCATAGCGCATGGATACTTTACTATACCTAAACACCACTTATATGTCTACTATATATATTATTGTTGTGTGTAGTTACCAAGTGTTTGTGTAGGGCGCTGTACATGTTGTTCTGGGTGTTGTCTGGGTGTGGCGGGGGGTGAGAGCGGTGTTGTATGTGTGTTGCGTTGTTTGTGGAGCGCTGTGTGTCTGTCGCGTTGTGTGTGTTGCGCGGTTTGTGTGGGTGTGGTGTGTTTTGGTGGGAGGTATGTTTTGTGCAATGTGTGTGTTGTGCGGTATGTGCGTATATTTATGTATGCCGCGGTGTTTGTGTGTTGGGTGTTGTGTGTGTGTGCAGCGTTGTCTGTGTGTGTGGGTGTCTGTGTATGGCGGTGTTTGTGGTTCCCTGTGTGTGTGTGTGTGTGTGTGTGTGTTGGGGGGAGGTGTGCACCTCCCATCGTGCTCCATCCCCTATGCTGCACACCCCCCATCATGCCCCATCCCCTATGCTGCGCATTCCCCATCGTGCTCCATCCCCCATGCTGCACACCCCCCATCGTGCTCCATCCCCCATGCTGCGCACTCCCCATCATGCTCCATCCTCCATGCTGCGCACTCCCCATCGTGCTACATCCCCCATGCTGCGCACCCCCCATCGTGCTACATCCCCCATGCTGCGCACCCCCCATCGTGCTACATCCCCCATGCTGCGCACTCCCCATCGTGCTACATCCCTCATCGTGCTACATCCCCCATGCTGCGCACTCCCCATCGTGCTACATCCCCCATGCTGCGCACTCCCCATCGTGCTCCATCCGCCATGCTGCGTACTCCCCATCGTGCTACATCCGCCATGCTGCGCACTCCCCATCGTGCTACATCCCCCATGCTGCGCACTCCCCATCGTGCTACATCCCCCATGCTGCGCACTCCCCATCGTGCTACATCCCCCATGCTGCGCACTCCCCATCGTGCTACATCCCCCATGCTGCGCACCCCCCATCGTGCTACATCCCCCATGCTGCGCACTCCCCATCGTGCTCCATCCCCCATGCTGCGCACTCCCCATCGTGCTCCATCCCCCATGCTGCGCACTCCCCATCGTGCTACATCCCCCATACTATAATAGTTCTCCTATTATACTCAGAGAGGAGTATAATAGGAGGAATGTAATAGGAGGAGTAGTCCTGGGGGGAGAGGAGTATAATGCCGGCTCCCTGCACATGTGTACCGGGAGCCGGTGTACGCTGATAACTATGATACACATCGGGTAACTAAGAGACCTTAGTTACCCGATGTGTATAATGGTTACCAGCGTTCACGGGCTCCGTCAAGATCCCAGCATCGCAAGATTATGTCTGGCGCTGCTGGGATCGTGACGGAGCCGGTGTAGAAGCAAGCGATATCCTAGGATGTTGTGAGTGTGTGGATGTGATGTGTGAGGTCTGTGTGAGAGTGAGTGTGATCTGATGTGTGTGTGTGTGTACTCACCTGGGAGTCGGAGCTCCGTGTCAGTTGGGCCAGAGCGAACGTGCATTGCGTGAGGGGGGCGGGGCCTGCAGAGATCCGGGGCGAGAGGCCAATCCGTGTGGGGGGGGCGGGGCCATGGCGAGCCCAGCGGCCAATCAGCTTTGTGTCACCGTAAGGACACAATTTTGGAGCATGACAGACAGACAGACAGACAGACAGAATAAGGCAATTATATATATAGATAGCTGCCGCCGTTCTCAAGTTAATGGTGGTGGACAGGATATGGGTGGACACACTGTATGCAGTAACTGCCCCACAACTGTCACCTCATCTGGTGTCTCCTCTTATCGTCTATCCACTATTGTCATTCACTTAGCGTTACTGAGTCTTAGCAATTTTGTTCAGCAGATGATGACATTTACTTGCAGATCCTAAGTTTAGCACTGCTGTATGCGTCTCTTCACTCCTGCATCCCCATACATAAGAGCAGAGACCCTGATTCCCAGCAAAATATCGCTAACTGGGCTCATTGCTGTCTCTTTGATAAAATCTGTTGCATATCCAGCATTTGTCTGAATGTTGAGCTCTGTATAACCCCAGTCCCATCACTAATTAGCAGTGTACACAGAAAGCTACCAATCAGTGGTGTGGGCAGTGATAATATACAGAGTGGATGAATATAGAGGACTACCTGACACCAGATTTACTAGTCCTATACTGAATATCTCCTTCTCATAAATCAGTGATTTTATAAAGACTACAGTAAGCAGCCCAGTGAGTGACACATCCCTGGAATTAGGGTCTTTACCCCTACAAAATGCTGCTCTCAGATTACATAGCAAAAACCTGCTGACAGGTTCCTTTTAAATCCTCTTTTGAGTAGTGTCATTTATGTGTTTATACTGTATGTGATCATGTGATCCAGATAATTAGGGGAATTCTTCATTGCATTTAAAATTGGCATAAAAAAGTTCCAGATTTTTTAAAACACATTTTACGTAAACTTCTTTGTGACTTTTGTATAGTTTTGCTCCAGTAAAGAATAGAAATATAATGAGAAGCAGAAATGTATTTTTTGCATTGATATAATGATGATTTGTTATCATGACTGTTAGTATCCAGGCGTTTGATGGAACCTTGTGCGATTCTCCACGGAATCCTGCTCTTGGAATGTCATACAGTAAACATTATTCCAAATGGTCCCTAAAGGGTAGAGTTGAGCGCGGTTCGTGGTTCGTGGTTCTCCAGTTCGCGGCTCGAGTGATTTTGGGGCATGTTCTAGATCGAACTAGAACTCGAGCTTTTTGCAAAAGCTCGGTAGTTCTAGAAACGTTCGAGAACGGTTCTAGCAGCCAAAAAACAGCTAAATCATAGCTTGGTTTCTGCTGTAATAGTGTAAGTCACTCTGTGAATCAAACTATTATGACATTTCAGTGTATAGTGTGCGTGAACAGCGCCTTCAGATCACTGCTGTTTCTATAATGGCGATCGCCATTTTTTTTTTTTTTTTTTCTTGTCTTCCTTCCCTAAGTGCGCGCGTCTTGTGGGGCGGGCCAGCATGTCAGCCAATCCCAGACACACACACAGCTAAGTGGACTTTGAGCCAGAGAAGCAACGGCATGTGTGATAGGATCTGCATGTCACATGTCCCTGCATTATAAAACCGGACATTTTCTTCACGGACGCCATTATCTGCCTTCTGCGTCTTTGGTGTCAGACATCACTGTCGCAGCTCCGTCTTCCTGAGTCCTATAGCCGATACAGCTGTATGCGCTGCATACACAGCGTTAGACAGCTTAGGGAGAGCACTTTATAGCAGTCCTTTTAAGGGCTCCAACCGGCAGGGTCAGAGAGCCATAGGTGACAGGTCCTGCAAACAGCAACAGCGTCTGTGTAGCCCAGGTCAGGGATTTCCTACCTGCATTTCACCATTAGGAGGGAATAGAAAGGCAGGCTTCCATTCCTCTACCCAGAGCACCACAATCCTGCCACTGTACCCTCTTGTCCTCTGCACACTCCAACTGATAACTAAGCCATTATACTAGCAAACACTCAGTGTACCTAGTGGCATCCTATACGTGGCTATTGGACTTTGCTATAGTCCCACTAGTGCAAAGACATTTGCAGAGCGCGTCTGCCTGCATTGCACACTACAACTCATTCTAAACAAGCCATTATACTAGCAAACACTCAGTGTACCTAGTGGCATCCTATACGTGGCTATTGGACTTTGCTATAGTCCCACTAGTGCAAAGACATTTGCAGAGCGCGTCTGCCTGCGTTGCACACTACAACTCATTCTAACCAAGCCATTATACTAGCAAACACTCAGTGTACCTAGTGGCATCCTATACGTGGCTATTGGACTTTGCTATAGTCCCACTAGTGCAAAGACATTTGCAGAGCGCGTCTGCCTGCATTGCACACTCCAACTCATTAAAACCAAGCCATTATACTAGCAAACACTCAGTGTACCTAGTGGCATCCTATACGTGGCTATTGGACTTTGCTATAGTCCCACTAGTGCAAAGACATTTGCATAGCGCGTCTGCCGGCATTGCACACTCAAACTCATTTTAACTAAGCCATTATACTAGCAAACACTCAGTGTACCTAGTGGCATCCTATACGTGGCTATTGGACTTTGCTATAGTCCCACTAGTGCAAAGACATTAGCAGAGCACATCTGCCTGCATTGCACACTACAACTCATTCTAACCAAGCCATTAGACTAGCAAACACTCAGTGTACCTAGTGGCATCCTATACGTGGCTATTGGACTTTGCTATAGTCCCACTAGTGCAAAGACATTTGCATAGCGCGTCTGCCTGCATTGCACACTCAAACTCATTTTAACTAAGCCATTATACTAGCAAACACTCAGTGTACCTAGTGGCATCCTATACGTGGCTATTGGACTTTGCTATAGTCCCACTAGTGCAAAGACATTAGCAGAGCACATCTGCCTGCATTGCACACTACAACTCATTCTAACCAAGCCATTAGACTAGCAAACACTCAGTGTACCTAGTGGCATCCTATACGTGGCTATTGGACTTTGCTATAGTCCCACTAGTGCAAAGACATTTGCATAGCGCGTCTGCCTGCATTGCACACTCAAACTCATTTTAACTAAGCCATTATACTAGCAAACACTCAGTGTACCTAGTGGCATCCTATACGTGGCTATTGGACTTTGCTATAGTCCCACTAGTGCAAAGACATTAGCAGAGCACATCTGCCTGCATTGCACACTACAACTCATTCTAACCAAGCCATTATACTAGCAAACACTCAGTGTACCTAGTGGCATCCTATACGTGGCTATTGGACTTTGCTATAGTCCCACTAGTGCAAAGACATTTGCAGAGCGCGTCTGCCTGCATTGCACACTCCAACTCATTAAAACCAAGCCATTATACTAGCAAACACTCAGTGTACCTAGTGGCATCCTATACGTGGCTATTGGACTTTGCTATAGTCCCACTAGTGCAAAGACATTTGCATAGCGCGTCTGCCTGCATTGCACACTCAAACTCATTTTAACTAAGCCATTATACTAGCAAACACTCACTGTACCTAGTTGTATCCTAAACGTGGCTATTGTACTTTTGTCAATTCACAGTATTGGAACGTTATTTGCAGCACGTCTGCCTGCATTGCACACTCAAACTTTTTTAAACTCAGCCATTTATAGTAGCAAACACTCAGTGTACCTAGTTGTATCCTAAACGTGGCTATTGTACTTTTGTCTATTCACAGTATTGGAACGATATTTGCAGCACGTCTGCCTGCATTGCACACTCAAACTTTTTTAAACTCAGCCATTTATAGTAGCAAACACTCAGTGTACCTAGTTGTATCCTAAACGTGGCTATTGTACTTTTGTCAATTCACAGTATTGGAACGTTATTTGCAGCACGTCTGCCTGCATTGCACACTCAAACTTTTTTAAACTCAGCCATTTATAGTAGCAAACACTCAGTGTACCTAGTTGTATCCTAAACGTGGCTATTGTACTTTTGTCAATTCACAGTATTGGAACGTTATTTGCAGCACGTCTGCCTGCATTGCACACTCAAACTTTTTTAAACTCAGCCATTTATAGTAGCAAACACTCAGTGTACCTAGTTGTATCCTAAACGTGGCTATTGTACTTTTGTCTATTCACAGTATTGGAACGATATTTGCAGCACGTCTGCCTGCATTGCACACTCTAACTTTTTTAAACTCAGCCATTTATAGTAGCAAACACTCAGTGTACCTAGTTGTATCCTAAACGTGGCTATTGTACTTTTGTCAATTCACAGTATTGGAACGTTATTTGCAGCACGTCTGCCTGCATTGCACACTCAAACTTTTTTAAACTCAGCCATTTATAGTAGCAAACACTCAGTGTACCTAGTTGTATCCTAAACGTGGCTATTGTACTTTTGTCAATTCACAGTATTGGAACGTTATTTGCAGCACGTCTGCCTGCATTGCACACTCAAACTTTTTTAAACTCAGCCATTTATAGTAGCAAACACTCAGTGTACCTAGTTGTATCCTAAACGTGGCTATTGTACTTTTGTCTATTCACAGTATTGGAACGATATTTGCAGCACGTCTGCCTGCATTGCACACTCTAACTTTTTTAAACTCAGCCATTTATAGTAGCAAACACTCAGTGTACCTAGTTGTATCCTAAACGTGGCTATTGTACTTTTGTCAATTCACAGTATTGGAACGTTATTTGCAGCACGTCTGCCTGCATTGCACACTCAAACTTTTTTAAACTCAGCCATTTATAGTAGCAAACACTCAGTGTACCTAGTTGTATCCTAAACGTGGCTATTGTACTTTTGTCTATTCACAGTATTGGAACGATATTTGCAGCACGTCTGCCTGCATTGCACACTCAAACTTTTTTAAACTCAGCCATTATACTAGCAAACACTCACTGTACCTAGTTGTATCCTAAACGTGGCTATTGTACTTTTGTCAATTCACAGTATTGGAACGTTATTTGCAGCACGTCTGCCTGCATTGCACACTCAAACTTTTTTAAACTCAGCCATTTATAGTAGCAAACACTCAGTGTACCTAGTTGTATCCTAAACGTGGCTATTGTACTTTTGTCTATTCACACTACTGCAAATCTATGTGCAGCACCTCTGCATGACAACCTCGTGCTCTGTTTTTAATAAGCTATAATGATAGCACAAAATACTGCCATTTTGTGGCATCATAGAACTGGCTGTTGTATTCCATTAGTGCCCCACTGGTGACAAGCTATTTCTAGCACCTCTACATCACACCCTCATGCACATTTAGCTACGCTAATGTTATAGCAAACTCATGGAATTCATTGCTGCATTTCATAATTCGGAGGGATAGAAAGTCAGGCTTCCTTTAGCTTTTCCTTCTGTTCATAGACAGCATCTCCAAGACAAATTTCCCCTCCACGTCTAAGTGTGGAGAGGCAGCTAGTGCGCATGCGTGTGCCGATGTACCCCAGCTGCAGCATAATTACAGTGTTTCGCCTAGTGAGTATGCTCAGCCTGACTGTGCCATTCCTGACGCTAAGTCTTCATTTCGGGATACAGCGCATGCTCCCACACTAAGTGTGAAAAGCCTCTTTGCACAGGTGCTTGCATTCTGTGCCGGGTCTAAGTCCTGTTTTGTGCCTAGACACCATGCTAAAGCTGATAGTCTTTTTTCAGAGACTGTATTTCATGCTACTGAGCATGCTCAGGCACTTCCTGCATCAGAGACTAGGTCCGGTAATGAACTCTTTGGCCCTGGCCCTGATGTGGGGGTCCCATATAGACCACAGGGCATCAGGTGTCCTCCCAAATGGCTTGCAGAGGCCCACACCTATGACTTGTCACCGCATTATTGATGGTCAGACGATGACTGGTGAGGTGTTTGGGTCATGGCAGCCATGAGGTCATCATTGAAGTTGCGTTTCCAAATAGGACGCTAGTTATGCCACTCATGACGTGTCACTCTGCTTTTGTCTCCAGGAGGTGCATTGTGGTTCACCCTGGTTTGGGGCGGACCCAGGTTATAAAAGGGGCTGGAGCCAACAAGGAGGTGCGCAGTCTTCTATTATGCTCCGAAAGAGCACACCTCCATGTGTTGAACCCATTGCGGCTTTAGGCCAGAGGTAGGCAGGGATAGGGTGGTGGATGCAGGCCACCACCACAGTTGGTAACGCAGAACGGTTAAGACCAGCTCCTGTCCTAACAGTCCTGCTTGTGCAGCCCAGTGGCATTAACAGGCCTGCTGCTGCTGATGCGCCTGCTGTCCACAGGTGTGGCCCCTACGCACACGGTCAGCGTACTCAATGGCCCCTGTGTTGTTAACAGGGAGTTCCTGGGCTGGGTGGGCATGTGGACCCTGTGACGCTAACAGGGCTCACAGTCTCCAGATCCGAATGGCGTCTAACTCGGTTCAGGCTACTATTAGTTTCATAGCCACACAGCTCTGTATCCTCCACCAAACCTTCAAGTTGCCAACCTCTCCTTTTCCAACTGGGAGCACGGTGGACACTGACTGCTGAAGGTGATATATACCTTTCTCTTTCTTTTCTTATTAATTTTTGTTATATAGCGGTCACAGATTATATACCACTTTATCCAAATCTGCCAGTCCCACTGTAACAGATGTTGTTTCTTCAGCAAATGTTACAGTTGTTTAACCACCAAATCCACGGACCCAAATTTTTTTCCCCTTTCCAACACACCTGTTCCCCTTTCCAACAGCATCTGTCCTTTTTCAACTCATTTTGGGATATGACCAAAAGTGCAACTGTGCAGGGACACCGTACTCAACGCCATCTCAGCACAGCAGCCATCCCTCGGTCCCTCCGATGTGGACAAGTAAAAGACCATTTCCTCCTATCCATGACAAAGTGTTGAGATTCACTCTGTGCAGCACTGGTGTTTAGTGGAAAAGTAGATCTAAGATTGCGTACCACATTCTGCAGATACTCCTGTATACGTGCGTCTATTTCTATGGCAGGAATTAGTTCGCCAAATTTTGTCTTGTACCGGGGATCTAACAGTGTGGCAACCCAGTATTCAGGATTACTTCAAATTCATACAATCCGAGGGTCATGTAGGTAGTGCAGCAAGAAGGCGCTCATGTGTCTTGTGCATCCAGGAGGACCAAGTCCTTGGTGTGTTGGTGGCAGAGAGGTGAGAATCGTGCATCCTTCCTCTGCCCTCTACCCACAACCTCGCACAACCGAAATGTGAGCAAGCTCTCACTCATCTGCTGAGTCTTCCATGCCCATCGCCAGTTCGTCCTCCATTTCTTCATGGGCTCCTGCACTTTCATCAACACTTTTTGCTGATACTATGCGCCCTTGTTAATCCCTCTCCCTCACCATGACTGCCGCATAGGTGCCGCTGACCATCTGGACCTCGTAGATCTTGTTATCCCTTCCGCATATGACTCCTCCTGTACTTCCTCCCCTTCCTCTTGTCCCAACACCTGACTCCGAATAATAATTACAGTGTGCTCCATCATGTAGATGACCAGAATTGTCACGCTGAGAATGACATTGCCAGTGCTAAACATCTTCGTCGACATTTCAAAACTGTGTAGCAGGGTGCATAGGTCCTTGATCTGACACCACTCCAGCAGCGTGATCTGCACCACCTCTGGATCAACTTATCCCAGGCTATATGTCTTACCGTATTTCAGCAGGGCTCTGCGGTGCTGCCACACACGCTGCAACATGTGCAGATTCCAATTCCTGCGTGTCGGAACATCGCATTTACGGCGTTTAACTGCCAGACCCTAAGACTTCCGGAGTGATGAAAGTTGTTGAGCTGCTGTGTGCGCACGATGGAAGTGAGCACATAGCGAGCGTGCCCGCTGCACAAGGACATGTAGGCCGTGATGGTGTTTTAAAAATTGCTGGAGAATTCGGATCAACACGGGAGCCATAAAAGGCACGTGTGTCACATTGCCCTGAGGATGGCCCGCAGCCAGGTTTGCATCATTGCCGCACACGGCTGTTAAGTCACCAACGGAGTCCGCTCCGTCAATTTGTACTCCGGTCGCCAGGTGACAACGTGTTCCTTTCATGAATAGTGCTGATGATGGGAGAGTAGTCGATGCCAGCGGCGCAGGTGGACGCAGGTTATGCTCACCCACTGGGCTGCATTACCTTGACAGATGCAGAATCTCTGGCTGAATGTAGCTGGTGGGTATCTCACAGATGAAATACCATCATTCAGCTACAACCAATGGGAAGACACCACACCCTTTTTTATGCCCATCCTGTCTGCAGACCACTGCCAGACATAGCTATGAACCTCTGGTTAATTTTACCCCCAGTTCAGTTTTATGATTTTGTGTGCTTGTTACCTGACTACTTTTCCTGCTTGCTGTTTATGTACCTTGTTGGCCGATACGCATTTCACCTCTGCTTGTTTTCTGATTAAGTCCTGGCCGTCCCATTCTGTTCCTGTTCCTCAATTAATGTTTTGACCCTGCCTGACTACTATTCTCTGTAATAGCGGTGTGACTCACATTTCCCATACATTTCAAAGTAAAACTTTGACCGCCTGATGGCATTGAGCTCTGCTGCCAGCATAGTAAGGAGGTGTGTGGTAGTCCTTGTGCGCAGTTGCAAGGAAGGGTGGCCTGACCACACAGGGTTTGCGCAAAGGTAGAGGACCCACACGAGGTTGAAGAGGCAGAAGCAGTGTATTAACTTCTACATACAGAACAAGGATTGAAACAACTCGTGGGGACGGCAAGACTTGTACAGCAGACCCTTCTCCATCTCTCACCATAGTTTGCCAGTGCCCAGTCAGTGACATGTAATGACCCTGTCTATGCTTACTGGTCCAAGTATCTGTGTTGAAATGCACCCTGTCGCACACAGATTTTCTCAAGGAAGTGGTGATGTTGTGTGCGACATGCCGGTGTAGCGCGGGCATGCTTTTCTTGGAGAAGCAGTGGTGATTGGGCATCTGGTACTGGGGCACAGCGACAGACATAAGGTCTGTAAAATCCTGTGTGTCCACTACGCGTAAAGGCAGCATTTCGGTAGCCAACAGCTTACAGAGGGATAGAGTCAACCACTTAGCTTTGTCATGGGTCGCAGTAAGTGGCCTTTTATTTGACCACATCTGAGGGACAGAGATCTGGCTGCTGTCTGTAGACGGTGTTGAGTAGGGTGTCCCTGGAAAAATGCAGGTTTGTGAGAAAAGTGCAGGCGGAGACATGATGTTGGCTTCATCTTGCCTTCAGATCTGTTCATCTTGTATCATTTTTAAAAAACACAGCAAGCAAGGGTTACTCCAAGCGGAGTCTCCCTTTTTTTCCAAAAATTGGGCCCCACACAGACACCTTATCAGTGGCAGCACTTGTGCCCTAGTTGCAAACAGGATGTTTTGATTTGCATCAAGCACATTCCAAATCCACAAGCATTTACTCTCCCCAGGATGACACAGGGGTAGTAAATTCCTTCTGGATCCATGACTTGTTCATTTTGATGAACGTCAGTCTGTCCACATTGTCACTGGACAGACGCGTGCGCTTATCTGTCAGCACACACCCAGCAGCACTGAAGACACGTTCAGAGACAACGCTGGCAGCTGGACACGACAAAATCTTCGAGGCGTAACTGGAGAGCTCTTGACATTTTTCTAGATTTGAAGCACAAAAGGAGCAAGGCTCCATTTGCAAAGTCATTGCATCGATGTTCATTTGGAGATACTCCTGTATCATCCTCTCCATCCGTTGACTATGTGTCAGACTTGTTGTCTCTGGTGGCCTTGCAAAGGAGGGTCTAAAAAAATTATGAAAAGATTCCATAAAATTGCTGTTACCAGCACCAGATACGGTCCTACTGGTACGGGTAGACTGTTGAAGATGACGAGGCCGTCCCATGTTTGTCAAGTTACAACTGGGAGAATCACTCCCTTCACCTGCACGGTTGTTTGGTGGAAAAGCCGAGCTAAGATCGAGTAACAGCTTCTGCTGATACTCCTGCATACGTGCGTCCCTTTCTATGGGTGGAATTATGTCACAAAATTTGGACTTGTCCCGGGGATCTAATAGTGTGGCAAGCCAGTAGTCATCATCACTTCTAATTTTGACAATACGAGGGTCATGTTGGAGGTAGTGCAACAAGAAGGCACTCATGTGTCTTGCGCAGCCATGCGCACCAAGTCCACGCTGTGTTTGTGGCATAGAGGTGCTAACCGTTCTTTCTTCCTCTGTCATCTCCCCCCAACCTCTTTCAACTGAAATTTGACCAAGGTCCCCCTCATCTGCTGAGTCTTCCATGTCCATGGACAGTTCGTCCTCCATATCTTCATGTCCTCCTGCACCTTCCTCAACATCTCACCTGCTACCATGCGCCCTTGTTGATCCCTGTCCCCCATGGTCCCATGCCTGCCGCGTTGGTGATGATGAACGTCTGGACCTTGGTGATGTTGTTGTGTCTTGCGCATATGAATCCTCCTGTAGTTCCTCCCCTTCCTGTTGTCCCACCCCCTGACTACGAATAGTGTTTAGCGTGTGCTCCAGCATGTAAATGACTGTAATCGTCATGCTGATAATGGCATTGTCAGCGCTAAACATATTCGTCGCCATGTCGAAACTGTGCAGAAGGGTGCATAGGTCCTTGATCTGAGATCACTCCATCAGGGTGATCTGCCCCACTTCTGCATCTCGTTGGCCCAGGCTATACATCATGACGTATTGCACCAGGGCTCGCCGGTGCTGCCACAGTCGCTGTAACATGTGGAGAGTTGAATTCCAGCGTGTCGCCACATCGCATTTCAGGCGATGAACCGGCAGGCCGAAAGACTTCTGTAGCGATGCAAGTCGCTCAGGTGCGGCGGTTGAACGGCGGAAGTGAGCACTGCAGACAGTTTCCGTGCCCTGGTCAGAAGGCCATCTAGGCCGGGATAGTGTGTTAAAAATTGCTGGACAACAAGGTTAAACACGTGAGCCATACAAGGCACGTGTGTCACCTTGCCCAGGCGAAGGGCCGCACCCAGGTTTGCAGCATTGTCGCACACGGCCTTACCAGGCTGCAGGTTGAGTGGAGACAACCATTTATCAAAATCAGTCTCCAGAGCTGCCCACAACTCAGTCGCTGTGTGACTCCTATTTCAAAGACATGTCAAGCTAAAGACCGCCTGATGCCGTTGCGCTCTGCTACCAGCATAGTAATGAGGGGTGCGTGATTCCTTCTGCGCAGTGAGAACGCTGGTGGCCTGACCAGGCAGGCTTGGGGCGGAGGTGGAGGACCCAGATGAGGTGGAGGATGCAGAAGCAGTGGCGGAACTTGGACAGACAGAGGATTGACACACAAGTCGTGGGGACGGCAAGACTTGTGCAGCAGACCCTTCACCATCTATCACCATAGTTACCCAGTGGCCAGTCAGCGACATGTAACGTCCCTGTCCATGCTTACTGGTCCAAGTATCGGTGGTGAAATGCACCCGTTCACACACAGAGTTTCTCAAGGAAGCGGTGATGTTGTGTGCGACATGCTGGTGTAGCGCGGGCACACCTTTCTTAGAGAAGTAGTGGCGACTAGGCATCTGGTACTGGGGCACAGCGACAGACATAAGGTCTCTAAAATCCTGTGTGTCCACTAGGCGGAAAGGCAGCATTTCTGTAGTCAACAGCTTACAGAGGGATAGAGTCAACCTCTTCGCTTTGTCATGGGTCGCAGGAAGTGGCCTTTTATTTGACCACATCTGAGGGACAGAGATCTGGCTGCTGTGTGTAGACGGTGTTGAGTCGGGTGTCCCTGGAAAAATGCAGCTTTGTGAGGAAAGTGCAGGCGGAGACATGATGTTGCCTTCATCCAAAGTTGGTGCTATCGATGTCTGAGAGAGCTGTACACACTCACTTGTTTCCCCTTCCAAACCAACTGACGACCTACCAAGCAAACTGCCTGTTGCGGTTACAGTGGTGGAAGTTGTGGGTGGAAAAACAGGTGTGACAGCTGTCCCCACAGTCCTAGAAGATGACGAGCGCGCGGATGCACTGGAAGGGGCAGGCGGTGGATGGTTCGCTCCGCTAGGCCGCATTGCAGCACGGTGAGCTTCCCATCGGGCCATATGATATTTATTCATGTGACGATTCATGGAAGAAGTTGTCAAACTGCTGAGGTTTTGACCTCTACTAAGAGAACCATGACAAATTTTACAGATCACATAATTTGGGCGATCTTTTTCTATGTCAAAAAAGGACCTGGCTAGGCAAGGCTTAGAGGCCATGCGACCTGTTGATCCACCCCGAATAATGCTCAGAGGCAGAGTGGTGGCTGAGGATGCAGTTGTAGACGTGCTACCAGTGCTCCGACTGTGTCCAGGAAGGCGCCAGGTTACTTCGACGTCGGTTGCATCCTCCTCCACCGCCTCTGTTGACCTCCTCGAGTGTCTGACTGTGGGTTGACAGTAGGTGTGATCTAGAACTTAATCATCAATTGTTGTGTTTGCACTCCCCTACCCCTCAGACCGAGTTTCTTCTTGCCCTGACCGAATATTTAAGTTGTCATCCCAATCGGGTATCTGCGTCTCATCTTCATCAGTATGTTCCTCATTGCCTATAACCACAGTTGTTGGAAAGGCAGCATTTTGGTAGCCAACAGTTTGCATATGATGAAAGTCAACCTCCAAGCCATTTCATGCCCTTCTAAAAGCATGTAAAACACAGCGAGGGGACTCCAACCACAGTCTCCCTCGTTGCCACTAACTGGGCCACACACACCCCACTTGACTGGCATCGGTTGAGCCCCCCTTTTGACAAAGAAAAAGATGCTTTGCATGAAGCACTCTCAAAAATACGCGTGCCTTTCCCGTCCCCTGGCTGACCCAGGGGAAGAAAAGTCCTCTGAGAGCCATGACTTGTTCATCTTGGTTCTTTTAGAGACACAGCGAGGGGACTCCAACCACAGTCTCCCTCGTTGCCACTAACTGGGCCACACACACCCCACTTGACTGGCATCGGTTGAGCCCCCTTTTGAAAAAGAAAAAGATGCTTTGCATGAAGCACTCTCAAAAATACGCGTGCCTTTCCCGTCCCCTGGCTGACCCAGGGGAAGAAAAGTCCTCTGAGAGCCATGACTTGTTCATCTTGGTTCTTTTAGAGACACAGCGAGGGGACTCCAACCACAGTCTCCCTCGTTGCCACTAACTGGGCCACACACACCCCACTTGACTGGCATCGGTTGAGCACCCTTTTGACAAAGAAAAAGATGCTTTGCATGAAGCACTCTCAAAAATACGCGTGCCTTTCCCGTCCCCTGGCTGACCCAGGGGAAGAAAAGTCCTCTGAGAGCCATGACTTGTTCATCTTGGTTCTTTTAGAGACACAGCGAGGGGACTCCAACCACAGTCTCCCTCGTTGCCACTAACTGGGCCACACACACCCCACTTGACTGGCATCGGTTGAGCCCCCCTTTTGACAAAGAAAAAGATGCTTTGCATGAAGCACTCTCAAAAATACGCGTGCCTTTCCCGTCCCCTGGCTGACCCAGGGGAAGAAAAGTCCTCTGAGAGCCATGACTTGTTCATCTTGGTTCTTTTAGAGACACAGCGAGGGGACTCCAACCACAGTCTCCCTCGTTGCCACTAACTGGGCCACACACACCCCACTTGACTGGCATCGGTTGAGCCCCCTTTTGAAAAAGAAAAAGATGCTTTGCATGAAGCACTCTCAAAAATACGCGTGCCTTTCCCGTCCCCTGGCTGACCCAGGGGAAGAAAAGTCCTCTGAGAGCCATGACTTGTTCATCTTGGTTCTTTTAGAGACACAGCGAGGGGACTCCAACCACAGTCTCCCTCGTTGCCACTAACTGGGCCACACACACCCCACTTGACTGGCATCGGTTGACCCCCCCTTTTGACAAAGAAAAAGATGCTTTTCATGAAGCACTCTCAAAAATACGCGTGCCTTTCCCGTCCCCTGGCTGACCCAGGGGAAGAAAAGTCCTCTGAGAGCCATGACTTGTTCATCTTGGTTCTTTTAGAGACACAGCGAGGGGACTCCAACCACAGTCTCCCTCGTTGCCACTAACTGGGCCACACACACCCCACTTGACTGGCATCGGTTGAGCCCCCTTTTGAAAAAGAAAAAGATGCTTTGCATGAAGCACTCTCAAAAATACGCGTGCCTTTCCCGTCCCCTGGCTGACCCAGGGGAAGAAAAGTCCTCTGAGAGCCATGACTTGTTCATCTTGGTTCTTTTAGAGACACAGCGAGGGGACTCCAACCACAGTCTCCCTCGTTGCCACTAACTGGGCCACACACACCCCACTTGACTGGCATCGGTTGAGCCCCCTTTTGAAAAAGAAAAAGATGCTTTGCATGAAGCACTCTCAAAAATACGCGTGCCTTTCCCGTCCCCTGGCTGACCCAGGGGAAGAAAAGTCCTCTGAGAGCCATGACTTGTTCATCTTGGTTCTTTTAGAGACACAGCGAGGGGACTCCAACCACAGTCTCCCTCGTTGCCACTAACTGGGCCACACACACCCCACTTGACTGGCATCGGTTGAGCCCCCCTTTTGACAAAGAAAAAGATGCTTTGCATGAAGCACTCTCAAAAATACGCGTGCCTTTCGCCTCCCCTGGCTGACCCAGGGGAAGAAAAGTCCTCTGAGAGCCAGGTCCACATTGTCAGTGGACAGACACGTGTGCTTATCTGCCAGCAGACCCCCAGCAGCACTGAAGACAGGTTCCGAGAGAACGCTGGCTGCAGGACACGACAAGATCCTCAAGGCGTACGTGGCGAGCTCAGGCAATTTATCCAGATTGGAAGCCTAAAATGAGCAGGGCTCAAGTTGCACAATAATGGAATCGATGTTTCTTTGCATATACTCATATATCTGTGTGTCTCCCTCTTTTTCCTTGTCCAGCTGTTTTGTTTTCACATGAGTATATGTCCTTGTCACTTTCCCATGTGTTTGTGTTATGTTGTGAGTTGTTTGTCACCTTTTGGACACCTTTCAGGGTGTTTTCTAGGTGTTTTACTGTGTTTGTGATTGCCTGCCATTGTTTCCTATGGGCTCGAGTTCGGTTCGTCGAACGTTCGACGAGCCGAACTCGAGCCAGACCCCCCGTTCGGCGAACCGCCTCGAGCCGAACCGGGACCGGTTCGCTCATCTCTACTAAAGGGTGCTTTACACGCTACGACATCGCTAATGCGGAGTCGTTGGGGTCACGGAATTTGTGACGCACATTCGGCCGCATTAGCGATGCCGTTGCGTGTGACATCGATAAGCGATTTTGCATCGTTGCAAAAACGTGCAAAATCGCTAATCGGCGACATGGGGGTCCATTCTTAAAAATCGTTACTGCAGCAGTAACGAAGTTGTTCCTCGTTCCTGCGGCAGCACACATCGCTGCGTGTGACGCCGCAGGAAGAGGAAGCTCCCCTTACCTGCCTCCCGGCTGCTATGCAGAAGGAAGGAGGTGGGCGGGATGTTACGTACCGCTCATCTCTGCCCCTCCGCTGCTATTGGGCGGCGTTTCAGTGACGCTTCAGTGACGTCGCTGTGACGCCCCACGGACCGCCCCCTTAGAAAGGAGGCGGTTCGCCGGTCACAGCGACGTCGCCGGACAGGTAAGTATGTGTGACGGCTCTGGGCGACGTTGTGCGGCACGGGCAGCGATTTGCCCGTGTCGCGCAACAGATGGGGGCGGGTACCCACACTAGCGATATCGGGACCGATATCGCAGTGTGTAAAGTAGCCTAAAAAGTTCAGTATAGTGTGGTTCTCAAATATAAATACATACATTGGCCTTATAATACTCCCATACAGTATTACACAATGCCTGAACAATTCTGTTATAAAATTTCTAATGGGGTTTTAGGTAGACACAAGCCTCAGATGCCAGAGTGTACCTGTTGCACTCCGGAGGTCTGCCCATTCTGGATGTTGTTACTCCGCTGCTTGAAATAAAGCATACATGGCAGGGAGAACACATCTCACATCCTCCCTGCAATAATACCAAGCAGAGCAGCTGACAATGAAAGTCATAATAATGATGATGCTACATAAAGAAGTTCTTACAGAACACAAAACTAAAGCAAATAGTGATGTGTCGGTTATGAACGATCCAACACAAAGATCCGACTCTCTGCTGTGTCTGAAAGGAGCCGACACCTCAGTGAGAGCCACTAAATTCTCTTAAAGGGAACATGTCACCACTTTTTTGGCCTATAACGTGCAGCCACCACCACCGGGCTCTTCTATACAGCATTTTAACATGCTGTACTGTATATAAGAGCCCAGGCCGGGAGTATAACATAAAAAACACTTTATAATACTTACCTAACGGTCGCGCAGTGGGCCTAATGGGCGTCTCAGTTGTCCGGTTCCCAGCGCCGCATCTTTTGGCCATCATTGATCTCCTTCTCTAGCCGCGGTGCATGACGGTCTGACGTCATATACACACTCGCCGGTATTCAGGTCCTGAGCAGGGCAGATCAAAGTATTGCAGTGCGCCTGCGCAGGACTGGCGAGTGTGTATGACGTAGACACGTCATACACACAGGCTTCAGAAAGAGACGAAGATGGCTGAAAGGGGAGGCGCCCGCACTAGAGAACGGAGACACCCATTAGGCCCACCGAGCGACCGTTAGGTAAGTATTTATTATAAAGTGTTTTTTATGTTGTACACAGCGGCTTGGGCTCTTATATACAGCATGTTAGAATACTGTATATAAGAGCCCGGTGGTGGTGGCAGCAGCTTATAGGGCAAAAAAGTCGTGACAGGTTCCCTTTAACGGCTCTCACTGGCCGTATAATTTTGGTATTTGGTGGTCAAACCCCCGCCCACCTGAACAAAATCCCGCCCACTCAGCAAATAAATAGGCCCCTTGGTTTGGCTGCGGGTGGGCATGGTTTTGGCGGCATTAACGCAAGCTTAAATATATTCTCCTGCCGTGAACACATATTTAATAGGGATCTATGAACGATCCGAAAGAACTGGATCACCAAAAAGAGCCGTGCTGCCCATCACTAAAAACAAGTGATATGGACATCACTCATATTTCCTGAAAGTGACTTTTCTGAATAAGCTGTCATGTGCTTGTAAATGAGGAATTATACTCCTATTGGATATTTTGTTTGTTTTTTTTACATTACCAGTTTTCCCCCTCACAGACTTTATAAAGTGATTTTCAGTTGTCTCTGAGCTAGTGAGTGATTAGCTGCCATACACAATATACAGTGGGATTCTTGCTCTCTTTGTACATGTATAGCAAAATGCAACAAAAAAAAAAGTGAACTGGTCATCGTTTATGGAGAATGCCTGTAGTCTCAAGGTATTTATCCTTGGTCACAGCACGACACCGCAGCAGCCAGCTGTACAATAAGTAGGAAGCAGAAGGAGGAAAAAGATCCAGCCCGGACTACAAGGAAAAATGTAAATATAAAAAATAACTTTTATTCCATCCTTTAAAAATTCATATAAACACCGGCAAGTCCATAGTGACAGGTAAAATAGTCTGTGACTCGCATTTCTTTGCACATACGAGACACATTGCCTTGTATAACTGCATTGATTAACCTCCATTATCCTAGCGACATTCTGAGTAGAGATGAGCAAAGCTAAGGTTCAGTTTTCAAACCGAACACCAAATTTAAACATCAAGGTTCGGGGATTGGATGCTTCACAAAACTCGTGCAAGTTTGCCGCACCTGCAGCGGATCGAACTGCTCGGATCCGGGGGTGGTGATTACTCGTGGCTCGAGGGTCTCCGGACCCGGGGGCTAGAGGCCACCCTCATATGGAAAAGGGGGTATTTACAGGGGATTGATATAGTTCGTGACGCCACCCGTGGTGTACGGTATTTGGGAGTACAGCCGCTGCCGTTGGGAGTACCCAAGGTGATGGAGTGGGGCAGCAAGATGACGTTACCCTCCACGGGTAGGGGAAGGCCCCAGGACTCTGGATGGTGCTATGGGATGCAGGGGGAGCACAGGCTTGCTGGTTGCAGGGGTCAGTCGGGTACACACTCAGCAGTAAAGCAGACGCTGACAACAGGGTAAACCAAGTCTCTGACTGCCGCTGTCCCCTGAGGGGAGCTGGTCCGGTTCCCGTCCCCTGCAGCACTGCCTGGTGGTCCATGCAGGGCCGTATTTACCATTAGGCACCCGTGGTCCGGTGCCTAGGGCGGCAGATTGTGAGGGGCGGCACCTTCTGGCAGCAAAAAAAAAAAAAAAAAAAAATTTTTTTTTTTTTTTTTTTTTACATTTTTTTTTTGTGGCCGCCGAGCACAGAGAGCTGATTGACCCCGGAACTGCCGGCGCCTGCACTTCCGGGGTCACAGGCGCGCGCCAATCAGCTCCTTCCTCTGTGCTGCGTCCACTGCTGTGTGGACGTCACATGCAGAGCTCACAGCAGGACGCCGCGGAGGACGCCGTGATGGAAGCCGGTGTCAGAAGAGGATACTCACGTGAGCCAGGAAGATGGCGGCGGGCACTGGAGCAGGTAAGTGGATTCATAAGGAGCGTGGGAGTGTCTCTAATGCAGACCGGAGATCTGCGCATGCGGGGGGGGGGGGAGGCGGCAAAGGCAGATACTGGAGGGAGGCAGAGGCTGAGACTGGGGAGAGGCTGGAGGGAGGCAGAGGCTGAGACTGGGGGGAGGCTGGAGGGAGGCAGAGGCTGAGACTGGAGAGAGGCAGAGGCTGAGACTGGGGAGAGGCTGGAGGGAGGCAGAGGCTGAGACTGGAGGGAGGCAGAGGCTGAGACTGTGGGGAGGCTGGAGGGAGGCAGAGGCTGAGACTGGGGGAGGCTGGAGGGAGGCAGAGGCAGAGACTGGGGGGAGGCTGGAGGGAGGCAGAGGCTGAGACTGGGGGGAGGCTGGAGAGAGGTAGAGGCTGAGACTGGGGGGAGGCTGGAGGGAGGCAGAGGCAGAGACTGGGGGGAGGCTGGAGGGAGGCAGAGGCTGAGACTGGGGGGAGGCTGGAGGAAGGCAGAGGCAGAGACTGGGGGGAGGCTGGAGGGAGGCAGAGACTGGAGGGAGGCAGAGGCAGAGACTGGAGGGAGGCAGAGGCTGAGACTGGAGGGAGGCAGAGGCTGAGACTGGGGGGAGGCTGGAGGGAGGCAGAGGCTGAGACTGGAGAGAGGCAGAGGCTGAGACTGGGGGGAGGTTGGAGGGAGGCAGAGGCTGAGACTGGAGGGAGGCAGAGGCTGAGACTGTGGGGAGGCTGGAGGGAGGCAGAGGCTGAGACTGGGGGAGGCTGGAGGGAGGCAGAGGCAGAGACTGGGGGGAGGCTGGAGGGAGGCAGAGGCAGAGACTGGGAAGAGGCTGGAGGGAGACAGAGGCTGAGACTGGGGGGAGGCTGGAGAGAGGCAGAGGCTGAGACTGGGGGGAGGCTGGAGAGAGGCAGAGGCAGAGACTGGGGGGAGGCTGGAGAGAGGCAGAGACTGGGGGGAGGCTGGAGGGAGGCAGAGGCAGAGACTGGGGGGAGGCTGGAGAGAGGCAGAGGCAGAGACTGGGGGGAGGCTGGAGGGAGGCAGAGGCTGAGACTGTGGGGAGGCTGGAGGGAGGCAGAGGCAGAGACTGGGGGAGGCTGGAGGGAGGCAGAGGCAGAGACTGGGGGGAGGCTGGAGGGAGGCAGAGGCAGAGACTGGGGGGAGGCTGGAGGGAGGCAGAGGCTGAGACTGGGGGGAGGCTGGAGAGAGGCAGAGGCTGAGACTGGGGGGAGGCTGGAGGGAGGCAGAGGCAGAGACTGGGGGGAGGCTGGAGGGAGGCAGAGGCAGAGACTGGGGGGAGGCTGGAGGGAGGCAGAGGCAGAGACTGGGGGGAGGCTGGAGGGAGGCAGAGGCAGAGACTGGGGGGAGGCTGGAGGGAGGCAGAGGCTGAGACTGGGGGGAGGCTGGAGGGAGGCAGAGGCAGAGACTGGGGGGAGGCTGGAGGGAGGCAGAGGCAGAGACTGGAGGGAGGCAGAGGCTGAGACTGGGGGGAGGCTGGAGGGAGGCAGAGGCAGAGACTGGGGGGAGGCTGGAGGGAGGCTGAGGCTGAGACTGGAGGGAGGCTGAGGCTGAGACTTGAGGGAGGCTGAGGCTGAGACTGGAGGGAGGCTGAGGCGGAGACTGGGGCAGGCTGAGGCTGGGGGGAGGCAAAGGCTGAGACTGGGGAAGAGAGGCTGATGCTGAGGGAAGATAGAGGCTGATGCTGGGGGGGAGAGAGGCTGATGCTGGGGGAGTGGGAGAGAGGGGCTAATGCTAGAGACAGAGGACAAGGGATGAGGGATAGTGCAATGACAAAATCGATTGGGTGGGGGGAGTGTAAGGACTCAGAATAAGAGGGGGCAGCATTGGGAGCTCATTGTGAAGAAGGGGCAGCATGTGTGGGATCAGTATGGAGTGGAGCAATGTAGGGGAGTCAATATCAAGAGTGGGGTAGTGTGTGTGGGGGGGGGGGTCTCAGCATAAGCGTTAGTGTGGTGGTCTTAGCATGAGTGGGGCAACATGAAGGTCTCATTATGGAAAAGAGGAAGGCAGCATTAGGAGCTCATGAAGAGGGACAGCATGCATAGGACATTGTGAGAAGGGGGCAGCATGCATGGGACACTGAGGAGGGGGCAGCATGCATGGGACATTGTGAGGAGGGGGAAGCATGCATGAGACATTGTGAGGAGGGAGCAGCATGCATGGGACATTGTGAGGAAGGAGCAGCATGCATGGGACATTGTGAGGAGGGAGCATCAAGCATGAGACATTGTGCGGAGGGAGCAGCATGCATGGGGCATTGTGAGGAGGGAGCAGCATGCATGGGACATTGTGAGGAGGGAGCAGCATGCATGGGACATTGTGAGGCGGGAGCAGCATACATGAGACATTGTGAGGAGGGGGCAGCATGCATGAGACATTGTGAGGAGGGAGCAGCATTCATGGGACATTGTGAGGAGGGAGCAGCATGCATGGGACATTGTGAGGAGGGGCAGCATGCATGGGACATTGTGAGGAGGGAGCAGCATGCATGGGACATTGTGAAGAGGGGGCAGCATGCATGGGACATTGTGAGGAGAGAGCAGCATGCATGGGACATTGTGAGGAGGGGGAAGCATGCATGGGACATTGTGAGGAGGGGGCAGCATGCATGGGACATTGTGAGGAGGGGGCAGCATGCATGGGATATTGTGAGGAGGGGGCAGCATGCAAGGGACATTGTGAGGAGGGGGCAGCATGCAAGGGACATTGTGAGGAGGGGGCAGCATGCAAGGGACATTGTGATGAGGGAGCAGCATGCATGGGACATTGTGAGGAGGGGGCAGCATGCATGGGACATTGTGAGGAGGGGGCAGCATGCATGGGACACTGTGAGGAGGGGGCAGCAAGCATGGGACATTGTGAGAAGGGGGCAGCATGCAAGGGACATTGTGAGGAGGGGGCAGCATGCATGGGACATTGTGAGGAGGGGGCAGCATGCAAGGGACATTGTGAGGAGGGGGCAGCATTCATGGGACATTGTGAGAAGGGGGCAGCATGCATGGGACATTGTGAGGAGGGGGCAGCAAGCATGGGACATTGTGACGAGGGAGCAGCATGCATGGGACATCGTGACGAGGGAGTAGCATGCATGGGACATTGTGAGGAGGGGGCAGCATGCATGGGACATTGTGAGGAGGGGGCAGCATGCATGGGACATTGTGAGGAGGAGGCAGCATGCATGGGACATTGTGAGGAGGGGGCAGCATGCATGGGACATTGTGAGGAGGGGGCAGCATGCATGGGACATTGTGAGGAGGGGGCAGCATGCATGGCACATTGTCCTCACATCATGCTGCTCCCTCCTCACAATGTACAGATCATATTTCATAATCGAGGAAGGTGTGGTGCATATACAGTAGTTTATAAGGGAGGGCAGTGTGGTGTTTATTAGGGGCAGTGTCACAGTCACAGTATATAAGTGGGGACGATGTGGTGGGAATATTTTATACTCATGCTATGTTTTGATGTGCCTGTGGTGATCCCCATTGGGGGGGGGGGTCGTTTCTTATTGATACTTTTTAAAGTGTGCTACAGAGTAGATCTGCCTTAAACAGATGTCGTGTGCGAAAACTCAGTTTTACGTTGTCACTAAGGGGCGCGACCACTTAAAGTGCCTAGGGCAGCATGAAGGCAAAATACAGCCCTGGGTCCATGACCTGCCTCCTGGCACAGAATTTAGAGTGTCCTTTGTGGCCCGTCAGCTTGGAGCTTTCTGGGCCCCGCTTCCCACTATGGCTAAGTGAAGGAGCCTGCTCTCAGGCACTCACGCTTGGAATTTCAGGGGGCCGCTTGTTGGAAAGCCCTATCTCCCTCGTTGCACTAGTGCCCCCGATCTCTGAGCTTGGTGGGAACAGTCCATATAGGCCCTGTCCTCCGCAGGTTAATTGCCGGGTCACCTGAAGCTTCTCCCCGACCTAGGGTCTGTGTACCCCGCCGTGCCTTTGGTGTCGGACTGGTGATTAGGCCCAGGCTGCTGACCGTTCTCCAAGACAGGTCCCAGGCACCTAGCCTCAATCCCCTGTGACCGGGGCTCCGACTCCTCTAGGTCCAGGCCACCATCTGCGACCTAGTCTGCTTCTCCACTGGGAGCTATAACTCCCAGCTTCTTTAGAGGTCCTCTCAGCTCGAGGGCTACCACTGAACTGACTTGACACCTCCCACCTCCCTGCCTGACCTCTAGGTGGGTGGCCCTATTCCTGCTTAAGCAGCCCACTGGTGTGCCTGACAGGTGTAGTGCAGAGTGTATCTAGAATTTGTGAATGCTGGTGAAGGCAGTGCCGCAGGTTAGGTTCCCAGAACCATGGGGGGTTGAATCCTGCACTGAAGGGAAAGATTGTGCAGAACCCTGTGACGACCTGAATAGTCCAGGGCGTCACACGAGCAACACTGTGCTCAGCCCTGTATGAGCTGCTTGCAGTGTTTGAAAATAAAGTTTGAAAATACCTCCTTACCCTCCCCCGGAAGTGATCTGCCTATGGCTGGTTGTATGTGGGCAGAGACTCAAACTGCCAATCAGTGACTGGGTCCGGGGTTTGGGTCACGCATGAGCCTGTGGAGCTAGGCTCATTTGCTGCTGGCAAACCGAGCCTCGACCGAATCGCTGATCTCTAATTCTGAGATCTACTACAACCATATTTGAAGTTTAAATAAATGCTATTGGTTGATTGCTGGTAAACAATCGCATAATGCTGCTGTATATTAATTTTAATATTTTTGCATACTTTACCCTGGTTAGTAGGGGTGAGCAGACCTGTGAATGTTCGGGTTTGCCAAGTTTGGCTGACCTGTAGTCAAAGTTTGGTTCGGTACCCGAACTTGACCCCGAACCCCCTAAAAGTCAAGAAGAGGCCAAGATCACAGTAGAAGACGGAGCAGGAGGAGCCTCAGATCTGGTTTATCAGATAACTGTCTCATCACCGGAGGGTGAGTATAAAGGCCACTTTACACACAGAGATAAATCTTGGCAGATCTGTGGTTGCAGTGAAATTGTGGACAATCAGTGCCAGGTTTGTGGCTGTGTACAAACGGAACAATATGTCCATGATTTCACTGCAACCACAGATCTGCCAAAGATTTATCTCTGTGTGTAAACTGGCCTTAAGACTGGGGGCAAAGACCTTAGATTAAAAGCATTAGTCCAATGCTGGGAAAAGAAAAGACCTGCTGGAGTGGAGCTTTAAAGGAGTTGTCCGACATAAACTCAAAAAGTTTTGTTAAGCTAATCTGTGCTGTATTGTCATATAAAACACCCCTACATTGTTATTTTCCTCCTCCCCTCAGCTCACGGGTCCCACAGCAGTGCCGGGGGAGGTTGCGGGGGAATCTGTGGGAAGCTGCAGAGAAGGGGGCGGGGACTCACGCACTGTACCCGCCCAGCAGGGCGGCAACATGCTGTTCCCAGATTTGCATGTCAACATGGTCCTGCCCATGTTGACATGAAATGACCGGAAGCAGCTAAATCGCGGCAGGAGCGGTCACATGACCACTCTGAGCCGGGGGAGAGGGGCTGACAGCAGGGCAGGTAAGTGGTCTCTATCTATTTACCTGCCCCAATGTAGCCCAATAGGGAAATAATAAAAAAAAAGTCAAAATAAGCAGGATAACCCCTTTAACAGACAGAAAAAGTGAATACAATTCTGGAGTGCCCCTTTAAACAAGTTAGTTTTGTATTTCCTTTTGTGCTGAGAACAAACACCCAACCTGTAGTAATGTCAATGCCATTTGTATTTTACCACCAGCATCTGCGTGACTGCCTCAAAGCTATTAATTCTTCCTTGGCTTACGAGATCCTGACAGAATGCAGCTGTTGGTATTTACTAGGAGTTCTTAAAAGTGACAAATGAATTGAAAGCCCCAGCCTCAATCACCGAGCTCGGGTGACTTGCCAAAATCATTAGATCATACCGTTCCCTCCCAACATAACGGTAAAGGTCAAGTCACAAAACGTAAACAGCTCCAGCGTCCAGACATCGTACCACCAGGGTGTCAAAGCCATAGATCGGAGACATTGCGAGACAAAATAGCAATAATCTAGTGAAGAAGTAGAGCGATTCCTATCACGTTACGTCTACACAAAATCTGCTGCAAAGATACCCTAGTGGTGTCGTTGTGGGACCGAAAGTGATGTGGTTAGGGGTACTTTGCACGTTGCGACATCGCTACTGCGATATCGTCGGGGTCAAATCGAAAGTGACGCACATCCGGCGCCAGTAACGACGTCGCAATGTGTAAAGCCTAGATGCACCGATAAACGATCACAAAAGCGTCGAAAATCGGTGATCTGTGTAGTGTCGGACATTTCCATAATGTCGCACCAATAGGAGCTACGATGTTGTTCCTCGTTCCTGAGGCAGCACACATCGCTGTGTGTGAAGCCGCAGGAGCGAGGAATATCTCCTACCTGCGTCCACCGACAATGCGGAAGGAAGGAGGTGGGCGGGATGTTTACGTCCCGTTCATCTCCGCCCCTCCGCTTCTATTGGCCGCCTGCCGTGTGACGTCGCTGTGACGCCGCACGACCCGCCCGCTTAGGAAGCGACGTCGCAGGACAGGTAAGTGCGTGTGAAGCTGCCGTAGCGATAATGTTCGTTACGGCAGCGATCACAAGATATCGCATGTGCGACGGGGGTGGGTACTATCACGCTCGGCATCACTATCATCGGTTAGAGATGTCGCAGCATGCAAAGTACCCCTTAGTCTGTACCTGTACCATGAGCACCAAGGGTTTTCCCAAGATTGCAAACTGCTTGTTGAGGTCCGACAGCTGGGAACCCCCCCAAAAATCTTGAAAATATAGCTCTGCAAAGCCTGGTCTTGAATGGAGAACAGGCACATATATTTAGCAAATTCATAGCCATGTGATCCAAACCACCTAGGGTGCACGGATGAAGAAAAGGGGCGGTCCACCCCTGCAGAAGTCAATCTAAGGGTACGCTCACACGACCGTGAAAATCGGACGAGTGCAATGCGAGAAATTCTCGCATTGCACTCTGACCAATGTTAGGCAATGAGGTTGAGCTGTTGGTCAGCTTTTCTCGCATCCAGATTCTGGATGCGAGAAAAGCGGCAGCATGCTGCGTTTTGCTGCTACCGCCGTATCTCTCGCGCCCATTCAAGTGAATGGATGCGAGAGATACATCGGACTGCACTCGGATGTTATCCCAGTGCAGTGCGATCTACGCACAGGCTGACAGTGGAGGAGATGGGAGGATTAACCCCTCCCTCTCCTCCACAGCGCCTGCACACAGCTTCACAGCTGTGACCCGATCGCAAGATCGGGTTACAGTCGCATGACACCCGGCTCACGCTCGCAGCAGAGGCTGAGCCGGGGGACATTAGCATATCGCATCCGATGCTCTCGCATCGGATGCCATACGCTCGTGTGAGTCCAGCCTAAATAAGAGTAAGTGGTAATCCAGCACCCGTAGTCCAGTCTTCAGTGAAAATTAAGACATGCTTTATTCACAAAACATGTTAAAAACATACGTTTAAAATCAGAACATCCTTACGCAATTCAGGTCATAGAGACTCTTAAGGGGGCTTTACATGCAACGACATCGCTAACGAGATGTCGTTGGGGTCACGGAATTCGTGACACACATCTGGCCTCGTTAGCGACGTCATTGCGTGTGAAACGCAGGAACGACCATTAACGATCAAAATTACTTACCTAATCGTTGATCGTTGACACATCGTCCCTTTCCCGAATATCGTTGCTATTGCAGGACGCAGATTGTTCGTTGTTCCTGCGGCAGCACACATCGCTATGTGTGACACCGCAGGAACGAGGAACAACACCGTACCTGCGGCCGCCCGCAATGAGGAAGGAAGGAGGTGGGCGGGATGTTCCACCCACTCATCTCCGCCCCTCCGCTTCTATTGGGCGGCCGCTTACTGATGTCGCTGTGACGCCGAACGAACCTCCCCCTTAGAAAGGAGGCGGTTTGCCGGCCACAGCGACATCGCTAGGCAGGTAAGTATGTGTGACGGGTGTTAGCAATATTGTGCGCCACGGGCAGCGATTTGCCCGTGACGCACAACCGACGGGGGCAGGTGCTTTCACCAGCGACATCGCTAGCGATGTCGCTGTGCGTAAAGTGTCCTTACCTCATAGGGTTTGCCAATCAGTGGTGGGGGCACTACTACATGACAGCAGACCAAGTAGTTCTCTAGTGATAATGTATAAGGCCTCTTTTACACGTCCGTGAAAATCACGCACGTGTTTCACGGACGTGTCAAAGGTGCGTATTGCCCTCGGTGTGCTGTGTGTATTGCCTACGTGTGTTCTCCGTGTGTTTTCCGTGATAGCACATGGAGAACGGGAACTTTCTACTCACTTGTCCCTGGCGTCGCTGTCCGTGGTGCTGAACTTCGGTCTCCGGTCCTGACGACTGCCCGCTGCTGCTTCCGGCCGCAGTGAAGTGAATATTCAATGAACATAATGAGTGATGGTCGGCAGCAAGTGACAGCAGCGGCAGAGACAGGAGGGCTGGAGAAGGTGAGTAATGTCTTGTTTTTTTTCTCGCAGACACGTCTTTTCTCCGGTGCGTGTCACACGGAACACATCCGCGTGGTCCGTTTGTGTTACGTGTGACCCGTTTGCGTTCCATGTGACACCCGTGATGCCGGAGAAAACGTGGACATGTCTACGTGTGGAGCACACGGGCACATGTATGCTCCTCCACACGTACACACGGTCCATGGCAGAATACGCACGTGAACGCAGAACCATTGATTTTAATGGGTCTACGTGTGCCCGTGTCTCCGGGCACACAGGAACTTTCTGCTCACCTGTCCCTGGCGCTGCTGTCCGTGGTGCTGATGTCTTCCACTCTGTGGTCTCATCAGGTATCTCTTTATATGGTTTGTTTTATCATATTCACCATATATGGCCTTGCTGTTTTGTCATACTTGATCATTGTTGCATATAATTGTTGATGTTCCAATACAATTTATTATGCTATTGTCACTACTTTGTTAGTTCTTATTATATTTGTTTTTGGAACATCATTGTTTGAAATACAGGGGGGTTTTCACCTACTCTAATTATTGTGAGAGCATTGCTTCAGGTGGTTAGTGTGCAGATATTGTTGTCTTTTTAACTGTTTTTAAAGGTTTTGTAATAAAGGTTTTTATATATTTTTCACCATTTATTGTGGTTGTGCTGACCGTTTTGTGCAGTGTCTATTCCTTTTTACTTTATTTTTTTTTTATTACTGACTGTGTTAGTGATGTTGGGTATCTGATAGACGCCATGACATCACACTAATGCCAGGGCTTGATGCCAGGTGACATTACACAGCTGGTATCAACCCCATATATTACCCTGTTTGCCATCGCACCAGGGCAACGGGATGAGCTGGGGTGAAGCACGAGGATTCGCGCATCTAAGGAATGCGCCACTTCTGGGGTGGCTGCGGCCTGCTATTTTTAGGCTAGCAAGTTTCCAATAACCGTGGACCTCCCTAGTCTGAGACTACCAGACAACAGCTGTCTGCTTTACCTTGGCTAATGATCCAATTTGGGGGGGGACCCCACATCTTTTTTTTCAATTATTTATTTTTGGCTAAATACAAGGCTAAACAGCTCAAAATACTTGATGTTAATGTAAAAAATGCTGGCAACAAAAAAAAGTACACCCCTAACTGAAAATTGTATCCAAAGTGTCAATATTTTGTATGGCTACCATTATTTTTAAGCACTGCTTCACTCTCTTTGGCAAGGTGTTCACTAGAGCTTTACAGGAGCCCCTAGACTCCACTTCCATAACAAAGTCACAGATCTGGTTGATGTCAGAGACCTTGCGCTGCTCCACCATCCATTTGATGAGGCCCCACATATACTCAATAGGGTTTAGGTCTGGAAACACGCTTTGCCAGTCAAACACCTTTGCCCTTAGTTGCTTTAGCAAGGCAGCGGTCATCTTGGAGGTGTGTTTGGTGTCATCATGTTGGCATACTGACCTGCGGCCTAGTTTCCAAAGGAAGAGGATCATGCTCTACTTCAGTAGGTCAGAGAACCTGTTGCATTCATAGTTTCCTCAATGAACTGTAGCTCCCTGCAGTTGGCAGCACTCGTGCAGCCCAAAACCATGATACACCCACCACCATGCTTGACTGTAGGCAAGGCACACTTGTTTTTGTACTCCTCACCTTGTTGCCATCACACAAGCTTGACACCATCTGAACCAAATAAGTTTATTATGGTCTCATCAGATCACAGGGCATAATTCCAGTAATCCAGATCCTTATTTTGTTTGTCTTTAGCAAACTGTTTTCGTGCTTTATTGTGCATCATATTTAGAAGAGGCTTCCTTCTGGGATGATAGCCACGCAGACCGCTTTGATGCAAAGTGCAGTGTATTGTCTGAGCAGTGACAGGCTGACCCCTCACCCCTTTAACCTCAGCAGTAATGCTGGCAGCACTCATGCATCTATTTTTAAAAGACAACCTCTGGACATGACGCTGAGCACAACATGCACTCAACTTCTTTGGTTGACCATGGTGAGGCCTGTTCTGAGTAGAACTTGTCTTGTTAAACCGCTGTATGGTCTTGGCCACTATGCTGCAGCTCAGTGTCAGGGTGTTGGCAATCTTCTTATAGCCTAGGCCATCTTTATGTAGAGCAACAATTTTTTTTTCAAATCCTGAGAGAATTCTTTGCTATGAGCAGCCATATTGAACTTCTTGTGACCAGAATGAGACAGTGTGTGAGCGATAACACTACATGTAACACACCTGCTCCCAATTCACACACAAGACCTTCTTACACTGAGTTACATGACATCTGGGAGGGGAAATGGCCAACTGGGCACAATTTGGCCATTTTCACTTAAGGGTGTACTCACTTTTGTTGCCAGTGGTTTTGACATTCACTCTTTCACGACCTATGATATACCTATTAGAGATGAGGGAACCCGAGGTTCGGTGTTCGTCCCAAACACAGACTTTACAAAAAAAACAGTGTTTGGATTCAGCATTTGGATGCTTTACGTATATACACCACTCACGCGAGCATCGCTATGCTCGGGTACGCTCTCTGCTCAGCCGAGGGCAAGCTGTTTGCAATGTTTGAATGGCTCACACTGGGGGGTAACAAGAACATGATCGGATGCATTGTGCACCCCCCAAAAAAATGGCTCAGGGCGCAAAAAATAAGCAATCACTGAGCCCCAGATCCTGGAAAATGCGAACGCTACTGGTCTCGGAAAATGGCGACAAAAGCACAATTTGTTTTTTGTTGACAAAAATATAATAAAAAAAAAAACTAATACATGTTTGGTATCTACAAACTTGTACAGTGGAACCTTGGTTTACGAGAACAATCCGTTCTGGGAGTGCGCTTGTAAACCAAGTTACTCGTCTAGCAAAGCAAGATTTCCCATAGGAAATAATGCAAGCTCAGACAATTCGTTGCACAACTTGTTCAATGTCCCATGCTGGTCCCCTACTGTGCCATTCCACACACGCACAAACACACACAAACACACACATATTATGCTCCCCTTACCTTCCGTTCCCTCGCCGGCCTCCCGGTTCTTGTAGTTCGCCGGTACAGGATGCGTATCGGGTAACCATCGCAACCGATGCCGGAGCTTCCGCTGCCAGAGCGCTGACGTCAAAGGCATGAGCCTTTTGCCTCTGATTGGTCAGCGCGCTGCTTTTGAGAAGCGGCTGACAGCGGAAGTTCCTCCATCGTCGCGATGGTTACCCGATACACATCCTGTATCGGCGAACTACAAGAACCGGGAGGCCGGCGATGGAATGGAAGGTAAGGTGAGCATAATATGTGTGTGGGCATGCGTGTTTGTGTGTGTGTGTTTGTGCGGACTGCAAGAGCGGGTCAGAGCGCGTTGAAAATACGGGACCGGAAGTGTGTGCGGTGAGTATTTGCTCGTACAGCAAAGCTTGGTTGTAAACGGAGTTATAAATTTACAGCAAGCTTTGCTGGTATAGCGAAATACTTGCACACCAAGTTACTCGTAAACCAAGGTTCCACTGTACTGAGCTTGGAAATTATGTTGCCATACTGACCAGAAAAAACCTCTAAAACATCACGTTTATTGTATTCATAAAATATTAATCTTGATCTAAAAACACTGAATTTATACCCAAATTGTTAAAGTCACTATCAAAGTCGTGATGTGTAATAATAATAATGTGAGGTCCTAAAATAGGGCAGTGGGCCAGGGGCGTGCACCACCTATTAGTAATTTATAATGGAACTGGAACCACAGTGAAACGCTGCCATTACAGGCACTCGCTGCTTACAGAGCCTCCCACATGTAGCACTGCTGAACTGGGAGGAGGTATCGCTTCATAACCAGTACCTGACAGGGTCTTCCAGGACAGAAACTGGACCCACAAAAGGGAAACCTAACGTGATCCAGCCCTTTTAGGACACGAGAAAATATGAGGAGATTGATGGCCTAAATTAAATTGAGACATCTTGAAATATATACATCCCCTGATGAACGCCGCTATATCGGGGGGAAATGCGTCGGGATCAAGACCAGTCCTGGCAGGATGAGTACTGGGACCTTCAGGCCCATCATATCTTTCTATTAAGACTCTTTTTTCATGTATCTCCCCAGTTGGTATAGCCGTACAGGTATTTGCATAACTGGTAATTGAGAATCTGAACATTTACATGAGATCTGGGTTCTGTTATTCTGACTTATGACACATGACAACATAATCACCCCAGCACACTGCACCTGGTGGCGGGCTATAGGTCTGAAATAAGAGACAGGGACTAAGAGGGCCAGCCGCCGAGGAACGGGGGGCATCCAAAAAATTAGGGTGTAATTAACCTCCGTTGTTAGGCAGGGATAAGTATTAGGGAATATCAAGCCCCCCTTATCCTACTACTGCCATACCGTATAAATTACTAATAGGTGGTGCACGCCCCTGGCCCACTGCCCTATTTCAGGACCTCACATTATTATTATTACATATCACGACTTTGATAGTGACTTTAACAATTTGGGTATAAATTCAGTGTTTTTAGATCAAGATGAATATTTTATGAATACAATAAACGTGACATTTTAGGCTATGTTCGCACGTTGCGTTTTTTACCGCGTTTATGCAGCGTTTTTGGCAGCAGCGTTTTTGGGCAAAAACGCATGCGTTTTTGATTTCCAGCAAAGTCTATGGGAAAAGCAGAAATCCTGTCTGCACTTTGCTTTTTTTTCTGCAGCGTTTAATTTGCATATTTGTGGTCAAAAACCATGCTGAAAAAGAAGCAGCATGTCAGTTGTTTTTGCCATTTCTGCAGCGTTTCCTTAACATTGGAGTCAATGAGAAATGGCAAAAAGCAACCAAAATCACAATTCCTGCGTTTTTCATGCTTTTTACCTGCTTTTCAACTGCGTTTTTGGCTCCAAAAACGCATGCTTTTCTGGACAAAAATTAATGGGTTCTAATGTTCCTTTACACACACACAATAACCGAAAATTTAAATGTAAATAAATAATAAACTTTAGCTATTTTTCTGTTTAAAATGTGCATAACCACTATTATTACATTAAAATTGTTAATTTCCCATATAATTTTATTAAAAGTTAATTTTATACTTTTTCTCTTTTTTCATTCTTTTTGACTAATTCAACTTTATTTCTCAGTGTCTTGATCTCAAAAACGCATCTGCAGAAACGCAGGTGAAAACGCAGGTAAAAAGCGCTAAAAACGCACTAAAAACGCGGTAAAAACGCATGCGTTTTTAGCGCTAAAAAATTGTCAAAAGCCATTTGGTCAAAAACCAAGGGAAGGAAAACGTGCAGAATAAACTGCAGGTACTCCGACGCAACGTGCGGACATAGCCTTAGAGTTTTTTTCTGGTCAGTATAGTAATCCTCTTGACAATTAATGTTGATATTGGTTTTTCCGAATTATGTTGCCAGGTTAGTTTTGCCATATAGTGAACATGGTAAATAAAAAACCCACAAAAACAATTGTGGAATTGCACTTTTTTTTGCAATTTCATCTCACTTGGAATGTGTTTCCCATTTTCCTGCGCAATATGAAAAGTGTCATTCAAAAGTACAACACGTCCCGCAAAAAACAAGCCCTCATATGGCTATATGAAAGGAAAAATAAAAAAAGTTATGGCTCTTGGAAGAAGGGGAGGAAAAGACGAAAACGAAAAATGCCCTGAGCCATCTAACAGGTGAGCCGGTTATACATTCTTTGTATACTTATAATGTTCTACCGTGGGCATACCTTTATAATAATGGCCACAGCCCCACTATTAGAACATTTAATAGACCGTTATCTATATAAACACATTTCACATCGTGAGAAAGATGAAAGTATTTCCCGGAGCCGCTTTGTACCTATATAAAACATAAAAGCCGTGTTCCTTTGTGCCATACACACTATTGCTTGCGGATACATCTGCTGTAATAGATACATTCACATCAAAGTGCTCTTTGTAAATCTTTTTCGCAATCCAGGTAATCTTCAACTTATACGGTGAATGTGTTTGATGCCTGGCAGCCGGATCACTTGTATTGTAAACAAATGGGCAGACAACTGGCACATTCTTCCGCCATTATAATGATCACTTCAAGAGAGTCTATTTTTAAAATGATACGGGCCGTCTACGAGAACACAGCGGGGTAGGGCTAAAATACAGAAACAAGTGCAACGGCTTCATCGTGACACGTAAGTGGCCGGTGAATGTGGCCGACGCTGTAAAGCTGTCATCGCTATGATAATCTGACTTTCAACTGTGATATCGGGCTTTTCACCTCCACTGGAAGGCTTGACAATATGCTAAATGTCTCTCATTGCAGAATCCACTACAAAGTGCTAAGTGCAGCGTTGGTCAGGTCCATAAACAAACAGAACGCAGGTGATGATACCTTTAAATGGATATTTTACAACTCTATATCAGACACACCCAAGTAATATCCTTTACAAGAACATCCAACTTGTTAATTACTTCTAGACTTGGACTCGGGTCAATAGGAACCATCATGCAATATTCAATATACCAATTCTGTGTTGCTTCCTATCTCCGGCTGCTTTGTGTATACAGCTCCAATACAGACCTATGTTTGGACCTACAGTGGGTACGGAAAGTATTCCGTTAAATTCTTCACTCTTTGTTTCATTGCAGACATTTGGTAAATTCAAAAAAGTTCATTTTTTCTCATTAATGTACACTCTGCACCCCATCTTGACAGAAATGTAGAAATTTTTGCAAATTTATTAAACAAGAAAAACTGAAATATCACATGGTCATAAGTATTCAGCCCCTTTCTCAGTATTGAGTAGAAGCACCTTTTGAGCTGGTACAGCCATGAGTCTTCTTGGGAATGATGCAACAAGTTTTTCACCCCTGGATTTGGGGATTCTCTGCGATTCTTCCTTGCAGATCCTCTCCAGTTCCGTCAGGTTGGATGGTGAATGTTGGTGGACAGCCATTTTCAGGTCTCTCCAGAGATGCTCAATTGGGTTTAGGTCAGGGCTCTGGCTGGGCAAGTCAAGAATGGTCACAGAGCTGTTCTGAAGCCACTACTTAGTTATTTTAGCTGTGTGCTTAGGATCATTGTCTTGTTGGAAGGTAAACCTTCAGCCAAGTCTGAGGTCCAGAGCACTCTGGAAGAGGTTTTCTTCAGGGATCTCTCTGTACTTGGCCACATTCATCTTTCATACAATTGTAACCAGTCGTCCTGTCCCTGCAGCTGAAAAACACCCCCATAGCATGATGCTGCCACCACCATGTTTCACTGTTGGGATTGTATTGGGCAGGTGATGAGCAGTGCCTGGTTTTCTCCTCACATACTGCTTAGAATTATCACCAAAAAGTTCTATCTTCATCTCATCAGACCAGAGAATCTTATTTCTCAAAGTCTGGGAGTCCATTATGTGTTTTTTTTTTTAAAAAACTCTATGTGGGCTTTCATATGTCTTGCACTGAGAAGAGGCTGAGAAAAAAAATGAATTTACCAAATAACTGCAATGAAACAAAGAGTGAAACATTTAAAGGGGTCTGAATACTTTCCGTACCCACTGTATAATAATGCTTTGGGTAGTTCATCCGGACTTTAGTTAAAGTTTGGTTTGGGACCCGGTCTTGACCTGAACCCCAATGGAAGTCACTAATTGGGCAGTTCGGGTTTTCATCCACATGCAGCCAGCCATAAACAGATCACTTCTGGGGGCGGGTGAGAGAGGTTTTTCATTTTTTTTATTGATGCACACTTCATCTATTCATGCTGTTGTTACCCCCCAGTGAGAGCCGATCAAAACTGCAAGCAGCTCGCAGTGGGCTGAGCACAGAGTGTACCCAAGCACAGCGCTGCTTACATGAGTAGTGTTCATATGTAAAGACCAGAACTCCAAACCCAAACTCTGTTTTTTTTGTGAGGTCTGTGTCTGATACAAACACCAAATACTGAACATCGGGTTCACTCATCTTTACTCAGGACTAGAGATGAGCAAACCTGAGGATTGGTGTTCATACCAAACACAAATTTTACAAAAAAAACCAGAGATAAGGTGCTTCACGTATGCAAACCAATTGAATAAAGGTTGCTTTACACGCTACTATTTATCTGACGATCTCTTAAACGATGTGACACGCCCAGATCGTTGTTACGATTTGCCGAGATCGCACATAGGTCGTTTATTAGCGGTCACACGAACACATCTCACAAACAACGCAACATCGTTCAGCGATATATTGTTTGACCAAGGCGGTCGTGTGGATGTTGTTCGTCGTTGACAGGGTGTCAAACATACCAATATGTCTGCTGCGTTCCAAACGACGAACAATATTTTGAAACTGAACGGCGTGTCAACGATCAACGATTTTCATCCTATTTGCGATCATTCAGAGTCGCACGTAGGTGTCACGCGCAACGACGTCGCTAACGATGATGGAAGTGCGTCACGGAAACCGTGACCCCGACGACATATCGTCAGATAAATCGTAGCGTGTAACGGGGTCTTTAGCATCGATGTGCTTGGGTACGCTCTGTGCTCAGCCCAAGGCGAGACTCTTGCAATGATTGAAAAATTTTGGTGGATTTCCTGATGAAGAATGGTGCAAGTTTCTCTCCACGTTTTTATCTGGTTCCTGTACTTCTGTACAAGCAATAACACAGGGGAAAAGTGTTGAACACGCTTACTGAAATGTATTTTATACTTCAGACAAAAGCCTTTGTTACTGATGAGAGCTTCAAGACGTCTCCAATATGAAGAAACTACTTGCATTGCTCAGGTGTGATTTTGGCCCATCCTTCCACAAAAACACTTTTCAAATCCTGAAGGTCCCATGGGCTCGTTCTATGAACCATGAACTTTAGTTCAATATAGATTTTCTATTGGATTTAGGTCAGGTGATTGGCTCAGCCATTGTAGAAGCTTTATTTTTTTTCTTTCTTTTCTTTTTTTTATTTTCCACCATCGTTTCATCTCTATCCTGATAGATGTCATTTCTCATTGTTACACATTTACTAAATTTATGGACATTTGTGGTTTCATTTCTTTGTCTGTGTATACTGGATGAATTATTAATGGCACCTAGTGAGTATTTCATATCAATAGCACCTTCAGAAATATAATTTCTTAGAAAATTTGTGATGGGTTCAGTACTTATTGCACCTGCTGTATATACCTCCCAATAAATTGCTGATTTAACCCCTTCACGACCATGGACGGATCTTTCCGTCATGGATCGTGTCCCGGTAAGCCCCGCCCCCTGCCGCGGGCAGGCGGCGTGGATCGGCACACATATCAGCTGTTTTCAACAGCTGACATGTGTGCCTACATGTTCCGAGTGGAATCGCATTCCACCCGGAACATTAACCCCTTAGATCTCGCTGCCAAAGTCTGGCAGCGAGATCTATATGCGCGTGGCCATCTTTTTTACTTACCGCCGCCCCCTCCGGACGTCACGTGAGTGATCATGTGACGTTCGGTGGTTGCCATCGTAGCACAGGGTCATGTGATGACGCCTGGTGCTACGAAGTTTTACTTTCATTCTTCCTCGGCACGGAGCAGAGGAAGAAAGAAAGTGACTATTTCTGCTGTTTACAGCAGTATAGCTGTGATCAGCAGATAGCGATCAGCAATCGGATTGCTGATCGCTATAGCCCCCTAGGGGGACTAGTAAAATAAAATAAAAAAAAAGTTTTAAAAAATTTAAAAAAAAAACAAAAAACCTAAAAGTTCAAATCACCCCCCTTTCCCCCCATTGAAAATTAAAGGGTTAAAAAATAAATAAATATACCCATATTTGGTATCGCCGCGTTCAGAAATGCCCGATCTATCAAAATATAAAATCAATTAATCTGATTGGTAAACGGCGTAGTGGCAAAAAAATTCCAAACGCCAAAATTACGTTTTTTGGTCGCCGCAAGTTTTACGCAAAATGCAATAACAGGCGATCAAAACGTAGCATCTGCGCAAAAATGCTACCATTAGAAACATCAGCTCGAGACGCAAAAAATAAGCCGTCACTGAGCCATAGATCCCAAAAAATAAGAACGCTACGTGTTTCGGAAAATGGCGCAAAACGTGCGCCACTTTTATTGGACAAACTTGTGAATTTTTTTTAACCCCTTAGATACAAGTAAACCTATACATGTTTGGTGTCTACAAACTCGCACCGACCTCAGGTATCATACCCACACATCAGTTTTACCATATAGTGAACACCGTGAATAAAACATCCCAAAAACTATTGTGCCATCACACTTTTTTTGCAATTTTTCCACACTTGGAATTTTTTTGCTGCTTTCCAGTACACCATATGGTAAAACTTATGGTTACATTTAAAAGTACAACTTGTCCCGCAAAAAACAAGCCCTCATATGGCAAGATTGACGAAAAAATAAAAAAGTTACGGCTCTCGGAAGAAGGGGAGCAAAAAACAAAAACGCAAAAACGGAAAGTGCCCTGGGGCTGAAGGGGTTAAGTTTAAAAAAGTTAATAAAAATTTGTTACGTTACACGTGTTCCAAAATTTTTCAAACCCTCCTACAACTATGTTGCTGAAAAAAATGCTGCATCTGTCAAGACTTTTGACTTGATTAAACAAGTAGGTCACCTATGTGGATATTCCTAGTATCCGCTAGATCAAGAAAAATAACTCTTTTTAGCCCTTTAGGCACGGCAATTTCCAATTCTTTTTTTTTTTCAACCCCTACTTCCAAGAGCCATACAGTTTATATTTTTGCTTCAATGAAGCTGTATAGTTGCTTTTGATTTTCGTCATTTTGAATGACGCCTTCCAGTTTACTATGTAATCTACTGGAAAAAAAACCCCATAAATTCCAATTGCAGTGTAATGTTTTTAGGGTCTTGTTTTCATGGTGTTTACAGTGCAGGAAAAATGACCTGGCAATA
Source organism: Anomaloglossus baeobatrachus (assembly GCF_048569485.1). Lineage (NCBI taxonomy): Eukaryota > Metazoa > Chordata > Amphibia > Anura > Aromobatidae > Anomaloglossus > Anomaloglossus baeobatrachus. The sequence continues at coordinate 241,931,073 of NC_134359.1, forward strand.
TGATTCTTGATACCAAATTTGCATGGTATTTTTATATTTTAGAGGTAAAAAAAAAATTCTTAACTCCGGGCGATTTTCCATTTTTTTTTGGGGGGGGGGGGTTCCTCCCCTTCTTCCAAGAACTGTAACTTTTTTATTTTTTTCATCAATCTTGCCATATGGGGGCTTGTTTTTTGCAGGCCGAGTTGTACTTTTAAATGAAACCATAAGTTTTTCCATAAAATGTACTGGAAAACGGCAAACAAAATTCCAAGCACAGAAAAATTGCGATTGCATGATGGGTTTTGAGGTCTTTTATTCCCTGCATTCAATATATGGTAAAACTGATGTGTCGGTGTGATGCCTCAGGTCGGTTCGAGTTTGTAGACACCTAATATGTATAGGTTTACTTTTATCTAAGGGGTTAAAAAAATTCAGAAGTTTGTGCAAAAAAAAAAAAAAAAAATTGCACTTTTTTTGGACAAACGTAATTTTGACGTTTGGAACTTTTTTTGCCGCTACGCCGTTTATGATCAGATTAATTGATTTTATATTTTGATAGGCGTTTCTGAACTTGGCAATACCAAATGTGTGTATATTTTTTATTTTTTTAACCCGTTAATTTTCAATGGGGTGAATGGGGGCGTGATTTGAACTTTTTTTTACTTTTTTTTGTTATAGTAGTTCCCCTAGGAGACTATAAGGATCAGCAGTTAACAAAAAAAAAAGTCCAATATATATTACAAAGCTTCATGAAACCAAACTACTTCTCTGAAACCCCATAGAATGACTCTCTGGGTATTTACCATGAAAAACGCTTAAATAATCACCAACATTTTTTTTTTTTTTTGATAAAATACAAATTCTTTATTGGAAAACAAATAATTAGAGCCAGCACTATATTGTGGCTCACCGGCGCTGCATCGCTCACTCTGGAAGCTTTGACAGGGGAATCCTGCATTGAAACGGCTCCAATTACAAAGGAGGTGTGTGCAGCAACTAAATCTGTGCGGATTCCTGCCCAAATCAAAGTGCAGGTAAACAGCTTTGTTGAAATAACTGTATGAACCGGTGCCCTACCACATTGCCGTCTTAAACTGACCAGAGAGCGGTCTCTCCACTTTATTTGGAGGCACCTGGAACGTTGCAAATTTTATATATATACTGCACATTGCTATCAAATAATTCTTGACCCTTTACAGATTACAGCGTTAGCTTGATCCGGTTTTATATGGTATCTGTATTACACCACCATTATACCATACTATTATAGTTGGTTGTTTTGCCACCGGCCGGGGCATTACAACAGACTAATCAGAGAAAGCCTGCTGTGATAATTTGATATATAATATAATACTGTATTCACTATTATTCGTTTTTTACTTTTTATTTTTATATTATATTTTTTATTTTTTATGGTTCTATGTACTGTGATTTATTATTCTTATCCTATCTAGAACAAGGATAGCAACAAATTGTTACTAATAAAAAGATTTTCTGTTAAAACGCTGGTTTTTGAGGATTTTTTAATAAATCCCATCTATAGAATTTGATTTAAAGGGTTAACAGGTACGGGTGGATCGCAGATCCACCTGCGAGGCACACATGTCTGCTGTACAAATCAGCAGACATGTGCGGGATCACCACAGGCTCACCGCAGCAGCCGTTGGTGATTACCCCTTCATGATTTAGGATGTACTGTTATGTCCTTGGTCGTGAAAGGGTTAAGTTACAAAAAAAAAAAAAAAATCTGAAGTTTGTAAAAAAAAAAAAAAAACCCCCCAAAAAAAAAATAAATAAAAAAATATTATGTTTGTGGCACCATTTTCTGAGACCCGTAATCATTTTTTATTTTCCCGTCAGTGGAGCTGACTTGATTTTTGTATACCCCAGCTGATGATTTTATGATACTATTTTGAAGTTTTTGTTGCATTTTTTTATGGGGAGTGTGGCAATGTTAATCTGCAATTCTGATATTTATTTTTCTTTTCAGCATTTTATGGGTTAAATAGTTTTAACCCCCTAATGATCACCAATACGCCTTTTAAGTTACCTGATATATAAGAGAATTAATAGCATGCCTCGACGGATGAAACAGCGTCATCTGTCAGCTGTACACTACAGCTGACACCCTGCTGCACCAGCCCTGATCGGCGTTTGTGTCAACCATTTAACCCCTTAGATGTTGCTGTAGCGATAATGGCATCTAGATGGTTAACAGAGCCTGTGAGCTTCCCGCTTTAACTCTATAGGCAATCTGAGATCACGATTATGTGGTCCTGATGGTGGCCATGGCAATGAAAGTCCAAATAATGACGTTAAAGCCTACCGGCTATAGGACCTGTTTAGAAGTTAGAAAGATTTTAGTGGTATTTACCGTATTTTTTGCTTTATAAGACGCACCTGATTATAAGATGCACCCCCAAATTTGATGAAGGAATAGAGAATTTTTTAATAAATGGGGTCAGTCTTATAATGCCAGTGTCCGTCTAACAAATCATATAGGGTATATGTCCCTCATAACCCCCCCATCCTAAAATTAGCCCCCTTAATCTGGATATGGCCACCTTATATTGAATATAGCCCCCTTGTACTGGCACACGTCCCCCAGTGATGCCACATGTCCCCTATTGCTGGCACACGTCCCCTATGGCTGACACACATCCCCTATGGCTGGAACACAGCCCCCAGTGATGCCACATGTCCCCTATTGCTGGCACACGTCCCCCATGGTTGGCACACAGCCCCCAGTGATGCCACATGTCCCCTATTGCTGGCACATGTCCCCTATTGCTGGCACACGTCCCCTATGGCTGGCACACGTCCCCTATGGCTGGCACACGGCCCCCAGTGATGAAACATGTCCCCTATGGCTGGCACACGTTCCCTATGGCTGGCACAGGGCCCCTATGGCTGACACACAGCCCCAGTGATGCCACATGTCCCCTATTGCTGGCACACATCGCCTATGGCTGGCACACGTCTTCTATGGCTGGCACACAGCCTCCTGTGGCTGGCACATGGCCCACTGTGGCTGGCACACGGCCCACTGTGGCTGGAACATGGCCACCTATTGGTGCACATGGCCCCCTGTGGATGGCACACATCACCCTGTGTTAGACATCGCCCCCATGCTGCTGCTTTTAGTAAAATAAACTCTTTCCTTACCTTCTCCAGCACTGTCCTCCCTCGTGTCTCCCTCCGTGGGGTTGAGCTCCGGCCTCCTGAATTTCCTGGTTCTTGGTGCCAGTCATGTGATCGGCACAGCAGAGTTACATCATCTCTGCGTGCATGATCACAGCAGCAGGAGGGAGACCGGGGAGACACGCTGGAGGAGGTACCTGAAGAGTTTTTTATTTTACTATGGGCAGCAGCATGGGGGCCATATCTAACACAGGGGGGCATGTGCCATCAAAGGGGGGTGCAGGCACATATAATATGCGCCGCTCCCCCAGCCCATCGCCGCGGTGCGGTTTCAGCACCCTGGTGATGGACAGCGGCTGTGCATATTATATGAGCGGGAGCAGGAGATCTAACGCTGCAGCCTTCACCAGCTCACCAGCCTCTACCAGCCTCCAGCACCGCTCCAGAGCTGCCCCCACCTCCCCTGGACCCTGCAGTATATAATCCGTATATTCGGATTATAAGACGCACCCCCTACTTTCCCCCAAAATTTGGGGGAACAAAAGTGCGTCTTATAAAGCGAAAAATACGGTAATTAATTAATTCCAATGTGCATTAATTCCTGGAATGTACCTGAAGGGTTAATAAACTACCTGACAGCAATGAATAGAATATGTTGAGGGGCGCGGTTTTTAAAATGGTGTCACTTTGTGAGATTTCTTACTTCCCTTGCAACCATGTATTTCATTTATGTGGTAGGAAAGAGCTTAAACTGGAAAGTGCTGCGATGTTGAGTGTCCACTGGGTGTTTCCCAGCAGTAAAGTGTCCAGGACTCTTTACTTTTGAGTGGCAGCTGTAGCATCCAACCAGTTGACCCCTACCGTTGGATTTTTTTTCTTCTGTTTTGGTGTTGCCAAGAATGTCCATAGCTACAGTGGCATGCAAAAGTTTTGGCACCCCTGGTTAAAATTACTGTTATTATTAACAGCAAGTTGAAGATGCAATATGAAATGATCTCTAAAAGGCATAAATGTTAAAGATGCCACATTTCCTTTGTATTTTAGGCAATAAAAAATTATATATATTTTTTACCTTTTTAAATTAACAAAAAGGGAAAATGGGTCGATGTAAAAGTTTGGGCACCCTGCATGGTAAGTACCTAGTAGCCTTTTTGGCAAGTATCACATGTTGTAAATGCTTTTTGTAGCAGCCAAGAGACTTTCAATTCTTATTTGAGGGATTTTCATCCATTCTTCTTTGAAGACATCCTCCAGTTCTGTAGGATTCCTGGCTCGTCTTGCATGCACTGCTCTTTTGAGCTCTAGCCACAGCTTTTCAATGATGTTCAGATCAGGGGACTGTGAGGGCCATTGTAAAACCTTCAGCATGTGTCTTTTGAGGTCGTCTGTTGAGGATTTTGACATGTGTTTAGGATCATTATCCATTTGTAGAAGCCATCGATTTTTCAACTTTAGCTTCTCTACATATGGTGTTATTTTTGCATCAAGAATTTGTTGAAATTTCCTTGAATCCATTCTTCCATCTACCTGTGAAATGTTCCCCGTGCCATTGGCTGCAACACAACCCTAAAACATGATTTATCCACCCCCATGCTTAATGGTTGGTGAGATATTATTTTCCTTAAATTCTGTGCCTTTATTCTCCACACATAGCTTAGATTATTGTGGCCAAAGAGTTCTATTTAAGCCTCATCGATCCACAGGACTTGTTTCCAAAATGCATCAGCTTGTATTTATGTTCTTTTGAATACTTCTGAAGCTGAATTTTATGGTAAGGAAATAGGAGAGGTTTTCTTCTGATGACTTTGCCATGGTGGCCATTTTTGTACAGGTGTCTCTGAACAATAGAACAACGTATCATAACTTCAGAGTCTGATAAATCTTCCTGAAGGTCTTTTGCAGTCAGACGGGGGTTCTGATTTGCCTCTCTAGCAATCCTATGAGCAGCTCTCACAGAAATGTTGCTTGGTCTTCCAGACCTTATCTTGACCTCCACTGTTTCTGTAAACTGTCATTACATTTTGAGCTGAGGAAAGGGAAACTTGAAATCTCTGCTATCTTCTTATAGCCTTCTCCTTCTTTGTGGGTCTACACCATTTTTATTTTCAGAGTGCTAGGCAGCATCTTAGAAGAACCCATGATTGCTGTTTTTTGCCACAAGGTTAGAGAAGGCTTGGTTTTTATACAGCTGTGAAATTTGTATCACCTAGCCTTTCCTAATGATGATGGTGAACAAGCCATAACCCTAACAGGCTAATTAAGGTCTGAAACTTTGAAGTTATCTAAGCACACAAATATCCAAGGGTGTCCAAAATTTTGCATTGGTCCAATTTCCTTTATGTAAATTTTAAAATGTAAAAGATTAATATTTTTTTCTGGCCTAAAATACAAAAGAAATGTGTCATCTTTAACTTTATGCCTTTTAGAGATCATTTCATCTTCAACTTGCTTAACTGTTCACAACAACAGTATATTTTGACCAGGGGTGCCCAAACGTTTACATGTCATAGTATGTTCAAACAGATTTCCAGGTCACAACAGGTACGCCATTACCATAGCACACCTACAACATTTGCATGGCATGGGCATTCATACACTTTGTACATACTGGACCAACTCTAATGCATGAGCTGACTGGACCCTGAGGACCGGGCAGTTTCCTGTAGGACTGTCAATACTTTGTGTCTCGTCCATGTAAGATTCTGTAGTCAGTCTATTCTAGACGTCAATCACATTGTATAGATAAATATGTGGCACTGTGCAGTAGCTCACTTCCATTTTAGTCTTGAGCCTAACTTGAGTGGTAGAAGATGACTTCCAGTCTGATCACTCACATGTTTCTTCTTCTTGTAACAGGAACAATCTATTTCCATCCATCCTTATTATAAGATATTTCCGCCGGGCACAGGACATTCCAGGAAGTCATTTACATGTCTGTCTGTACTAATGCTCCTGATCTGGATGTCGCACAGCATAGGGACGTCCTGGTGTCATAAATCAGACATGGCCTCCCTGAATATAGCAGTCACACATCCCCTCCATTATGCTCTGTGGATGAGCTGGATTCCTTTTAGTCTTTTCTGTCACAGCGCATACTTGGAGAGAGTCCAGCGTGAGCCAAAACACACAAAAGGGGTAACATCACAACAAACAAGGGGTACACCAGGGCCACTTTAATAATGGTGAGCCCTAGGACTAGTGAGAGGGAAGATGGACACATCGTCCTCTAAATTGCCGCTGTACCCTACACTCCTAGCCAGTCCCTCACTGGTTTGCGATAACCCTACAATAGTCTCTGGCTAGGAAGTGGGCAGGTTAAGGACGCTAGCCTCACCACTGAACTGAAACAAAACACCAGGAAGGGAAGACAGACAGGGGGAAAACACAACAAACTGCTGCAGTCAGGACCAAGACTGCAGCCACCACTGCAACTTCAACAGAGGGTTTGAAACAGCTCCTTCCACCTCCAAGGCCAGCATCCAAATGGCAATGAGAACCGGTAACACTTGTGAAAGGTAATGGCATGCTTGCTGTCAAGGAACACAGACATTAACCATCTGACTTTTGAAAGAAACTACAACCCCTGGCAAACATTATGGACTCACATGGGTCTGAGGATGTTCATTCAGTTGTTTACTTTTGTTTAAAAAAAGCCGATCACAGACATGGCACCAAACTAAAGTCATTTCAAATGGCAACTTTCTGGCTTTAAGAAACGCAAAAAAAAAAAATCATGAAAACATAATGTGCTAGCCAGTAACGGTTACTTTTCAAGAACCAAACAGGGGAAAAAAATTATGGAATCACTCAATTATGAGGAAAAAATTATGGAGTCACCCTGTAAATTTCAGTCCCAAAACTAACATCTGCATCAAATAAGTTCTGCTCATTAGTCTGCATCTAAAAAGGAGTGATCACACGTTGGAGAGCTGTTGCATCAAGTGGACTGACATGAATCATTGCTCCAACCCGAGAGATATCAATTGAAACAAAGGAGAGGTTTATCAAACTCTTAACCCTACAACGCGCAACCATAGAAATCAACCATAGAAAACAAGTAACCTAGCAGGACTGCGAGGTCCCAGGTATGTGTTCTAGGGTTAAAAGAGTGTAGATCATCATGCAATGTTGCAAAAGATGTTGGTTGTTCACAGTCAGCTGTGTCTAAAATCTGGACCAAATACAAACAACATGGGCAGGTTGTTAAAGACAAACATACTGGTAGACCAAGGAAGACTTCAGGCATCAAGACAGGAATCTTAAAGCAATATGTCTCCAAAACAGGAAATGCACAACAAAACAAATGAGGAATGAATGGGAGGAAACTGGAGTCAATCTCTGTGACAGAACTGTAAGAAACCGCCTAAAGGAAATGGGATTTACATACAGAAAAGCTAAACAAAAGCCACCATGAACACCTAAACAGAAAAAAACAAGGTTACAATGGGCTAAGGAAAAGCAATCATGGACTGTGGATGATTGGATGAAAGTCATATTCAGTGATGAATCGCGAATCTGCATTGGGCAAGGTGATGATGCTGGAACTTTTGTTTGGTGTCGTTCCAATGAGATTTATAAAGATGACTGCCTGAAGAGAACATGTACATTTCCACAGTCATTGATGATATGGTAAAGGCACTGGGGAGATGGCTGTCATTACATCATCAATAAATGCCCATGTTTACATTGAAATTGTGGACACTTTTCTTGTCCCATCAATTGAAAGGATGTTTGGGGATGATTAAATAATTTATCAAGATGATAATGCATCCTGATATAGAGCAAAAACTGTGAAAACATTCCTTGAAAGAAGACACATAAGGTCAATGATAAATAGTCAGGATCTCAATACAATTGAAAATCTTTGGTGGAAGTTGATGAAAATGGTCCATGACAAGGCTCCAACCTGCAAAGCTGATCTGCTAACAGCAATCAGAGAAAGTTGGAGCCAGATTGATGAAGATACTGTTTGTCACTCATTAAGTCCATGCCTCAGAGACTGCAAGCTGTTATAAAAGCCAGAGGTGATGCAACAAAATAATAGTGATATATTGGAGTGTTCTTTTGTTTGTTTTTCATGATTCCATAATTTTTTCCTCATAATTGAGTGATTTCATAATTTTTTTCCCCATTTGGGCTTGAAAAGTAACCGTTACTGGCTAGCACATTATCTTTTCATGATTTTTTTCAGTGTTTCTTAAAGCCAGAAAGTTGACAATTGATATGACTTTAGTTTTGTGCCATGTCTGTGATCTAATTTTTTCTTAAACAAAAGTAAGCAACTGAATGAACATCATCAGAGCCAGGGAAGTCCATCATTTTTGCCAGGGGTTGTACACTTAAATCTGCAGTCTCACCAGGGAAATTGAGACTTCGAACCAGTCACTCATCTCAAATAGCAAAGAGACAACTGTGACATTTTGCATATAATAAAGACGATTATGCTACAGTCATATGAAAAAGTTTGGGCGCCCCTATTAATGTTAACCTTTTTTCTTTATAACAATTTGGGTTTTTGCAACAGCTATTTCAGTTTCATATATCTAATAACTGATGGGCTGAGTAATATTTATGGATTAAAATGAGGTTTACTGTACTAACAGAAAATGTGCAATCCGCATTTAAACAAAATTTGACAGGTGCATAAGTATGGGCACCTCAACATAAAAGTGACATTAATATTTTGTAGATCCTCCTTTTGCGAAAATAACAGCCTCTAGTCGCTTCCTGTAGCTTTTAATGAGTTCCTGGATCCTGGATGAAGGTATATTTGACCATTCCTGTTTACAACACAATTCCAGTTCAGTTAAGTTTGATGGTCGCCGAGTATGGACAGCACGCTTCAAATCATCCCACAGATTTTCAATGATATTCAGGTCTGGGGACTGGGATGGCCATTCCAGAACATTGTAATTGTTCCTCTGCATGAATGCCTGAGTAGATTTGGAGTGGTGTTTTGGATCATTGTCTTGCTGAAATATCCATCCCCTGCGTAACTTCAACTTCCTCACTGATTCTTGCACATTTTTTGTCAAGAATCTGCTGATACTGAGTTGAATCCATGCGACCCTCAACTTTAACAAGATTCCCGCTGCCAGCATTGGCCACACAGCCCCAAAGCATGATGGAACCTCCACCAAATTTTACTGTGGGTAGCAAGTGCTTTTCTTGGCATGCCGTGTTTTTTTTGCCTCCATGCATAATGCCTTTTTGTATGACCAAACAACTCAATCTTTGTTTCATCAGTCCACAGGACCTTCTTCCAAAATGTAACTGGCTTGTCCAAATGTGCTTTTGCATACCTCAGGCGACTCTGTTTGTGGCGTGCTTGCAGAAACGGCTTCTTTCACATCACTCTCCCATACAGCTTCTCCTTGTGCAATGTGCGCTGTATTGTTGACCGATGCACATTGACACAATCTGCAGCAAGATGAAGCTGCAGGTCTTTGGAGGTGGTCTGTGGATTGTCCTTGACTGTTCTCACCATTCTTCCTTTCTGCCTTTCTGATATTTTTCTTGGCCTGCCACTTCTGGGCTTAACAAGAACTGTACCTGTGTTCTTCCATTTCCTTACTATGTTCCTCACAGTGGAAACTGACAGTTTAAATCTCTGAGACAACTTTTTGTATCCTTCTCCTGAACAACTATGTTCAATAATCTTTGTTTTCAGATCATTTGAGAGTTGTTTTGAGGAGCCCATGATGCCACTGTTCATAGATTCAAATAGGAGAACAAGTTCCAAGTGGCCACCTTAAATACCTTTTCTCATGATTGGATACACCTGCCTATGAAGTTCAAAGCTCAATGAGGTTACAAAACCAATTTAGTGCTTTAGTAAGTCAGTAAAAAGTAGTTAGGAGTGTTCAAATCAAGAAATTGATAAATTTTGTTTAAATGCGGATTGCACATTTTCTGTTAATACAATAAACCTCATTTCAATCCATAAATATTACTCGGTCCATCAGTTATTAGATATATGAAACTGAATAGCTGTTGGAAAAACCCAAATTGTTATAAAGAAAAAAGGTTAACATTAATAGGGGTGCCCAAACTTTTTCATATGACTGTATGTGGTTACAACATGCATTACTTTGTTGATATAACTTTTAATGAATTTTCTTGCTTTGGCAAAGGGCAGGCAATCACTCCTGCGCAGGGCAAGTCATCCTGGGAGTGAGAGGATAGTACTAGGTCAACCCGCTGATTTCGGTAGATCGGCCACGGTACACGGACCTCCAGACGTTTTCGTAGCAACAGATGTCAGAGGAAAGAAGGGTCGGGTGCGTATTGTTGACATGGAAGAAAATCTGCCACGTTTATACCTCTCTCCTAATTCAGAACACGCATGTATGGGAAGGGGGAGCCACCAGCCGCCAGAGATTGGAAGATGTGCGGGAGACGTGATTAGCACCCAGACTGCGCATATGAGCCACACTCACATCTTCAAATATATACGTATTTAATGTCCTAGTACAAGACACTACAGACCACTGAGAGTTTGAAGATACCTCAGTTAAAGCGAACCTCTCACTAAATTCATGTTACCCAAACTACAGACACCAAGAATCAGAGCCTGACCGCACTATAGCAGCCACGTGTCATGATCCAGGATCGGGAATCTCCGCTCCAGAGTTTCCCAGACCCGGCCTGGTCATGTCAGGGGTTAACTCCAATCAGCCTCGTTCTGGTTTCAGGAGACTATATCTGGTCTCTGCAATTGAATCCTGGTGCTGGTTATAGTTTTGCTCTGCGGCCTGTGACTGGCTCTGGTGAGAATTCCTGTTTGATCTAACTCTTTGTAGGCCTCTGCCACACTTACATGACAAAACATAACGTTTTTATCACGTACGTGTTAAAGGGGTGGTTTTGTCCCAGTGTGCAGTGTTTATGGCATATACATGTTCTCCGTGTGTTATACGTAATAACACACGGAGAACGGAAAGCCCCGCCTTACCTGCATCATCCGGCGCTGTCTGTGGTGCTGAATGACAGCGTCCGGCCCAGGTCACACCCCGCTGACGCTGCTTCCCGCCCCCAGTGAAGAAGTGTTGTTCAAATTCACTGGGGGACGAATGCAGGGGACAGCCGCGGCAGACACTGCAGGTATGGTGGAGGTGAGTGCTTTTATTATTTTTACACTGACACGTGTCTTTCTCTGGCGCGTGTCACACGGGCCCGCATCCACACTACATCCGTGTGCTACGGGTGCGGGCCGTGTGACACCCGTGCTGCCGGAACACGGACATGTCAGCGTTTTTAAAAAACGGACACACGTAAGTATGGAACGGACACACGTTCCGTTCCTGAATACTTACGTGTGTCCAAAACAATAACAATACATAGGACCACGTGGGCCCGTTTCTTCGGTACCTGAAAGAAAAGGCACACATGTACCGGAGGCATGTGAGTGTGGCAGAGACCTTACTGTGTCCTGACTTGTACCCTCCCCCGCTTGTCCGTCTGTCCTGGTCCCTGACTTCCCTCTCCTGTCTGTTGTTTGTGTTTCCTCTGCATACCTGATCTCCCGACCCGGTTCTGTTTTCTAACTTGGTTTTGATCCTCCCTTTGCAGTGACTCGACTTTCCTGGCTTTAGACCTTGACTGTTTGACTACTCTATTGCCCCTGGTGGTTTGCTGGGTAACTGCCTGATGAAGTTACTCTGCTGTACTTCAGCTGCCTTTCTGTTACAGCGTTTCTTTGTCTCTCCTTCACTATTCTGCTGCCACCTAGAGGGGAATACGCTGTACTACGTCCTACCAACCCTTTGTACAGCGTGACACCAAGTAAGTTTCTCACTGAAATGCTCCAGCATTTCAGGTAAAAAAAAAAAAAGTTTGAACACCTTCCAGTGCCGCTCCAGATGATTGACAGGTCTCTTGCTATATACAGACATTGAAGAGATCGCTCAATCACCTGAATTGGCGCAGGGAAAAGATGACCAAAATTGACACTGGACTAGTCTTGCCTCTCCCTATAGTCCTCGGCCACCTCTTCACACTGTTTTCTCTGGAACGCAGGAAAAAATATACTTGGTAGTAATTGATCATCCAAGCTCCAATTCATACTACGCATAGTTTGGGAACCATGAACTGAGTGACAGGTTCCCTTTCAAGTAATAACAGGGATGATCGCTGACAGAAATACAAAACTGTGTCAGCTGTATTACTTTCATGTAGTGCACATAGTTCCAGCTCAATAAAGGCCACTGTTAAAGACAATCTGTCACCAGAGTTATCCCTTATGAGCTGCGGCCATCACCAGTGAGCTCTTATATACAGAATTCTAGAATATTGTATGTAAGAGCCCAGGCTGCTCTGTGTAATGTAAAAAGCACCTTTATAATACTCCCCTAGAGGAGGCGAGCCAGTCCGATGGGTTTCGCTGGTCGTGGGTTGGGCACTCCTCTCTGCTGCGATCACCGTCCTCCTTCCTAGTCTTGTGTGGATGACACTTCCTACATCATCGTCACAGGCAGACGCTGTAGTCCTACGCATGCGCACGTGATCTGCCATGCTGAGGGCAGAGCAAAGTACTGTAATGCAAAGGCGCCAGGAAAGGTCAAAGACCGCCCACGTATGTGCATGATGTACATGTGCGATTTGAGGAAGGAGACGTGATTTTATTACGGGTTTCAAAGATCGCATTTACCATTACTGCTGACCATCTTCATACGACAGTGCAGGAGTCCACTTCTAATTGAATTTTGACGCTTACTCCTCGTGGTGCCTGCTGCAGCCGTAACCTACACGCTTCAATAGTGGCTGTGACTTTTCACAACTGTATTAGATGAGCACATCTGATATTTATTCCAGAAACGTTTGTAACGTTAGTAACCTATTAGTGCTAGTGTTGAGCGTGTAGTTAGCGAGTACATTCCACTACTCGCATACTCGTTACGAGTAGCGGGCGCAATGTAAGTCAATGGGAAATACTCGCTAAGTAGCGAGTAACCCGAAAGCCGTACTTTACGTGCAAGTAGCGAATAGTACGGCATTCAGGTTACTCGATACTTAGTAAATATTTCCCATTGACTTACATTGTGCCCGCTACTCGTAACGAATATGCGAGTAGCGGACAGTACTCGCTAACAGCATAGAGAGTACGAATAGTTAACTACTCGCTCAGCACTAATTAGCGCCTTTTGTCTTTTCAGTCTCCTTCACATTGATGGCTGATGGAATGACGGAGATAGACTTATAGCACTATGCAATGTGTCGGTGTTCTATAAGCAAATAATAGTAATAATAATAATAATAATAATAAAAAAAAACCCACAATAAAGCCAATAACAAAGCAGGATATTTTAATGGCACCATAGGGATCACACATATTAATACTTAAACATGTGGCTCTGCTTGCTCTAATAAATTGAGCAGCTCCAGTGTATCCCGACAGATCCTCCAGAGATGGTGGCCTCCGTTATATAGAGGTCAGGATCCGATCCCCTGTAATGACGGGTTTTCTAGATCACAACATTATCATCCTGCAGTGTTTTCACACCACAAATTCCCACTGCCACCTAGTGGCCATTTATAAAAAGCTCAAAATTCTCCGCACTATAAGGCAGTGGCAGTGTACGTCTCTCTCTAAGAAAACAGTATAAAACAGTCTTCAATTTGTAAGACGGTAACAATCCTTCTTACATTTTTCCATTACATTTAAGAAAACAAAAATAAATCTCCTGTCCTTATATGCGTTCTGATAAATACACCGCGGCTCGGCATCCCATCTGTATGGCGTTCTTCAGCAGGAAATAAGCAGGAGCCTGCGGACAAGACAGTCGAGGTTTTTTTTTAAATCAAATAATTTTTTATTAAAAACAGGATACATACAACAGTATAACAAATCGGCATCCAAATTAAGTTTATCATATCTATTACCCCTTTCCCTCCCCCTCCCGCCCCCACCCCGGCAGCAACCCTCCTCCCCAGTACTACATCCCATTTAGTACACACTTAGAATACCCTCCAACTGCAGTATAGCAACCATCCCGTTCACCCCGATGTACAGGAGGAACTACTAGTAACACAAATAAAACAAAACACACACATCAGGGGTCTCCGACGGCTATCCCGGTCCCAGACCAGTTTATTGGTCCTTCACTCGTCCTATTCACATTGCAGCCAAGGAGACCATAGCTTCTCAAACATTTTAACATTCCCCCTTCTTTCATACACTCCCTGTTCCAGCTGAAGAATACATTTCACCCTTTTAATGTACTCTCCCCTGGTCGGGGGGGTCTTTTTTAATCCAGGACCTGGCATTTAGCTTGCTTGCCGCATACAGCAGCCTAGCAATGGCAATTTTCATAGTATTTTCCACCCCAAGCTCCTCAACATATCCCAATATGCATAGCAATGGTTCCCTGGGAAGGACACACCCATATGTTCTTCCTATCTTGTGGATAACCTTAGTCCAAAAGGAGACCAGTCTCGGACAAGACCACATCATATGAAAAATACCTGCGTCAGATCCCTGACACCTTGGACACTCCGAATTCCTTTTCAACCCCATTTTAAACATCAGTAAGGGAGACCTATATACCCGGTGAATCACGTATAGGTGAGACAGTCTGGCCGGTTCGCTCATGGAAAGTTTAGGGACATACTCTAAGATACTCTCCCACACCTCCTCCGTTATCGGCCCAACTTCCTCCTCCCATTTAGATTAAGTTTTAATTGGGTAGTCTAAGAGAAAGGTATGTAGTATACCTTTATGCGTGCCAGAAATGATCCCTTTAGTGCTATCTCCCCCCTTACACACATACTCCAGTTCCAGGTCAGTCTGTATGTCCACACTTTGTTTAGCCGCTTGGGCTGCAATAGCATGTTTTAATTGACTGTAGTGGAGCCAGCCGGACGCCGGTAACGGAAACTCACTCTAACTGCGGGAACGATTTCACAATTCCTCCGTCCAATATCTGATGCATGTATATTACACCCTTGCGTCTCCACTCCTCAATATTCCCCATTTTCTGAATCTCCGGGAGATTACTGTTATCAGAGATAGGTGTAAACTTAGTTAACCGGGTCACCCCTCTCACCCTTTTCAGCTTCTCCCAGGTCTTATTTATAAGTGCCATTGTAGTTGATGTTCCACCCAAGATCCCTACCGCACCATCCTCTAGTCCCATTACCAATGGACTTCTACCCACTATGTATTCCAGCACTTCTTTAATGCCCCCATCTTTCTCTCGATCAGACCAGCCCCTGAGGTGTTGACATTGCACCGCCATATAATACAATTCCGGATTTGGGATTCCTAGACCCCCCCTCATCTTTTGGCCTCTGTAAATTCTCTAATCGCACCCTAGGCTGCTTTTTACCCCATACCAGGTCTCTAAACAGTGAGTTTATCCCTTTAAATCTTTTCTTTGAAATACAAACAGGGGAATTGTGCAGTATGTATAGGAGTTTAGGCATTACTACTGATATAGAAGGGTTAAATAGTTTCTCTATTTCTTTATTAAAGATATTTTATTTCATTAGTAAGTATATCTGGTGGTAGTTCATAGTCATAGAGCCTTCGGAATAAGAGACAAGCTCAAGGATTATTATTGTCTCTAAATGTTCTTCTTATCTTCTTCTTATCTCATATGCATGACTCTACATTTTTGTTTTGCTAAAACTTAAAGGTCATATGAGCAACTTGTAAAGTCCAGCTTTGGTTAAATAAACAGAAAATTGATCATGCTCACATGGATGCAGGTCTTTTTCTCCGAGCGCTCGATCTTGATTAGGTCCTCTGAAGAGGCCTAATTCAGAGGACCTCACTGGTGATCCCATAAGCTGACTTGTGACAAAACAGAACAGCTACAACACTACCATCTTTAGTAAATTAATCCTTCCAACAACTGACAAATGTAGCTTGTTCCATGCATCTACTTTGGTTCTCAATTTTTTAAGAAGCGGCCATAAGTTCACCTGTATGTATTTTTCTACTGGCAGAGATATCTGGATACCTAGATATTTAAATTCGTCCACACTCTTCAATTTGTTAGCCCCTGTATCACCATTTGTCCAGGTTACTTCCCCACCCACTTTAAAGAGGCTCGATTTAGACCAATTAATGGTCAGTCCCGAAACTTCTCCAAATTTCTCTATTATCTGCATGGCATGAGCCAATGAGGCTGACTGATCCCCCAAGAAACGTAATAAATAGTCAGCATACAGAGCTATTTTCTCCTCTAAATGCCCATACTTAAATCCATGGATCCCCTTCGATTTCCTAATGGCCGAAGACAGAGGCTCTACTGCAATAGCAAATAGGAGCGGCGATAGTGGGCAGCCTTGCCTCGTCCCCGATGCAACTCGAACTCTGCGGAGGTCATACCGTTAACTCTAACTTTAGCAGTAGGCCTATTATACAACAGCTGCACCCACTTTACAAAACGTGGGCCAAAACCCATATGCTGCAACACTTTCCACAGATACCCCCACTCAACACTATCGAACGCTTTCTGGGCATCTAGCGAAACGATCACCCTCTGGCCAGGGTTGTCAGGCGGCAACTGTAGATTAAGATATAATCTCCTGATATTAGCAGCTGTCGACCTATTGGCCATGAACCCTGATTGGTCCATATGTATTAGGTTAGATATAACTCCAGTCAGCCGGTTTGACAACACCTTAGCCAGAAGCTTCACGTCCGCTGTTAATAACGAGATTGGTCTGTATGAGTCTGGAAGCCTCGGATTTTTATCCTCCTTAGGAATTACTACTATTATTGCTTCTCTCATAGATTCAGGCAATACACCCTCCCCCTCCGCCACCTCAAAGACTTTCAATAGTTTGGGTAATAGGATTTCTTTTAACTGTTTATAAAATTTCAACCGGTAGCCCGTCTGCTCCCGGTGCCTTGTCATTGCTCATGCCATACAGAGCGTCCTCCAGTTCATCAATAGTAATAGGTGACTCCAGTTTATCTCTATCTGCCACAGACAACACCGGAAGCTCACCTCGCTCAAGAAATGAGTCGACCTCTTCCACCCTCACCTCTCCGCTAGAAGAATATAGCGTGCGATAGAAATCTTTAAAGACCCCAAGGATCTCCTCAATCTCAGTGACCTGTGTCCCCTCCACCGTGTCCATACCATGCACAAATGAACTACTCCTTTGAGCTGCAGCTATGACCGATAATAGATGACCAACTTTTTCTCCCTCTTCATAAAAATGCAGTTTTCGGAATGCCTGCTTCCTTACCGCCTTCTCCAAAAGCATCTTATTAACTTGTTCATGCACCTGCCTAAGATTTTGCTTCGCGTCCGTAGTATTACTGCGAATTGCTTCCAGCTCCGCCTTATCTAAGGCCTCCAGGCTATTTTTCTCATCTTGCCTCATCTGTGTTTTACGTTTACAGATATCCCTCAACAGGAGCCCCCTGAGGTATGCCTTCATCGCATCCCACACCACCAGGGGACCAGTGCTACCCTCGTTGTGGATAAAGAAATCCCCAAGATCCCGTTCTATATTCCCCATATTAATATGACGGATCCATGCCGGATGAAGCTTCCACTCTCCCCTCCTTCCCCCTGTCAGGATCCCCCATCGTATGGACACTAGAATTGGGCTATGATCTGAAATCACTCTTGTCAAATATTGCACTTCGCCTATCATTGCATCCATCAGATCACTAGCTAGAGCCATGTCAATGCGGGACAGAGTGTTATGTGAAGCCGAACAACAAGAGAAGCAGGATACCCTCCCATTCCTCACTCCCATTCCTCACTCGCCAGGCATCCACCATTCCAAGTTCCCCAATAAGAGTGCCAAACGAAGTCATACAACTATCCTTCATACCTGGAGGTCTACTACTCCTATCCCAGTACATGTCTATCACATTATTGAAGTCCCCCACCAGTAAAAAAGGGATTACTCCCCCCTTCTCAGAGAACTCCCTTATCTCCCTTAGTTTGGTGCACATATATGGAGGTAGTATATATATTGCAGCTATACACGAGTCTGCCAAATATTTTACACTTGACGGCCACACACTGTCCCTCTTTATCCACATACACTTCTATCTCTTCATATTGCAGAGTTATGGATCAGCAGTGATACACCCCTTGCATAGTTGGAAAAGCTGGAATGATAGGCCTTCTGCACCCATCTCCTATTTAAAACATGTGTTGTCTCCTTTGTTAGATGTGTTTCTAGTAGACATATTACTGACGGGTTCTGGTCTTGAACATATTTAATTATTGCCGCTCTCCTAGACCTATCTGATAACCCTCTAATATTCCAACTCAACACCTTAATTCTATCCCCCATTATCCCACCCAGTAAAACCATCAAACCTTGTAGTACCTCCCCATGCTGCCTTTACCCTACCCCTTTCCCCCCTCCCCTCCTGCTCCCCACCACTTCCTGTTTTTGAGTACCCCGTGAAGCATCGGGTTTTCCAAACCTGGTCCATAATCCCTACTAAATTCCTCCCCACCTCCCTCTCCTTTCCCTCTTAGACACATTTTGAAACTCGTCCCTTTTCCAACAGTTCTCCACTCCCACCCTGTCTATGTATAATCATATTCCACTCAACCAATATAACAGTAAAATGGCGAACAGTAATTAAACTGGAATCTCACATTGTAAACACCACTACCGCGCCTAATTAGGCAGTCCCCATGTCCTGCGAAGCTCACATCAAACCCTTCGTATTTCCCCTGCATACTACCTCAATCCCAAAGGGAAGGAGGAAAAAAAAAAAAAAAGGGGTAGAAAAGAAAGAAAAAACAAGAAGGGTCCCCTGTAAGCTCCTAAGGATGTCGTAGAGCCTCAGCCGGCCTTCTCCAACACACTGCAGATTCAGACAGTCAGCTCATTCCTTCAAACGGATACGCTTTTCGTTTGCGTCCAACCACTGCATAGCTTCCTCCGGAGTTGTAAAAAAGTGCACCCGCTTCAACGCCGTCACTCTTAGCTTTGCTGGGAACATCATTGAGTATTGCAGCCCAATCTCTCGCAGACGCCTCTTTACTCCAGTAAAAGTCATACGTAGCTTTTGAACAGAAATGGAATAGTCCGGGTATATGGAAATTCTCTGGCCGTCAATCATAAGATCCTCCATGTCTCTTGCCTTTCGTAGGATAGTGTTCCTGTCCCTGTAGTTAAGGAGCTTGGCTAGCATAGTGCGAGGGCCCCTGCCCGCTGGCTGTGGCTGCATCGGGACTCTGTGTGCACGTTCCACGGCATAGAGCTTGGATAAGGCATCAGCACCAATTTTCCCCCTGAGGCAGCCTTCTACATATTCAGTGGGGTTCCTTCTTTCCGCTTTCTCAGGGATGCCAACAATCCTGATGTTATTCCTTCTAGAGCGATTCTCTAAGTCATCGTTTTTTGCCATGATTTCAGCTATCTGCTGTGCAAAAAGAGAATTTTGTTTACTTACCGTAAATTCTTTTTCTTATAGTTCCGACATGGGAGACCCAGACCATGGGTGTATAGCTTCTGCCTCCGGAGGACACACAAAGTACTACACTAAAAAGTGTAGCTCCTCCCTCCGAGCATATACACCCCCTGGATGACCAAATCTAGCCAGTTTAGTGCAAAAGCTGAAGGAGGACATCCACCCACAAGTAGAGATAGAGTAAAACCCGGAACAACCGGAACCTCTGTCTACAACAACAGCCGGTGAAAACACACGGAACAAGAACTGCCAACAGGCAACAGGGAGGGTGCTTGGTCTCCCATGTCGGAACTATAAGAAAAAGAATTTACGGTAAGCAAACAAAATTCTCTTTTTCTTCATCGTTCCTTATGGGAGACCCAGACCATGGGACGTCTCAAAGCAGTCCATGGGTGGGAAATAAATAAAACTGAGAAGTAGGCAAAACCTAACTTCACAAATGGGCGACAGCCGCCTGAAGGATGCGTCTGCCCAAGCTCGCATCTGCCGAAGCATGAGCATGCACTTGGTAGTGCTTCGAAAAGGTGTGCAGACTAGACCAAGTGGCAGCCTGACAGACCTGCTGAGCCGTAGCCTGGTGCCTGAAAGCCCAAGAGGCACCGACAGCTCTGGTCGAGTGCGCCTTAATCCCCGGCGGGGGAGGCACCTGAGAACATTGGTAGGCATCGGATATGGCCGACCTAATCCAACGAGCTAGGGTCGGTTTAGAAGCAGAGAGACCCTTGCGCTGACCTGTGGTCAGCACAAAAAGAGAGGTGCACCGCCTAAGAACAGCGGTGCGTGACACATAGATCCGGAGCGCCCGCACCAGATCTAAAGTATGCAACGCTTTCTCAAAGCGATGAACAGGAGCCGGACAAAAGGAAGGCAATGAAATGTCCTGGTTAAGGTGGAAAGGAGACACCACCTTAGGGAGAAAGTCCGGAGTCGGACGGAGAACCACCTTGTCTTGGTGAAAAACCAAAAAGGGTGACTCCGAAGAGAGCGCAGCCAAATCAGAGACTCTCCTGAGAGAAATTATGGCCACCAGAAAGACCACTTTCTGTGAAAGTTGAAACAAAGAAACCTCCCTAAGAGGCTCAAAGGGGGGTTCTGTAAGGCCGTGAGGACCAGATTAAGGTCCCAGGGATCCAAAGGCCGCCGGTAAGGAGGAATGATGTGAGATGCGCCCTGCATGAAGGTGCGCACCTGGGCCAGTCGGGCGATACGCCGCTGGAACAACACTGACAGAGCCGAGACTTGTCCCTTGAGGGAATTGAGGGATAGTCCTAGCTGCAGACCGGACTGTAGAAAGGACAGGATGGTCGGCAAGGAAAACGGCCAAGGAGCATGGCCGGAAGAGCGACACCAGGACAGGAAAATTCTCCAAGTCCTGTGGTAAATCCTGGCCGAGGAAGACTTCCGAGCCTGAGTCATAGTGGAGATGACCTCGGAAGGAATGCCTGAAGCCGTCAGGATCCAGGACTCAAGAGCCACGCCGTCAATCTGAGAGCCGCAGAATTCTGGC
Organism: Anomaloglossus baeobatrachus; assembly: GCF_048569485.1. Classification (NCBI taxonomy): domain Eukaryota; kingdom Metazoa; phylum Chordata; class Amphibia; order Anura; family Aromobatidae; genus Anomaloglossus; species Anomaloglossus baeobatrachus. The sequence continues at coordinate 241,952,108 of NC_134359.1, forward strand.
GGAAAAACAGACCTTGTGAGAGAAGGTCTGGGTGGTCCGGGAGATGCCACGGCACCTCTACGGACAGACGGAGCAGGTCTGGGTACCAAGCTCGCCTGGGCCAGTCTGGAGCAATAATTATGACCCGACGGCCCTCCATTCTGATCTTGCGCAGGACACTGGGCAAGAGAGCTAGAGAGGGAAACACGTAGGCCAGACGGAACTGGGACCAATCCTGAACCAGCGCGTCCGCTGCCAAGGGCTGAGGATCGTGGGAGCGAACCACGTAAACCGGGACCTTGTTGTTGTGCCGGGATGCCATTAGATCCACTTCCGGAGTGTCCCACTTGCGGCAGATTGACCGGAACACTGCCGGATGCAGGGCCCACTTGCCGCTGTCCACGGTTTGACGGCTGAGATAATCTGCCTCCCAGTTTTCTACGCCTGGGATGTGGACTGCGGATATGGTGGACTTTGAGTCCTCCGTCCACTGAAGGATACGTTGAACTTCCAACATTGCTAGGCGGCTGCGAGTCCCGCCCTGGTGATTGATGTAGGCAACTGCTGTCGCGTTGTCTGACTGGACTCGAATGTGCTTGCCCGCCTACAGGTGGTGAAAGGCTACGAGAGCTAGGAGCACAGCTCTGATTTCCAGCACTTTGATCGAGAGGGCCAATTCGGACGGAGTCCAAGTGCCCTGTGCTCGGTGGTGGAGAAACACTGCTCCCCAGCCGGATAGACTGGCATTCGTGGTGAGAATCACCCAGGACGGAGCCAGAAAGGAGCGTCCCTGGGACAGAGAGAGGGGCCGAAGCCACCACTGAAGAGAGCTCCTGGTCTGTGGCGACAGAGCCACTAGCCTGTGCAAGGAAGAGGTCCGCTTGTCCCAACAGCGGAGAATGTCCAGCTACAGAGGACGCAGATGGAACTGGGCAAAGGGAACCACTTCCATTGACGCCACCATCTGACCCAGCACCTGCATGAGGTGCCTGATGGAATGACGGCGGGGCTTCAACAGAGAGCGCACCGCCACATGAAGGGACTGCTGTTTGACTAAGGGCAGCTTCACAAGTGCCGGCAGAGTCTCGAATTGCATCCCTAGGTACGTAAGTTTCTGGGTCGGGGTCAGAGTGGACTTGGGCAGATTGACAAGCCACCCGAATTGAACAAGCGTGGCGAGAGTGAGCGAGACACTCCGCTGACAGTCTGCACTGGATGAAGCCTTGACTAGAAGGTAGTCCAGGTAAGGACTCACTGCCAACCCCTGGAGGTGCAGAACCGCAACCACTGCTGCCATGACCTTGGTGAATACACGAGGGGCCGTGGCTAACCCGAAGGGGAGAGCCACGAATTAGAAATGTTCCTCTCCGATTGCAACATGTAGCCAACGCTGGCGTGAAACTGCAATTGGCACATGCAGATAGGCATCTCTGATGTCGATGGATGCCAGAAAATCTCCTTGGGTCATTGAGGCAATGACCGATCGCAGAGATTCCATGCGAAAGTGCCGCACCTGAACATGCTTGTTGAGAAGCTTGAGATCCAGGATGGGCCGGAAGGAACCGTCCTTCTTAGGGACTAGGAAGAGGTTTGAGTAGAAACCTCTGAACCGTTCCCGGGCGGGAACCGGTACAATTACTCCGTTGGCCTGCAAGGATGCCACGGCCTGAGAGAAGGCGGCGGCTTTGGAGCAGGGGGGAGTGGACAGAAAAAATCTGTTTGGCGGGCTGGAAGAAAATTCTATCCTGTAGCCGTGGGAGATGATATCCCGCACCCACTGATCGGAGACGTGTTGAAACCACACGTCGCCAAAGTGGGAGAGCCTGCCACCGACCAAGGAGGTTGCTGGCGCAGCCAGATAGTCAAGAGGAGGCTGCCTTAGTGGCAGCGGCTCCTCCCTTCTTCTGAGGAAGCGGCTTCGTGCGCCAGCTGGGTTTTCGATCCTTGGCTGAGTTAGTGGACGAGGCTGAGGGCTTAGTGACCAGTTAGAGGAACGAAAGGAACGAAACCTCGACTGGTTCCTGCCCTGGACAGGTTTCCTGGTTTTAGTTTGTGGCAAGGAAGTACTCTTCCCGCCAGTAGCTTCCTTAATAATTTCATCCAGTTGTTCACCGAACAGCCGGGACCCAGCAAAGGGGAGCCCAGCAAGGTACTTCTTGGAAGAAGCGTCTGCTTTCCACTCTCGAAGCCACAATATCCTGCGGATCGCGAGGGAATTAGCGGAAGCTACCACCGTGCGGTGAGAAGCCTCCAGAATGGCAGACATGGCATAGGATGAAAAAGCCGAAGCCTGGGAAGTTAAGGCAACCATTTCGAGCATAGAGTCCCTGGTGAGGGAATGTATCTCTGCCAGAGAAGCAGAGACGGCCTTAAGAGCCCACACTGCTGCAAAAGACAGGGAGAACGAGGCCCCTGCCGCCTCATATACAGATTTGGCCAGAAGGTCAACCTGGCGGTCAGTGGGATCCTTAAGTGAGGTGCCATCGGCCACAGATACAACTGTCCGGGCTGAGATTCTAGACACCGGAGGATCTACCTTTGGTGAATGAGCCCACTCCTTGACCACCTCTGGTAGAAAGGGAAAACGGTCATCAGAACTACGCTTTGGGAAGCGTTTGTCAGGACAGGCCCTGGGCTTGGTCACAGTGGCCTGAAAACTGGAGTGGTTAAAAAACATACTCCTTGCTCTCTTAGGTGAGGTAAACTGGTGTTTTTCTACCAGAGAGGCTTGTTTCTCTGATACTGGTGGATTGAGGTCCAGTACGGAATTAATGGACGCAATCAAGTCACTAACATCCGCATCACCTTCAGATAGATCAATGGGGTACATAGAGGTAGCGTCCGAGCCCACAGTAAAGGCATCCTCCTCGCCCTGCAATTCAGCTCGTGAATCAGAGCCGTGGGACGAGGAAGGAGAAGAGTCCCTGCATCTCCGTTTAGGAGGACGGGGTCCGGGAACAGATGAACAATCCTCTGTGAGCTCTGCAGAGCGAGTCGGAGCAGCAGAGGCGCCCTGAGAAGGGGGCTGATGCATGGTCAGCAGAGTCCGGGACAGCTGTCCCATGGAGTCGGCAAAGGACTGGGAGATAGCTTTAGAAAACGATGCTACCCAAGCCGGGGGTTCAGCCACCGGGGCTGGAGCAGCCGGAGGGACCCCTGAGGAGACTCCAGGCTGAGGCACCACCATGTTAGAGCAAGCATCACAATGTGGATATGTGCTCGGTTCAGCAGTATGAGCTTACATGCAATGCATATAGAGTAAAGCCTTGCAGCCTTGCTCCTAGTGAGAGACATGCTGCTGAGGTGGAGGTTCTGCAGTAAAGAACACACTCCTTCAGAATGACCCCCAGAGAGTACAAGAAAGTCCACAACCAGAGGTTGTGGCAGTTTTGTGTGCCCTCCGGATTCCACAGCTTGGACCCCCAGACAGATGCAGAGCTGCAGCAGCCAGCGCCGATCAGTGTGTGAACGCTGATAAAATGGCGCCGGAGTGAGGAGGGGGGGGGCGGGGATTAGTCCAAGAGCGGGAACTGGAGGGCCAAGGGGATATACAGGGGAGGGAAACATCTCCTCAGAGAGGGGTGTCCTCCCCTCTGCTGAACGGCCGGTGGGCGGCGCCGCACTGTCCCCCTGCATGACTGACATGCAGGGGCAGTGAAAACGAAACTAGGCCGCAGCCGAAGCCGGGGCCTAAATTTTCCCATGTGGCCGACGAGCAGGCACCCTCGGCGCGGTTCTCAGGAGAAATCCAGAGAACCGGCCGGAAATCACAGCAAAGTGAAATAACACACTCTCCCCACAATAAATGTACAAGGGTCCCCACAATAACGTCTCAATACTTAGCTTATGAGACGCAGGGCCAGGTCCCTGAGGGGTGAGCGCTCCGTCCGGCAGGGTCCTGAAAGGGCTGCGGATGGAGACCGGTCTCCTGCAAAGCAGTGAGAACCGTGATGGTTCCCACTTCAAGCCATAGCCCGAGGGATGGTGAAGGAGCGCGGCATGTAAGGCTCCAGCCTTGTAAAATCAACCTTAACAGCACCGCCGACAAAGTGGGGTGAGAAGGGACATGCCGGGAGTCCAGTTTGGACCCGCTTTTCTTCCAACTCTTTGAAATCAAAAATCAAAAATCAGATGAGAATGCATGTGTGTGTGACCTCCTGAACACAAAGCATTGAACTGGCTAGATTTGGTCATCCAGGGAATGTATATGCTCGGAGGGAGGAGCTACACTTTTTAGTGTAGTACTTTGTGTGTCCACCGGAGGCAGAAGCTATACACCCATGGTCTGGGTCTCCCATAAGGAACGATGAAGAAATGTTTTTTCAGACTTTTGTAGTTTTGTGATATGATCCTCTGTTATCCCAACTCTTTCCTTTTCTCAGGTCAGCTTTTTTGAGGTCTTTCTTAATGCCAGCCACCTCTGCCTGTATTCCTGTAACTTGTTTTGTCAGGCTAGTCAGAGCTTCTTTACAAAAGGACACCACTGCAAAAACGTCCTTTAGAGTGGGGTTTTCTGTAGCCTCCTCTGTACTATGTGCTTTCTCCACCTCCAGTGTACTATCTTGCTGCTCTCCACCATCCCCCATCTCATCAGAACTGGCAGCACCTATCCACTCCTCTTCCTCACCTCCATTATCTGTATGCAGCAGGGATCTCTCTGAATTCCAAGCAAACTTCTCCAGCCTTGCAGCGACCTGCATCCTCTGCTGACAGGCTTCATTAGCTTTCTCAGCTTCCTTCCTTATCATGGCACCATCTTGAGAGCTGGGGACTTTCCCGCCTCCAGTATCTTTCTGCCTGCGACTGACCCACCTCTCCGGATCCACCAGACTCACCCCAGACAAGTCCCCACCACCGTATCTTCCAGACAACCGTCTGAGGCAGCGATAACAGTGGTGTTCAGGTATTTATTGTAGGTGTTTGCAGGAGAACTCCAGAGACACGTCTCCTCACATTGCAGTCCAGGCCACACCCCCCAGACAGTTGAGGTTTACTATGTCAGATTAATACTTGCCGATGAGCAGACTTCCTCGTTTTTGGAAAAGCAGAGCGACTACCAATGTGGTGGCACTTACAGATCTCACACGGGTTGTACACAGCTTTCCTATACTCCTGCAAGACGCATCTGCCAAGTAACAGACGTTGCACCTCACCAGGGTGATATCTAATTTTTGCACTTTCCTTCCCCCCCCCCCTTCTTTCTCTCTGTTAGAAATAGTTTCTTGACTTTTGTTTTTACAGTATGGTCAATACGGTCACGTTGATACCAATATTTTTTCCATTATTGATTAGGGGATTTGAACCAGCGATCATCTGATGGCTTGTACTATACACTGCAATGCCACAACATTCTAGTACAGTAAAACCTTGGTTAACGAGAACAATTCGTTCTGGGAGTGTGCTTGTAAACCAAGTTACTCGTCTAGCAAAGCAAGATTTCCCATAGGAAATAATGCAAGCTCAGACAATTCGTTCAATGTCCCATCTTGGTCCCCTATTGTCCCATTCCACGCACGCACACACATTATGCTCACCTTACCTTTTGTTTCCTCACCTGCCTCCTGGTTCTTGTAGTCCGCCGGTACAGGATGTGTATCGGGTAACTATCGCGACCGCTGCCAGAGCGCTGACGTCAAAGGCAGGAGCCGCTTGCCTCCGATTGGTCCGCGTGCTGCCTTTGAGAAGTGGTTGACAGCGGATGTTCCTCCATCGTCGCGATGGTTACCCAATACACATCCTGTATCGGCGAACTACAAGAACCAGGAGGCCAACGATGGAACAGAAAGTAAGGTGAGCATAATATGTGTGTGTTTGTGCAGATTGCAAGAGCGGGTCAGAGCGCGGTGAAAGTACGGAACCGGAAGTGTGTGCGGTGAATATTTTGCTCGTACAGCAAAGCATTGCTCATAAACTGAGTTACAAATTTACAGCAAGCTTTGCTCGTATAGCGAAATACTCGCACACCAATTACTCGTAAACCCAGGGTCCACTGTATATAGTACAAATCATGTTCTCCTACTAACGTCTTCACAGGAGTACCAAGATGATGTGTATGGCAGCTTTCATCAGGCCCAAGATGGCCAAAGAAAACCAAGATGGCATCTCAGGATGGATCAATGAGCACGTAGAATGACGCGCCCCTCAGATCACGTGCTTTATATGCCTCTATCAGAGATTGAAAGTGTCTATTAAGGGGTTAACCACTCTGTTTGCTGCTGTTAGAGGCAGATGCTGGCTGTGTAACTCAGCCAACATCTGCCAGGAAAGATACAGGCTCAGCTCCTAAATCTGTATCAAAGCGAGGGTCCCCCACATAGGATGTAATGATATGTCACACAATGGGAAGAGGTTGAAGAAGTAGAAGCTCAGAAAACTATCAACACCAAGTTTCCCATTCCATTCTATGGTTTTGTGTCACAGCTCTGACACAGACCCAAGTGTTTCTATAGTAACATACGACGCAATAAGTCTGTAGTCTGATGCTGGCGTCACAAAGCAACATTTGTGTCCACAACTTCTTGCTAAGATTCCAAAAGTTAGCAAAAATTCATAGACCAATGAAGGAAAGTGTGGCTGCAGGGTTAGACTACATAGGGCTTGTTTGTGGTCTGCAATCATGGGTCTGTTTCGGAGCTGTGGAAACCAAGAAGGATTTTGGAGAAAGATTATTTGTGTAGCTTCATCATTGTACATTGAGACCTATTAGAAAAAAGGGGTAAAGAAAATGTTTCAGCTTCTGTCTGAAGTCTGGTACCTGTTCAGCATCATGTTCCAGTCCTGTATCGTGGTGCTCCATCTCATCGTCACGAAACTTCTTTATTGTCTATAGAGAAAAGGACTGAATGTAACATAAGGGAGGACATTATACTGCACCCAGAAGTAGATTATAGTATAAAATATGTCAGAATGTAGGGCTTTTTATGGATTCCTTGGCTGTCCGTAGTGTATGATTACCTGCAGTAATTCCTTGTGCTTCTCAGGATCCCTCTCCATAAGAGTCCTGATCTGGTTATTATAATGATTGGATATGGTCTCTTCTACAGCCACAGTACAGGCCATTGCACCTTTTCTTCCCAGTAGGGCAGTCCCAAAACCTGATAAAAAAGAAAGTACATTGTATTGGTCAAATGGTCTAAACCTGACGAAGTAAAAATCGGCCTCAATGGCACAGAACAGCTTGCTATCGAGGGAAAAAAAAAAATCCTTCTTGTGCCTACGACGACTACCCATTATGATATCTATAATAGAACTATAGTAATATGTAATTATATATATATATATATATATACACACATACATACATACATACATACATACATACATACATATGGGGCTGATGTCCACACCAGGGGGCGGAGCCAGGCGGTTGGTCTCCGCCCACCGAGGAGTTCACAGTCCTGGAGGCAGGAAAAGGAAGTTGAGTTAAGCTAGGGAAGTGAAGGAGTGAGGAGTCGAGTTTTGACAGTGAAAGTGGAGGGAGGAAAGTGTAATAGCAGAGCAACTGACTGATAGCGTCCGGGTGTGTGGCCCGGGCGAGACAGCAAGGTTGGCAGACGGTGGTGACCGTCTGCAGGAATGGCCGATTGGAGTCTACCGTAAGGACCGTGGACGGGTGGTGGCCCGGCGGTACCGGACCGGTACACAAAGAAGCCAGCACCAGTGGCAGGGGCCTTTCAGACCCCAGCAAGGCTAGGAGTCGCCGTGAAGTTGCCGAATCAGTTAGTGAAGGGGACCTCCGGGTTTCCAAACAGTCAAGTCCCGACAGAAGGCAACCGTCCAACCGTGAAGGGGAGACACCGCCACCGCCAAGGGCAACCGTTTCCCAGGGCCAGCGCCTGCGGGCAAAAGGGGCTCCTCCGGCCTACATCCAGGTCGGGGAGCGGGTTACCGGTGGGAACCCATCGGAATCAACATAGAACATAGGTGCAGGGAGAGACAGTCACCGCTGACCTGCAGGGAACAACAACACCGCAGCCGTCCGAGGGACCCGTCCATCCAGCCGCTTGTTTTACCGTGAACTGTGTAATCATCATTGGGCTGAGTGAGTACCTCCGTGCCGTGCGGCACAGCGCTGCCCCTGCACCTCATCAGGCCCCGCAATCCGCCTGTCATTCAACCCTTACCCCATCACCGGGCCCCGGGACAACCAACCCCCTACCCACGGAAGGGAGAAATAACAACTCGGCTGCTCCCTGTCACCGCTCCCGGGATCCCCGTCTAGAGCAGCGGTGGTGTCACCAATATCACCACAACCGTGGGTGACGTCACGGACAATATCCCCAAAACCCAAACCACCCCTTTTCACTCACGGGCGAGGAGTGCCGCTCGAGTCCCCGGGATCCGGCCCATCGCTGGAGCCACCGAGCAGCAGCAGCCGCAGAGCAGCGGCAGCCGAACCCGAGCAGTGGGAGAGCGCAGCGTCCCCTCCTCCGCCCGCGACACTAACCACTGAGCCACCGTGCCACTCCTACTGAGTGTTGACTGTTTCTCAATGTTTGACTAGCAGGCCTCATTTCAAGGGAATCTGTCACCAGGTTTTTGCTATGTAATATGAGAATACTAGAATATAGAGGCTGAGCCCCTGATTCCAGTGATGTGTCACTTACTGGGCTGTGTGCTGCTGTTTCAATAATATCAGTGTTTTATCAGCAGGAGATTATCACTACAGGACCAGCTGTCTCGTGCCTCCTTGTCATCTGCTCTGTATAAGATAGCTGCCAATCAGTGGTGTGGACGGGGTTATACACAGCTTGGCATTCTGAGCTCTGCAGCATAGAGAACCATGATTGTATGAAAATGATAGCAAGCAGACCAGCAACTGACATTGCTGGAATCAGGGTCTCAGTCCCTACATCATGCGGCTCTCAGATTACAGAGCAAAAACAAGCTGACAGATTCCATTTTAAATTAGCTGCATTTGTGTGCACATTTGTCAGCTCTACAATGTCTTTTTTTATCTGCTTTAAGACTAGATTGTACCAGAGCCTTAGGGGTACTTTGCATGCTGCGACATTGCTAGCCGATGCTAGCAATGTACGGCATGATAGCACCTGCCCTCGTCGCACATGCGATATGTGGCGATTGCTGCCGTAGTGAATATTATCGCTACGGCAGCTTCACATGCACTTACCTGCCCTGCGACGTCACTAATCAGCCGGCCAATAGAAGCGGAGAGGCGGAGATTAGCAAGACTTAACATCCCGCCCACCTTCTCCCTTACGCATTGCTGGAGGCACGCAGGTAAGGTGATGTTTGTCGCTCCTGCGGGTTTACACACAGTGATGTGTGGAGCTGCAGGAGCGACAAACAACATCGTGCCTGCGCTCGACTCGACATTATGAAAATGTCCGACGCTACACAGACCACAGATTTTCCACACTTTTGCGATCGTTTATCGGCGCACAAAGGATTTACACGCTGCAATGTCGCTACCGGCGCTGGATGTGCGTCACTAACGATGTGACCCAGACGATATTTCGGATGCGATGTTGTAGCGTGTAAACCACCCTTAAAATGTGGCAAAAGACCTCACCCAAAGCAAATCCAGCCACGTTCCAGAAGGGCAGCAGAGCCGTGGGCCGCACTCTGTTTGATATCATTAACTCGTTAAACTTCTTCAAATGATCCTTCTCCTGATTCCACATGTGCTGGAACAAAAAGGGCACAATCATTATTATACGAGCAGTGCTATAACCCCTCGAGTACGTGCACATGGGGGGGGGGGGGGGGTTTAGGCTTTCAAAGAGGATGTCATTTTTCAAGCTGAGACCACTTTAGAAAACCCTCCATTGTTTTACAGTATTTGGAGAATCTCAAGACTCTGCTCAAAAAACTTAAGTGTTGCCAGTTGTGGCTTTTAAAAGGGAATCTATCACCAGGTTTTTGCCACATAATCCGAGAGCGGCATAATGTAGGTGCAGAGATCCTGATTCCAACTATGTGTCACTTACTGAGCTGCTTAGTGTAGTTTTGATAAAAATCACTGTTTAATCAACAGTAGATTATCATTACAGGACTACTTCCAGGTAGTCCAGCCTATTCATCAGCTCTGTATAACTGCTAGATCTGCAGCTGAGAAAACATTGATTTTATCAAAATGACAGCAAAAAGCTCAGTAAGTGACACATCACTGGAATCAGGGTCTCTGTCTCTACATTTTGCTGCTCTTAGATGGGGGAGCAAAACCTTGGTGACAGATTCCCTTTAATGGTGACCGTCCAGACAGCATAATAATGAGGCAGACTTTCAATGGCATTATCAATAAATGGTGTGAAGAAAGGGATGCTGCAGCACCTATAGTACTGACAGAATCCTGAAGAAGAGGAACTGCCCACAAAATAATAAAAAAATTACTGAGTTACCTGAATGACGGGTCCCACTGACGATCTGCCCAACACGACCATCTGTCCAGCATAAATACGATTGGCCCCGTATTCTCCCGCATGGTCCACTCGTATTATTCTATCCAGTAAGGCTTTTTCTTCATCTGTGTAAAGCCCTGAGCTGTGATGTCTGATGGCGCCGGCATAGACCATGGAGCAGCCTCGTCTCCTTATTCCTAATAATGAGAAAAGAATGCGCATTATAGATGAATGTTATAAAATGTCTGAAAAGAAAAAAAAAAAGTTTCTATACAGTGTGAGGCTGCGGACAGAAGACGCTCAGGAAGAGACACAGCAATAAAAGATAATGTCACACCTCAAGATGTGCGGACTCTGCAAGTGTCACCATCAGGCGTCTGAAGAAACGCACGGACAGATAGAAAACAGCCTGAAATACTGGGAAACTGCACAATAAACCAAGAGTGAGGGGCAGCTACAGGGCGGGTGAGGGCACAGCTACAAAGTGGGCAGGGGGCAACAGCTACAGGCCGGGGAGGGGGCACAGCTACACGGTGGGCACAGCGACAAGGCAGAGAGGGGCACAGCTGCCGCGCGGGGAAGGGGGCACGGATACGACACGGGGGGGGAGGAAGGGGGCACGCATACGACACGGGGGGAGGAAGGGAGCACGCATACGACACGGGGGGGGGGAAGGGGGCACGCATACGACACGGGGGGGGGGGGGGAAGGGGGCACGCATACAACACGGGGGAGAGGAAGGGGGCACGCATACGACACGGGGGAGAGGAAGGGGGCACGCATACGACACGGGGGGGGGGGGGGAGGGGGCACGGATACGACACGAGGGAGAGGAAGGGGGCACGCATAAGACACTGGGGGGGAGGAGCATATATACGGTTGGAGGGCACATATGCGGGTGTGGGCAGCACAGATGCAGGTGTGGGCAGCACAGATGCGGGTGGGGGGCAGCACAGATGCGGGTGGGGGGCAGCACAGATGCAGGTGGGGGGCAGCACAGATGCGGGTGGGGGGCAGCACAGATGCGGGTGTGGGCAGCACAAATGCGGGTGGGGGCAGCACAGATGCGGGTGGGGGGCAGCACAGATACGGGTGGGGGGCAGCACAGATACGGGTGGGGGGCAGCACAGATACGGGTGGGGGGCAGCACAGATACGGGTGGGGGGCAGCACAGATACGGGTGGGGGGCAGCACAGATACGGGTGGGGGCAGCACAGATGTAAGGGGTGGGGGCAGCACAGATGTAAGGGGTGGGGGGACAGTGTTTGTTACGGCTCTAGTCCATAGATGTGTGACTACCACCGTACACATCTCACCAGTGGCGTAACTAGAGTTGGATGGGCCCCGGTGCAAAGTTTAGACCTGGGCCCCCCCTCCACATACACAGACACTTGGGGTAAGGCATACCTCCCAACTTTTAAAGAAGGAAAAGAAGGACAAAGTTTGCGGCGCGCTACGCAATTTTTAGGCCACGCCCCCTAACCACACCCATTTCACAGTCACGCCCATATCCACTCCCCATCCACACCCATTCAGCATGGACACGCAGGCAGCCGGCGGGCCTCCAGCATGGACACGCAGGCAGCCGGCGGGCCTCCAGCATGGACACGCAGGCAGCCGGCGGGCCTCCAGCATGGACACGCAGGGAGCCACAGTGAGGCGGCCGGTCGCCCACACAGTGAGGTGCCCGGTCGCCTTCACAGACAGGCGGCAGGGGGGCGCCCGCACAGACAGGCGGCAGGGGGGCGCCCGCACAGACAGGCGGCAGGGGGGCGCCCGCACAGACAGGCGGCCGGGGGGCGCCCGCACAGACAGGCGGCCGGGGGGCGCCCGCACAGACAGGCGGCCGGGGGGCGCCCGCACAGAAAGGCGGCCGGCCGACCGCACAGACAGGCGGCCGGCCGACCGCACAGAGAGGCTCCGGCCGGGGGTGAGGGGGGGGAGGGAGGGAAATCAGCGCTGGGGAGATTTTACTGTACCAGCAGCAGCACAGGCAGCGCTCCTCTCTGTTATGCCACGTCTACTGGGATGGTAGGAGGGAAAAGCAGGGAGGCGGAGAGAGAGTGGGTGGGCGGAGCCCGGGAGCCGGCCGTCCCGATCGTGGCAACGGGACAAACAACGTAAAGCGTGAAAGTCCCGCTGTATCCGGGACGGTTGGGAGGTATGGGGTAAGGGATAATGACACTGACACTCGGGGTACAGGATAATGACGCTGACACTTGGCTCTCACCCACAGCACCCTGAAATCCCTCTATCAGCACCCAGCTTTCCTATGTTCTGATATTTATCTTGTCCTCAGCACCCAGCTTTCCCATATCAGAGCATGAGAAAGCTGGGTGCTGAGAGATGTATATCAGAACATGGGAAAGCTGGGTGCTGAGAGATGTATATCAGAACATGGGAAAGCTGGGTGCTAAGGATGTATAGCAGAGCATGGGAAAGTTGGCTGCTGAGGGAAAGAGCCTTTTTCCCTCAGCACAAAACATTTCCATCCCATACTTGTATCTTTGTCCCCCCTGTATAAAGTTCTCAAAATACTATAACAGCCCCCACATAGCCTTCCAAATAATTGTATAAAGGGTCTCACATAACCCTTCATATATTAGAATGCAGATACATAGCCCTCCATATATTATAATGCACCCCCATAATCCTCCATGTATAAAGTAGCCCTTCAATTATAATGCATTTCCCATAGTTCTCCATGTATTAAAATTCACCCCATAGTTCTCCATATATTATACTGCACCACATAGTCCTCCATGTTTTATAATGCACTTCCATAGTCCATGTATAAGGTAGCCTCCATAGTCCTCCATATATTATAATGCAGCCCCCATAGTCCTATATGTATTATAATTTAGCCCCATCAATTTTCATATTGTATTATACAGCCCCATACTCCTCCATGTATAATGTACCCCTAGTCCATGTATAAGGTGTCCTTCATGTTTTTTATGCAGTCCCATAGACCTCCATGTGTCATGCAGCCAGCCACCCCAGGGCCTCCATGTGTCATGCAGCCAGGCCCCTCCAGGGCCTCCATGTGTCATGCAGCCAGGCCCCTCCAGGGCCTCCATGTGTCATGCAGCCAGGCCCTCAGGCCTCCATGTCATGCAGCCAGGACCCTCCAGGCATCCATGTGTAATGCAGCCAGGCCCCTCCAGGCCTCCATGTGTCATGCAGCCAGGCCCCTCCAGGCCTCCATGTGTCATGCAGCCAGCCACCCCAGGGCCTCCATGTGTCATGCAGCCAGCCACCCCAGGCCCTCCATGTGTCATGCAGCCAGGCCCCCAGGCCTCCATGTCATGCAGCCAGGCCCCTCCAGGCCTCCATGTCATGCAGCCAGGCCCCTCCAGGCCTCCATGTGTCATGCAGCAAGGCCCCTCCAGGCCTCCATGTGTCATGCAGCAAGGCCCCTCCAGGCCTCCATGTGTCATGCAGCAAGGCCCCTCCAGGCCTCCATGTGTCATGCAGCAAGGCCCCTCCAGGCCTCCATGTGTCATGCAGCAAGGCCCCTCCAGGCCTCCATGTGTCATGGAGCCAGCAAAATAAAAAAACAAGTACCTCTCTTCTCCTTTTGACCCCTACAACCACGGTAGTTATGACCCTGCCCCCATATGTCACACACACTGCTCCCCATACAGCCTGCACCCCCCATAGCACACACACTACACCCCCATATGTCACACACCCTGCCCCACATATCTCACCCTGCCTGTACCCCAACTTACCCCTCTCAAACACTCTGCACCCCTTCACATCCTTCTGTCACAGTCTGCAGCCCTCATATGCCACTCACCCTGCACTCCCCTCCCCCTCGTGCCCCCTCTTTTCTCATTACCAGTCATCATGTGTCCATGTCTCCTTCAGGAATCCGTATCTTCTGATGCTTTCTGCCCGGCATCCTGTGTCTCCTCCCACACACTCACATGGGCATGACATCATCGCAGGTCCTGGAAGGATGGATTTCGTCTGCTGTGCAGGCGCGCTTCTGCTCTGCCGCAGCTCAGAAACGCCTGGTGGGTCTCTCCAGGTCAGGGGGCCCCTCTGCCCCCTGCTGACACCGGGCCCCCTGACTCACAGGCCGGCCCCCTGGCGGTCGCGTAGTCGGCCACTACACAGCGCATCTCCTCTGTTACAGAGAGGAGCCGGCTGTGCAGAGCGGCTGCCGGGCCCCTAAAACCCTGCGGGCCCGGTCGCAGTGGCGACCGCTGCGACCGCGGTCGTTACGCCCCTGCATCTCACTACATCACCCAGAAGACCCAGTTACATCTCTCTATAATCCCACCCTTGTATGCATTTGCTCCTGATAAGAACCTGCAATTTCAAACACCTGGAATCCAAGCATGGCGGGGCCGTAGTCCTGGCAGATGAGCGCAGAAAGCAGGGGCGTCACATACATAGATGGCGTTACCTGGCCTCCCGGGGAGGCTGCAGTACAGAGGCCGCAGCCTCCACAGCCCCGCAGCCCTCTCCATTTACACTTTCTGTCTTCGACCTTCTTACTGCCGCAGACTTGTCGCTGTCACATAAACTTCGTCGCTCCCTCCTGACGTCATCAGATCTGCGGCCGTTGCCAGGAAACCGACGAAGCTTTTCGCTGTTTTAGTTACATTTGTAGAGCTAAAATTAGTTTTCTACAGATGTCCGCAGTACAGGCGCCATTTTGTACAAGACTATTCTTACCTTGCTGGTTGTGAACTTGCTTCATGGTCCACACCCTGTGTTACTATGACTGCAAACAACATCCACCTGCAGAATACTGGAGGCAGCGAGAGAGGAGCATGGACTGCACGGTGCCCAGTAATGTCATCATCCCAGCAGTGGCTGCAAGGCTGTGAGTGCGGGCTGAGACAGACAGACAGACAGACACAGAGAAAGACAGAGAGAGAGGCAGACGACAGAGAGTTAGACAGACACAGAGAAAGACAGACAGCTAGAGAGGCAGAAAGAGACACATACAGTTAAAACCAAAACATTCCCTCCGCACTCTATAAAGACACATCTGCAGGTTTTCCCCTCTGCTCTCTATAAAGACACATCTGCAGGTTTTCCCCTCTGTTCTCTATAAAGACACATCTGCAGGTTTTTCCCGCCGCTCTCTATAAAGACACATCTGCAGGTTTTTCCCGCCGCTCTCTATAAAGACACATCTGCAGGTTTTTCCCCTCCGCTCTCTTTATAGACACATCTGCAGGTTTTTCCCTCCGCTCTCTATAAAGACACATCTGCAGGTGTCTCCCCTCCGCTCTCTTTATAGACACATCTGCAGGTTTTCCCCTCCGCTCTCTATAAAGACACATCTGCAGGTTTTTCCCGCCGCTCTCTATAAAGACACATCTGCAGGTTTCTCCCCTCCGCTCTCTTTATAGACACATCTGCAGGTTTTCCCCCTCCGCTCTCTATAAAGACACATCTGCAGGTTTTTCCCTCCGCTCTCTTTATAGACACATCTGCAGGTTTTTCCCTCCGCTCTCTTTATAGACACATCTGCAGGTATTCCCCTCCGCTCTCTATACTGACATATCTGCAGGTTTTTCCCGCCGCTCTCTATAAAGACACATCTGCAGGTTTTTCCCTCCGCTCTCTATAAAGACACATCTGCAGGTTTTCCCCTCTGCTCTGTATACTGACATATCTGCAGGTTTTTCCCGCTGCTCTCTATAAAAACACATCTGCAGGTTTTCCTCACTATCTGACATGAAATCAGAATAAACCTTTCCTGTTTTAGGCCAATTAGGAACCAAAATTATTTATATTTGACAAATGTCAGAATAATGAGAGAATGTTTTATGGCATTTTTATTACTTTCTGCAAAGTCAAAAGTTTCCCTCCATTTCATTAGTATTTGGTACCATTTTCCTTACACTGTATGACTTGGGTGAAATGTTTTGGTTGTGGATCCTTCCACAAGCGGCTCACAATAGTTGGTAGGAATTTGGGCCCATTCCTCCTGACAGAACTGGTGTAACTGAGCCATGTTTGTAGGTCGCCTTGCTCGCACCGGCCTTTTCATCTTTGCCCATAAATTTTCAATAGGATTGAGATCAGGGCTTTGTGATGGCCACTCCAAAACATTGACTTTGTTATCCTTAACCCCTTAAGGACGAAGCCAGTTTTGTACTTAATGCCCAGGCCATTTTTTGCAATTCTGACCAGTGTCACTTTATGAGGTCATAACTCTGGAACGCTTCAACGGATCCTGGCGATTCTGACATTGTTTTTTCGTGACATATTGTACTTCATGATAGTTATAAATTTAGAACGATATTTTTTGCTTTTATTTGTGAAAAAATCGGAAATTTGATGAAAATTTTGAAAATTTTGCAATTTTCAAACTTTTAATTTTTATGCCCTTAACCCAGAGAGTTATGTCACACAAAACAGTTAATAAATAACATTTCCCACATGTCTACTTTACATTAGCGCAATTTCTGAAACAAAATGTTTTGGGGTTAGGAAGTTAGAAGGGGTCAAAGTTCATCAGCAATTTCCCATTTTTTCAACAAAATTCACAAAACCATTTTTTTAGGGACCACATCACATTTGAAGTGACTTTGAGAGGCCTAAGTGACAGAAAATACCTAAAAGTGACACCATTCTCAAAACAGCACCCCTCAAAGTACTCAAAACCACATCCAAGAAGTTTATTAACCCTTCAGGTGCTTCACAGGAACTAAAGCAAAGTGGAATGAAAAAAAGCAAAAAATAAAATTTTACCTAAAATGTTGCTCTACCCCAAATTTGTTCACTTTTAGAAGAAATAACACAACAAAATGAACCCCAAAACTTGTTACCCACTTTCTTATGAACGCGCCGATACCCCACATGTGGTCAGAAACCTTTGTTTGGACAAATGGGAGGGCTCGGAACAGAAGGAGCAATATTTGAATTTTGGAAAGCAAATTTGGCTGAAATAGATTGCGGGCACCATGTTGCATTTACATGTCCGCCAAGGTACCTAAACAGCAGAAACCCCTTACAAGTGACACCATTTTGGAAACTAGACCCCTTAAGGCTTCTATCTAGGGGTATAGTGAGCATTTTGGATCCACAGGTACTTCACAGATTTTGATAACGTTACGTTGTCACATTGAAAATTTTCATTTTTTTCTCAAAAATGTTGCTTTAGCATCAATTTTTTCACTTTTTCAAGAGGTAATTCCAAAAATGTGACCCCAATGTTTGTTACCCACTTTTTTATGAGCGCGGTGATACCTCACTTGTGGTCTGAAACCTTTGTTTGGAGAAATGGGAGGGCTTGGAACGGAAGGAGCAATATTTGAATTTTGGAAAGGAAATTTGGCTGAAAAAGATTGCGGGCACCATGTCGCATTTGGAGGACCCCTAAGGTACGTAAACAGCAAAAAAACACCACAAGTGACCCCATATTGGAAACTAGGCCTCTCAAGGAATTTATCTTGATGTTTGGTGAGTACCCTGAACCCCCAGGTGCTTTACAGAAGTTTATAACGTTGAGCCATGAAAATAAAAAAATAAAATTTTACCACAAAATTGTTACTTCAACCAGGTAGCTTTTTTTTTCACAAGGGTAACAGGAAAAAAATCACCATGAAATTTATTGCGCAATTTCTCCTGAGTTTGTTGATATCTTGTATGTGGTGGAAATCAACTGTTTGGGCACACTACAGGGCTCAGAAGAGAAGGAGTGCAATTTGACTGCAAAATTGGCTGGAATCAATAGCGGACGCCATGTTGCATTAGGAGAACCCCTGAGGTGCCTAAGCAGTGGAGGTCCCCCACAAGTGACCCCATTCTGGAAATAAGACCCCTCAAGGCTTTAATCTAGGTGTATATTGAGCATTTTGAATCCACGAATACTTCACAGAATTTGATAAGCTTAGGTTGCCATATTGAAATTTTCATTTTTTTCACAAAAATGTTGATTTAGCGACACATTTTTCACTTTTTCAAGAGGCAACAACAAAACGTGTACCCCACAGGTTGTTATCTAATTTCTTGTGAGCGCAGGGATACCACACATGTGGCCAAAAACCTTTGTTTGGATAAATGGGAGGGCTTGGAATGGAAGGAGCACCATTTGAATTTTGGAAAAGTTGAAGTAAATTGCGCGCACCATGTCACATTAGCAGGGCCCCTTGGGCACCTATACATCAGAAACCCCCCACAAGTGACCTCATTTTGGAAACTGGACCCCTCAAGGATTTTATTCAGGAGTATAGTAAACATTTTGAATCCACAGGTACTTCACAAAACTGTTGCTGTATCAAAAAATTTCTCACTGTTAAGGGGGCTTTACACGCTGCGACATCGCTAATGCGGAGTCGTTAGGGTCACGGAATTGGTGACGCACATCCGGCCGCATTAGCGATGTTGCTGCGTGTGACACCGATGAGCGATTTTGCATCGTTGCAAAAACGTGCAAAATCGCTCATCGGTGACATGGGGGTCCATTCTCGATTATCGTTACTGCAGCAGTAACGATGTAGTTCGTCGCTCCTGCGGCAGCACACATCGCTATGCGTGACGCCGCAGGAACGAGGAAGCTCCCCTTACCTGCCTTTCATGTGACACTAAAGGATGCCTAGCCTTGTATTTAGCCCAAAAAAAAAAAAAAGAATTAAAATAAATGACGTGGGGTCCCCCCTATTTTTGATAGCCAGCTAGGGTAAAGCAGACAGCTGTAGCCTGCAAACCACAGCTGACAGCTTCATCTTGTCTGGTGATCAATTTGGAGGGCTCCCCAAGCTGTTTTTTTTTTTTAATTATTTATAAATAAATAATTAAAAAAAAAAAACAAACGTGGGGTCCCCCCAAATTAGATCACCAGCCAAGGTGAAGCTGACAGCTGGGGTCTGGTATTCTCAGGATGGGAAGAGCCACGGTTATTGGACTCTTCCCAGCCTAAAAATAGCAGGCCGCAGCCGCCCCAGAAGTGGCGCATCCATTAGATGCGCCAATTCTGGCGCTTCGCCCCAGCTCATCCCGCGCCCTGGTGCGTTGGCTAACGGGGTAATGAATGGGGTTGATACCAGGTGTGTAATGTCACCTGGCATCAAGCCCAGCAATTAGTTATGTCACGGCGTCTATCAGATACCCGACATAACTAATTGACAGTAATAAAAAAAAAATTGACAACAAAAAAAAATTTATTTGAAAAAACACTCCCCCAAACATTCCCTGATTGACCAATTTATTGAAAAGAAAAAAAAAAATCCACAATAATCCATTTGGATGTCCCACGTCGCCTCTGGACCTTCTAGAATATGGGGGACACGTTCAGGGAACGTATCCCCCATTTTCTAGGAGGGCAGACCCTCCATTTGAGGAGAGTGGGTGCAAAGAATCTGCACCCACTCTCCCTGGGTCACAGCTGCAGAGTGCGAGCAGCCAGCGTCCTGAACACAGGAAGCTGACAGTTGCGCTCTGCTCATGTGACCGGAGTCTGCAGAGAAGGAGCCGGAGGAGGGGGCCGCGGGGGATCAGAGCTGCGACAGGTATGTATGACACCGGGGGACACCGGGGAACACCAGGGGGGGGTAGGGGGGGACCCGGCGGGGCCTAGGGAGCAGGTTTCTGTCGTATGTGTTATGGCACATACGACAGAAACCATAGGAACAGTGGAAATGCGGCCGGCGCGCTGCTGTGATCGCCGGTGCGCGCGGCCATCTTGGATTTTCGGGAGGGGGTTGGGGGTCGGGGGGGGGCACTTTGGGGACACCGGGGGACCGGAGGGAACCGGGAAAAAGATTTATCTCCCATCTGGCATGTTTGATCATGCCAGATGGGAGATAAATCATTTTTTACCGGCGCGGTCATTTACTATAACTTGATGATCGGTATACGGTGTATACCGGTCATCAGGTGAGCGGGGACCGGAAAAACCGGCCCGAATCATGATCTCCAGGGTCTCAGCTACCCCCGGCAGCTGAGACCCCGGAAATTTTCTGACTCTGGGGGGCGCTAGACCCTTTTTTCCGACCGCCGTTAAAAAGCGGCGGATCGGAAAAAGTACCCTTATTTACCGCCGTTAAAAGGCGTATCGGCGGTCGTAAAGGGGTTAAGCCACTTTGTAACACGTTTGTCAGTATGCTTCGGGTCATTGTCCATTTGAAAGACCCATTTTCACCCAAGCTTTAAGTTCCTGGCTGATGTCTTGAGATGTTGCTTCAGTATTGACACATAATCTTCTTTCCTCATGATGTCATATATTTTGTGAAGTGCACCTGTCTGTCCTGCAGCAAAACAACCCCACAACATGATGCTGCTGGCCCTGTGTTTCTCAGCTGAGATGGTGTCCTTAGACTTCAAAGCTTCTCCCTTTTTCCTCAAACTGTAACAATAGCCATTATGGCCAAACAGTTCAATTTTATTTTCGTCTAGACCACAGGACATGTCTCTAAAAATTAAGGTCTTTGTTCCTGTGTGCATTTGCAAACATTGTTCTGGCTTTTTTATGTTTATTTTGGAGCAATGGCTTCTTCCTGGCAGAGTGGCCTTTCAGCCCACATTGATACAGTACTTGTTTCACTGTGGATAATGACATAATCATACCAGCTTCCGCCAGCATCTTCACAATGTCTTTTACTTTTGTCCTTGGGTTCATGTGCACATGTCTGATTTAAACACGTTCATCTCTGATACACAAAACCCGTCTCCTTCCTGAGCAGTATGATAGCTGGACATTCCCATCTCACTTGTACTTGCATATCGTTGTTTGTATAAATGAACTAGGCGCCTTCAGATATCTGAAAATTGAAATATAAGATAAAACTTCAAGACTGGGCCAAGAAATATCTTAAGACTGATTTTTCAAAGGTTTTATGGACTGATGAAATGAGAGTGACTCTTGATGGGCCAGATGGATGGGCCAGAGGGTGGATCAGTAAATGGCAGAGAGCTCCACTCAGACTCAGACGCCCGCAAGGTGGAGGTGGGGTACTGGTATGGGCTGGGATCATCAAAGATGAACTTGTGGGACCATTTCGGGTTGAGGATGGAGTGAATCTCAACCCCCAGACCTACTGCCAGTTTCTGGAAGACAACTTCTTCAAGCAGTGGTACAGGAAGAAGTCGGTATCATTCATGATAAACATGATTTTCATGCAGGACAATGCTCCATCACATGCATCCAACTACTCCACAGCATGGCTGGCCAGTAAAGGTCTAAAAGATGAAAAAATAATGACATGGCCACCTTGTTCACCTGATCTGAACCCCATAGAGAACCTGTGGTCCCTCATAAAATGTGAGATCTACGGGGAGGGAAAACAGTACACCTCTCGGAACAGTGTCTGGAGGCTGTGGTGGCTGCTGCACGCAATGTTGATCGTAAACAGATTAAGCAACTGACAGAATCTATGGATGGTCGGCTGTTGAGTGTCATCATAAAGAAAGGTGGCTATATTGGTCACTCATTTTTTGGGGGTTTTGTTTTTGCATGGCAGAAATGTTTATTTCTAAATTTTGTGCAGTTATATTGGTTTATCTGGTGAAAATAAACAAGTGAGATGGGAATATATTTGGTTTTTATTAAGTTTCCTAATAATTCTGCACAGTAATAGTTACTTGCATAAACAGATATCCTCCTAAGATAGCCAAATCTAAAAAAAACCACTCCAACTTCCAAAAATATTAAGCTTTAATATTTATGAGTCTTTTGGGTTGATTGAGGACATAGTTGTTAATCAATAATAAAAAAAATTCTCTAAAATACAACTTGCCTAATAATTCTGCACGCAGTGTATATCATTGGCATTGCATTGATATCTTAACCACTTTCCCGTCTCCTGCTGTACTGGTACGCCACCTAGCGCACTTTTTTTGGTACTACACCCCATTTTTTAAAAAAAATTCTGTTTCACAACAAAGAATATATTATTAGAATATATTATTTTATTCTTTTGTGTTTGGTTTAATTTTGTAAATTGGTTATATAGACAGAAGACGTATACACTGTGTTCCAAATTATTATGCAAAAAATATTTTTTCATATTTTCCTAAATTAACTTTCTGAATTGCAGTCATTGTTATTTTCCAGTCATCTACTATTCGAGTACAATTGAAATGTTTTTGATCAAACTGCCTATGAAAACAGTATATTTTTAAAAATAATAAACGCTCAAAATGCATGTTCCAAATTATTAAGCACAGCAGAGTTTTCAACCTTTTTATTTTTATTTTGAAAAACAAAATAGTCAATTGTGAAATTCTAAGCATTTTCAGCTTATTACAAAATGAAATCAAACCGTTTTCAAGTCAAAACTTAATTCTAGGTGATGTTACATTTGCACATAGGACCCCTTGTTTGAAAGAAGCTTCTGAACTCTCTCGTCCATTGAATTTGGCAGTTTTTGGATGGTTTGTGCTTCAATTGTTTTGCATGTGGACAGAATACCCTCCCAGAGCTGTTGCTTAGATATGAACTGCCTCCCGCCATCATAGACACTCCTTTTGATGATGCTCCAGAGATTCTCAATGGGGTTGAGGTCAGGGGAAGATGGTGGCCACACCATAAGTTTGTACTCTTTTATGCCCATAGCAGCCAGAGATGCAGATGTGTTATTTGCAGCATGAGACGGTGCATTATCATGCATGAAAATGATCTTGCTGCGGAATACACTGTTCTTCCTCCTGAACCATGGCAGGAAGTGCTGTTTTAGAAACTCCACATAGATTATGGAGTTCATCTTTACCCCTTCTGGGATCCTAAAGGGGCCGGCAATCTCTCTCCCCATGATTCCAGCCCAAAACATTACTCCACCTCCTCCTTGTTGGCACCTTAGCCGTGTTTTCATGGGGTGTCCATCAACCAGCCATGCTCCACTCCATCCATCTGGACCATCGAGCGTTGCACGGCACTCATCGGTGAACAAAACAGTTTGGAAGTCAGTCTTCATGTATCGATTGGCCCACTGGAGCCATTTCTGCTTGTGTGCAGTGGATAGAGGTGGCAACAGGATGGCTTACGCACAGCTGCAAACCTCTGAAGGACCCTGCATCTTGTTGTTCGGGGGACGTTGGAGGCACCAGCAGCTTCAAAAACTTGTCTGCTGCTATGACAAGGCATTTTAGCAGCTGCTCTTTTAACCTGACGCAATTGCCTGTTGGAAAGAGTCCTCAATTTTCCCTTATCAGCACGCACACGCGTGTACTGTGAATCAGCTACATGCTTCTTGATTGTGCGATGATCACGATGAAGTGTCTTGGCAATGTTGATTGTAGTCATGCCTTCACCTAAATACTCCACAATTGCTTCTCAGCAGACGACACATCCTTTTTCTTTCCCATTTTGGCAAAAAATGTAGGCTGCTTAATAATGTGGAACAGCCTTCTTAAGTAGTCTTGCCTTTATTTGGACACAACTTCCAAACTAATGTGCACAGGTCTCTGCAATTGCTTTCAGTGATATAAAGAGCCCTGACACACATCACCAGCAATGAGTTTACATGACACACAAAACATTTCTAACCTTATCACTCCAAAACTCTTTTTGCATAATAATTTGGAACATAGTGTAGATTTCAGTTCTTTGTGACTTTATCCGATTTTCCATTATTGTAATTAACATATTTAAAATGGAAATTATTTAATTGCAGAAAATATTATCTTGATGTAGAAAGAAAAGAAGCTGGATTTGATTTATCTATAAAGGAAAAAGACTCAAATGGAAAACAAAGATTATATCAGGTAAGTTAAGCAATACTGTAAGAATGTGTCATCTCGGTAACCTGCTTTTTTCTTTAGATTGCTGGCTTCTGTCACTCTGTTATTCCTCCTGGAAATGTATTAATACATTGACAACTTGGGGTTACCAATCACGTTGCTCACAAGTTGGGTCTCATTAGAGTCTACATGGTACAATCAGCGCTGACTGTGTCCCATTGTGTACAGATAACCCTATTATCTATGGAAAGGGTAGCACCCACTTGCAATATACATTTACATGAGGAATTACAGAGGAATTTTAGAAGACAGAGGGTATGGTTATTACTGCTTTTCCTGTTATTCTATGGGGAATGCATGGCGTTACTGAAGCCGACGCGTCAGGAGAGATGACTGTGTCTCTTCTTTCAGTTTGCAGAACAAGACCAGCGTTCTCGGAGGCGAAAGGAAAACTTTTGGGATAATAAGTTGGAAGCTTCCCTCAGATCCTACACGGGGAAATCTGGACGAAACAAGAAGGTGGAGATAAATCTGGATCACAGGCAGCAAGTGCAGAGGAGAATCAGGGAGAACATGTCGTCCTTCACCATCCCTGTATGTCACAGGCCGTGAGCTTCACATAGGGCTTATATATATATATATAACTAGAAGGTGGCCCGATACTAACGCATCGGGTATTCTAGAATTTACGTATTGTGTAGTTAATGTATGATTTTTGTTATATACAGTTAGGTCCAGAAATATTTGGACAGTGACACAAGTTTTGTTATTTTAGCTGTTTACAAAAACATGTTCAGAAATACAATTATATATATATAATATGGGCTGAAAGTGCACACTCCCAGTTGCAATATCAGAGTTTTCACATCCAAATCGGAGAAAGGGTTTAGGAATCATAGCTCTGTAATGCATAGCCTCCTCTTTTTCAAGGGACCAAAAGTAATTGGACAAGGGACTCTAAGGGCTGCAATTAACTCTGAAGCCGTCTCCCTCGTTAACCTGTAATCAATGAAGTAGTTAAAAGGTCTGGGGTTGATTACAGGTGTGTGGTTTTGCATTTGGAAGCTGTTGCTGTGACCAGACAACATGCGGTCTAAGGAACTCTCAATTGAGGTGAAGCAGAACATCCTGAGGCTGAAAAAAAAGAAAAAATCCATCAGAGAGATAGCAGACATGCTTGGAGTAGCAAAATCAACAGTCGGGTACATTCTGAGAAAAAAGGAATTGACTGGTGAGCTCGGGAACTCAAAAAGGCCTGGGCGTCCACGGATGACAACAGTGGTGGATGATCGCCGCATACTTTCTTTGGTGAAGAAGAACCCGTTCACAACATCAACTGAAGTCCAGAACACTCTCAGTGAAGTAGGTGTATCTGTCTCTAAGTCAACAGTAAAGAGAAGACTCCATGAAAGTAAATACAAAGGGTTCACATCTAGATGCAAACCATTCATCAATTCCAAAAATAGACAGGCCAGAGTTAAATTTGCTGAAAAACACCTCATGAAGCCAGCTCAGTTCTGGAAACGTATTCTATGGACAGATGAGACAAAGATCAACCTGTACCAGAATGATGGGAAGAAAAAAGTTTGGAGAAGAAAGGGAACGGCACATGATCCAAGGCACACCACATCCTCTGTAAAACATGGTGGAGGCAACGTGATGGCATGGGCATGCATGGCTTTCAATGGCACTGGGTCACTTGTGTTTATTGATGACATAACAGCAGACAAGAGTAGCCGGATGAATTCTGAAGTGTACCGGGATATACTTTCAGCCCAGATTCAGCCAAATGCCGCACAGTTGATCGGACGGCGCTTCATAGTACAGATGGACAATGACCCCAAGCATACAGCCAAAGCTACCCAGGAGTTCATGAGTGCAAAAAAGTGGAACATTCTGCAATGGCCAAGTCAATCACCAGATCTTAACCCAATTGAGCATGCATTTCACTTGCTCAAATCCAGACTTAAGACGGAAAGACCCACAAACAAGCAAGACCTGAAGGCTGCGGCTGTAAAGGCCTGGCAAAGCATTAAGAAGGAGGAAACCCAGCGTTTGGTGATGTCCATGGGTTCCAGACTTAAGGCAGTGATTGCCTCCAAAGGATTCGCAACAAAATATTGAAAATAAAAATATTTTGTTTGGGTTTGGTTTATTTGTCCAATTACTTTTGACCTCCTAAAATGTGGAGTGTTTGTAAAGAAATGTGTACAATTCCTACAATTTCTATCAGATATTTTTGTTCAAACCTTCAAATTAAACGTTACAATCTGCACTTGAATTCTGTTGTAGAGGTTTCATTTCAAATCCAATGTGGTGGCATGCAGAGCCCAACTCGCGAAAATTGTGTCACTGTCCAAATATTTCTGGACCTAACTGTATATATATATATATATATATATATATGGATGTTGTTGTGTGTAGTTGCCAGTGTTTGTGTACGGCGCTGTAAATGTTCTGGGTGTTGTCTGGGTGGGGCGGTGTGAGAGCGGTGTTGTATGTGTGTTGCGTTGTGTGTGTTTTGGGGGGAGGTATGTTTTGTGCAGTGTGTGTGTTGCGCGGAATGTGCGTATATTTATGTATGCCGCGGTGTTTGTGTGTTGGGTGTTGTGTGTGTGCGGCGTTGTCTGTGTGTGGGTGTCTGTGTAGGGCAGTGTTTGTGGTTCCCAGTGTGTGTGTGGTGTGTTGTGTGGTGCGCGTGTGGCGGGGTGTGTGTGTGTGTGTTTTGGGGGGAGGTGTGCACCAATCATCGTGCTCCATCCCCCATGCTGCGCACCCCTCATCGTGCTCCATCCCCCATGCTGCGCAGCTCCCATCGTGTTCCATCCCCCATGCTGCGCACCCCCCATCATGCTCCATCCCCAATCTCAAATATCGTTGCTGCTTTTGGATGCAGGTTGTGCATCATTCCTGCGGCAGCACACATCGCTATGTGTGACACCGCAGGAACGAGGAACAACATTGTACCTGCGGCCGCCGGCAATGAGGAAGGAAGGAGGTGGGCAGGATGTTACGGCCGCTCATCTCCGCTCCTCCGCTTCTATTGGGTGGTCACTTAGTGACATCGATGTGACGCCGCACGAACCGCCCCCTTAGAAAGGAGGCGGTTCGCCGGCCTCAGTGTAGCTCGCTGTGTGTAAAGTGGCCTTAAGTTTCTCTTGCCGTGTGTTTCGGGTCATTGATCTGCTGTAAGACTCAGCCATGACCCATATTCTATGCTCATACTGTGAGGGAAGGAGGTTTTTGGCCAGAATATTGCAGTACATGACCCCATCCATCCTCCCTTCAATAAGGTGCAGTCATCCTGTTCCCTTTGCAGAAAATCACCCCCAAAGTATAAAGTTTCCATCCCCATGCTTCATAGTTGGTATGGTGTTTTTGAGGTTGTACTCATCCTTGTTCCTCCAAACACGGCAAGTGGAGTTGATACCAAAAAGGTCTAGTTTGGTCTAATCTGACTACATGACCTTTTGCCATGCCTCCTCTGGATCATCCAGATGGTCATTGGCGAACTTTAAATTCGTCTGGACATGTGATGACGTGAGTAGGGGCACTTGCGTGCCCAGTAGGATTTTAATCTATGACAGCATAGTGTGTTACTAACGGTAAGCATTGAGACTGTGGTCCCAGCTCTCTTCAGGTCATTGACCATGTCAATACCACAAAAAGAAATAACATCCATTTTGCCGAAATGTATCTCATTGACAACCCCGGTCATCTTACAAGTGGCAAAACTCCTAATCCCATATATCCTATTAGTAACAACACTTGTAAAAGCTTTTTGGTCTAATGTACCCACAGATCTGTCATGAAACACATCTAAAAGATCCCATTATCCTCCAGTCAAACCAGGCACTTGGAGAGCTTGGAGGGTCATAGATACTATGGATTAGTTTGTCCCTGAGGGAATTTCCTTTCCCAAAGGTCACTGCCAAGAATTGAAGGACTATCTTAAAAAGATGAGAGTCAGCCATCAGAATGCCCCAATGTCTTCTAAGTACATTCATTAATTTGTTATTCTGGTTATTAAAGGTTTGAATCCGTCGGACATGACATGCATATTCCCAGCTGTTGGACCACCGATCAATGAATTATCACTAGTGATGAGTGAGCAGTACCATGCTCGGGTGCTTCAGCAGTTGGATGCTCAGATGGGCGCAACTCAAGTATTTAAGTATAATGTGAGTCAATGGGGGGATTGAAGTATTTTTCTGGGAAATCTTCCGGAAAAATGCTTGAGTTCCCCATTGACTTCCATTATACTTGGGTGCTCAAGTAACGCCCATCCGAACATCCAACTGCTCTTATCAAGTACTGAGCACCCGAACATGGTTGTGCGCTCACCCATCATGTAGACAGGTGATAACTTGTTTTAATTTGCCCAGGACAATTTTAGTTTTTAAAGGGAACCTGTCGCCAGATTTGGCGACTATAAGCTATGGCCACAACCAGTCAGCCCCTATATACAGCATTCTAAAATGCTGTATGTAAGTGCCCAGGCCATTCTGTAGAACGTAAAAAACCCCACTTATTATACTCACCTGGGGGGGTCCGGTCCGATGGGTGTTGCTGCTCTCCAGTCCTGCACCTTCTTTCTGCTGCGATCGCCATCCTCCTTCTTCACAGGCCCATGTGGATGACATGTCTATGCAATCTACACAGGCTGACATTGCAGTCCTGCGCAGGCGCACTTTGATCTGCCCTACTGAGGGCAGATCAAAGTATTGCAGTGCGCATGCACAGGCGGACATTGGCCTTTCCTCGTGCCTGCCCTCAGCAGGACAGATCAAAGTGCGCCTGCACAGGATCACAATACCAGCCTGTGTGGATGACGCGGAACGCGTCATGTACACTGGGCTGGGTAGGACGGCAGTCGCAGCAAAGAGGAGGCGCCAGACCGGGAGCAGGAACACCCATTGGACCGGCCCGCCCCTAGGTGAGTATAATAAGTGTTTTTTATGTTATACAGAGTGGCCTGGGCACTTATATACAGTATTACAGAATTCTGTATATAAGGGCTCACTAGTGGTGGTCGCAGCTTATAATCGCCAAATCTGGTGACAGGTTCCCTTTAACTATGGACTTGAGAACTAACAGGCAGGCAGCCCTAACTTCTACCCGGCACCGGTTCACAGTCGTCACGAACCTCTACTGTCGGAGACTCTGATGTGTCACACCTCTCCCGAGCTGCTCTGTCATCGAGGTGTGTCTGCTGGCGTCATGCTGATTGATTGACAGTCCGTAACCCACGGTTAAGTAGTCCGTCAACATGTTAGAGCGGAAGATAAATTGCTGCTCTGATGTTGTAATGCTAGTGGAAGCTGCAGAACCGCCATCAGAAGCGTTTGGACCTCTCTGTGCTCACAAAGATCTGCACCGGGCAGAATAGGCAGGTAGTTTTCAGGCCCATAGGAATTAAAATAAATATTTCCGGACAACCCCTTAATCCTGACAGCCCCTTTAATGTCTTTAATGACTCTTTTGCATGCTGTGTGTGACCGAATAATAGATTATTTTCTCAGGGATGCTTGGATTATTATAGATTATTGCAGATTTTCGTGGAAAAAACCTGCACCAAACAATTGACATACCAATTGTTTCTGAATTTTTTCCCAGCGTTTTTCCTATCTCAATGCTTTAAAAAAACACATGGAAAAAAATGCATATTTTAGCCGCACTGTTTTTCTTGCCAAGAGATGCAGTTTCATGTGCAGAAAAAAATCTGCAATGTGGGCACAAACACTAAGGGGTACTTTGCACGCTGCGACATAGCTACTGCGATATCGTCAGGGTCAAATCGAAAGTGACGCACATCTGGCGCCGGTAACGACATTGCAACGTGTAAAGCCTAGATGCGCCGATAAACAATCGCAAAAGCGTCGAAAATCGGTGATCTGTGTAGCGTCGGTCATTTTCATAATGTCGCACCAATAGGAGATACGATGTTGTTCCTCG
The DNA here is from genome assembly GCF_048569485.1 of Anomaloglossus baeobatrachus. Lineage (NCBI taxonomy): Eukaryota > Metazoa > Chordata > Amphibia > Anura > Aromobatidae > Anomaloglossus > Anomaloglossus baeobatrachus. The sequence goes on from NC_134359.1 coordinate 241,982,053, forward strand.
TTCCTGCGGCAGCACACATCGCTGTGTGTGAAGCCGCAGGAGCGAGGAACATCTGCCTCCACCGCCAATGCGGAAGGAAGGAGGTGGGCGGGATGTTTACGTCCCGCTCATCTCCGCCCCTCCGCTTCTATTGGCTGCCTGCTGTGTGACGTCGCTGTGACGTCGCACGACCCGCCCCCTTAGGAAGGAGGCGGGTCGCCGGCCACAGCGACGTCGCAGAGCAGGTAAGTCCATGTGAAGCTGCCGTAGCGATAATGTTCGCTACGGCAGCTATCACAAGATATCACATGTGCGACGGGGGCGGGGACTATCGCGCTCGGCATTGCTAGCCGATGCTAGTGATGTCGCAACGTGCAAAGTACCCCTAAGAGTTTATGTAGGTGGAATCTGCTGACAGATTGGAAAATCTCTTTAGATTTTGTTTCCGTTACATTTTTACAATATATGTTTATGATCTATTTTCACAGGAGCGGTTTACTACAAATTATGTTTTCCTGAGAGGCATAAACTGGAAAGACAGGTAGATAAAACTCCTTCTAGATAAATTGTCTTCATATCAAGATTAAAATGTAATGGTGCAATACAGGAAAAATCATTTTTAAAAAACTTATCAGGATTTTTTTGGCACATGAATACATTTTGTATGGTCAGGCACTTTGTACAATGGGTAATGAGTAGTGATGAGTGGGCACTACTATGCTCGAGTACTCGGTATTTGTAACAAGCACTTGGATGCTCATATGGGGGTGATTCGAGCACCTGAGTATAATGAAAGTCAAAGGGAGACTCAAACATTTTTCAGCAAGGTTACCCCATTGACTTTCATTATACTCGCATGCTCAAGTTGTACCCATCCAAGCATCCAACTGCTCGTTACTATTACCGACCACCCAAGCATGGTAGTGCTCGCTCATCACTAGTTACAAGTACCAAGCACTTGAGCATGGTAGTGCTCACTCATCACTAGTTACGAGTACTAAGCATGGTAGTGCTCACTCATCAATAGTTACAAGTACCAAGCACCTGAGCATGGTAGTGCTCGCTCATCACTAGTTACGAGTATTGAGCACCCGAGCATGGTAGTGCCCGCTCATCACTAGTTATGAGTACCAAGCACCCGAGCATGGTAGTACTCACTCATTACTAGTTAAGAGTATTGAGCACCCAAGCATGGTAGTGCCCGCTCATCACTAGTTACAAGTACTGAGCACCCGAGCATGGTAGTGCTCACTCATCACTAGAAATGAGCCACTATTAAAGGTGTAGTCCAGCCTTGTGATATTGATGACTTACACTATAGGTCATCATTTTGAGATTGGTGAGTAAGAGCTGCACTTTTTGGAAGTAACCAATACACAGAGTATGGAGTAGTTTACATCCCACCAGAGCAGAAAACAGCTGATAGGTGGCGGTGCCGGATGTTGGACCCCACTCATCTAATATTCATGGCTTATCATTTGTATAGAAATGGAGGCCCGAATAGTGGCAGTGACAGGATAATGAAGAATTCAAGTATAGTTTTGGACAAGTTACCTTTGTAAAATTTTATTTCATCTCTATGTAACACCTTTACTCCTGCTGATGGTGTTGATAAACACCTCAAATTCTGCTCATTTGGAGGAAAAAATTAGAAATCGGATAGTCCCATGTAACCCCATTCCCATGTTAGGCTTACGAGACCCCCATATACATTAGATTGGTGCAGATCTCTCAGGAATCATAAGGTTATGCCGGCGTCACACGGTACAATCTATCGTGCGATCGCACGAGCGATCATACCCGCCCCCGTCGTTTGTGCGTCACGGGCAAATCGCTGCCAGTGTTGCACAAAGTCGTTAAACCGCCGTCACACGCACTTACCTGCTGAGCGACCTCGCTGTGAGCGGCGAACATCCTCTTCCTGAAGGGGGAGTGACGTTCGGCGTCACAGCGAGGTCACACGGTGGCCGGCCAATAGAAGCGGAGGGGCGGAGATGAGTGGGACGTAACATCCTGCCCACCTCCTTCCTTCCGCATAGCCAGCGGGTGCCGCGGGACGCAGGTAAGCTGTGTTCATCGTTCCAGGGATGTCACACGGAGCGATGTGTGCTACCCCGGGTACGATGAACAACCAGCTGAAAGAAAAATAAACAATTTTTTAAAAATGAGCGACGAGTGACAGATAAACGATTTGTACATGATTTGCAAACGTTTTGCGTCGCTTGTAGGTGTCACACGGAACGACGTCGCAAACGACGCCGGATGTGCGTCACAAAAACCGTGACCTTCGACGATGCATCGTACGATAGATCGTCTCGTGTGACGCCCGCATTAGTGGTGACATCAGAGAGTAGCTGTTCATATATAGATAATGTCTGCTGATCTCTTTTTGACAGTGGAATATTATGGGATATCACATGGTCTTCCGGTCGCTCAGGATCCAGCAGTTCAGCCTACAGAATAGACTGGATCCGTAACTTAGGGCTCATTAATCACATATGGCAGGTGAGGTTAGGCGGGAGTCATCTTCTGAATGTTAGATTCAGTATCGCTGTTTTCTTCTGAAAGTGTCAGGTATTGCTGGATGTAGCTGAAGAAAACAAAATCTGTGTTCATTTTCTAGTGACGGGACGGTCCATTCTTCAGGCATCGGCCGAAGCTCCAGACAAGCCGTATCGCACGGAGAAGTCAAAAGGCTCATATCTTCTGCTGCAAACTTAATTGTGGCCACTGTAAGGAACAAATAGTTTCTCAGATATGGGCTAGTTGAGAAAACATGTCATTTTAGATACCACATTAGGGAAATAATTGAGCTGGAGTTCCTATTTTGGACCTTTATCTATTAGCCAATGCCGAGAGTGATCACAAAGAAGGTCCCTGGCGCTGGAGGATTCAACATCCTTGTGTTTCATGGACAATCCATTGATTTTATGGAAGTGTCTTTTTCTTCTGTGATGGTTCTTCACTAAAACTGGTCATTAGCTTTTGGATATCCACACAGATTACAGCTGATCTCTGGGTATCTCCACCACATAGCATCCAAAAAGACTTTGGCCTGAAATCAGGAGTCACCGTACACGATCTGCGTACCATGGGCACCACCACTATTAGATTTTCCAGGAGATAGCTGCTGGCACAGAGGGGGCAATCTGTGGTCTGTTCATAGAGGGTAGACGATACAATCAGTTTTGTGGGAAACTAAATTTACATTCTTCATTTCACTTAATCAGTGGGTCATCTTTAGGAGATGTTGGTGGCTACACCATTCCCGATAAAGATCTGTATTTTAATACATGCAGGGGGCACCTTCTTATTACTGCAGAATGCCCTATTAGTGCTATGTACAAAGTTGTCTGGTGGAATAACCCACCTAAAGGTTTTCCACATTATTAAACCTTTATGTGCTTAGGTAAGAAAACAAAAAGCCTATATTGACATCCATCTGGAGGGGACTGATTGGCTGCAGTGGTCACAATATGGAGGGGTGAGAAGAGTCACCCTAGACCCATTAAAATTACCTGGTTTAGTAGTGTAGAATTACTTTAAGAATCCCTGAATTGCATTACCCTAGGTAATATCATAGAACTGATTTTTATTTTTTTATTTATTTTTTATTATTTTAGACTTCAGAACATGATTCTCGCCATCTTCACCAACAGAAAAGTAAGTATTCTGGAGGAAACAGTCATCAGATATAAAATGCTGAAAATTACAAGGCGTCATTATCAAGACTGGCATGTCATACTAAAGTCTACAAAAATGCAAAATGCCAAAATTAACGTTTTTACTAAATATGGGGAGCAGTTTTACACGGTTCTAAAATGAGATCTACACCTACGATGAGCAGGTGCAGATTTAAGCCAAAATTTGCAACAATTTGGAGTATCTGTCTGAAGGCTGTTGGCAGTCTCGTTTTGTTGGTGCTCCACTCAACTTTTTCAACTTTTGGCATATTCTTTTGGCAAGTCTTTAAACGTGGATATGAAATTTGTGACCTTTTGTGACCCCAAACTCAGGGGCGGACATACCAGTGGTGCAACCCCAAAAGGTAAGTAACCCCATTTCCACCTCCAAAGCAGATGGCATTCTGATGTATTTTTGGACTGCAAAGTGCCCCTATACTGATTTTCACAGGGACCCTTCATCTGTATCCGCCAGTGCCCAAACTGTTTGTAAACTGATAAATGTGACCCAATGTATCCCTCTTCTTAATAGGAGAAACACCTTTGAAATCTGGTGGGAGGCAATCACTTAACTCCGTATGTGTGAATATCCCCACTGCTTGTGAGGAGCCTTCTCCCAATACAAAGACATCATGTCTGGATGAAGACGGTCAAATTGTGAAGGGTCTAACAGTACGTTACTGCGGTCTGTATACAACTCCACAGTATCAATTTAACAGCCGCCAATATGATGTCTGTCACACGCTACAATCCTGCGCTGTCTGCGTAGCATGGACGGAGATTGCATGAGTTCCAAAATAAAGGTCTGTTTCCATGCCCACCCCCGAGAAACACCACCACTTTTGTCCAAGTTTGCGGTTGCTATTATAGCGCAACCCTATTTCATTGAATAAGAAGGAAATAAAAAAACAGACTCTTAATTTTTCATACAACCCCTTTTTAATTGTGAAAATACATGAGCGGACCCATGGAACTTTGGGTTCAGCGGGTTCTGCCGGACTTTTGAAAAAGTTTGGTTCAGGACCCGAACTTGATCTAAACCCCCAGTGGGCAGGATTTTTCCTTTATTTATTTTTTGGGTGCACGCTACATCAGATAACTCTGTTGTTACCCCCAGTGCGAGCCGTTCACTGGAAACGTCTCGTATCGGGCTGAGCACCGGAATGTACCCGAGCACAGCTATGCTCACGTGAGTGATCAGCATACGTAAAGAGTCCCCTCTCTCGAACTCGAAGTCTATGTTCGGTATGAACAGCGACCCTCTGATTCACTCATCTGTAATTGTGAATCGAGAGAGCGAGAGAAAAATTAAAAAAAAAAACTAATCCAGATCGTGCAACCGGAATCCCGCGTCCGGGTCGGACCCGGATCTACCGCTGAAACCGTGCGGATCCGGATTTTTCAAGTCCGGGTCCGCTCAACACTATAAATGAACCAAAAATGTATCAGTATCTTCATATTATGGAATTTCATAATCTGTAATATACCCATGTTTTCCTACAGTACCAAAATATGGAGTCCAAAATCCATGAGTGTTTTTAGTTTATTTTATATTTTAGTAAATTATTAAAATGAGCATATTTTACTAATTAAAAGTGTAAAAATTAAGACTCAGGTGTAGCAAAAAAAAGTGGACCAAATTCTTTATGCACAATATGGGGAAGGGGTCTGTGCAGGTCAATTCAATAAATATCACACATGTAAGATACAATATAAACCTAATTGAAGCCACTAATGAGGCATACCTTCACATAATAATATCTTGCTCACCCATCGTTCTTTGTGCTGGGGCCAAGTACCTACCAGCCCCTATGCACAATGTAAACAGGGGGTCGATACAAATCAATACAGCAGATATCACATATGTGAGAAAGCAGCATAAACCATCAGGCCATCAGTGATCAAATAATAGAGCATAGTATGAAACATTCATTCAGATAGTAGAATTCTGCTCACCCAATGGTCCCGGTGATAGGACCAAGTGACCAAAGGCCCCGGTTGGTACTTGGCTCCATCACAGGGAGCAAAGTGTGAGCAATATATTATTACTTCACTGTCTCTCTCCCAGTCTCTGTCTGTCTGTCTGTCTCTCTCACTGTGTCTGTCTCTTTCCCCGGTCTGACTCTCTGTCTCTTTCCCTATCTGCCTCTGTCTGTCTTTGTGTGTTTGTGGCTTTTTTTTCCCTATCTGTCTCTTTCCCTGTGTGCCTCTTTCTCTGTCTGTGCCTGTGTGTCTGTCTCAGTCTGTTTCTGTCTGTGTCTGTCTCTCCTCCGACATCATATTACCTCACACATAAGCTTCTTATACTATGAATGTCCTTTGTTCCTATAGCAACCAATTACAGCTCTTATTAATAGCCTGTAGCTCGCAGCTCCATTCACTTTAATGGAGGCAGGTTTTTTGGAGAGTAACTGTAAAGCGCGAGGTTAAATTTTCTTGTCAAAACATGATCTATGACGTTCCCTGAGTCACATGAGGCATCTGTACAAAATTTTGTGCTTGCAAATGCGACAGTGCGGATTCCTTTAGCGGACATACACACACATACATACATACACTCAGCTTTATATATTAGACTAGCTGTAGTACTCGGGCGTTGCCCGGGATAGTAACTGTCTCTCTCCCAGTCTCTGTGTGTCTGTCTGTCTCTTTCCCTGTCTGTCTCTGTGTGTCTGTCTGTCTGTCTCTCTGTGTCCGTCTGACACTTTCCCCGTCTGACTCTTTCCCCAGTCTGTCTCTATCTCTTTTTCCCCATCTGTCTCTCTCCCAGTCTGTCTCTGTCTCTTTCCAGGTCTGTCTCGTTCCAGGTCTGCCTGTCTGTCTCTTTCCCTGTGCGTCTTTCTGTCTGTCTTTTTGTGTCTGTCTGGCTTTTTTTTCCCCTATCTGTCTCTGCCTCTTTCCCTGCGTCCCTCTTTCTCTGTTTGTCTGTCTCTCAGTCTGTGTCTGTCTCTCCACCGACATCATATTACCTCACATATAAGCTTCTTATACTATGAATGTCCTTTGTTCCTATAGCAACCAATCACAGCTGCTATTAATAGCCTGTAGTTCCAGGCTCCATTCACTTTAATGGAGGCAGGTTTTTTGGAGAGTAACTGTAAAGCGCAGGGTTAAATTTTCTTGTCAAAACATAGTTTATGACGTTTCCTGAGTCACATGAGGCGTCTGTGCAAAATTTTGTGATTGTAAATGCGACAGTGCGGATTCCTTTAGTGGACATACATACACACACACACACACACACACACACACACACACACACACACACACACATACACATACATACATACATACATACACTCAGCTTTATATATTAGATTTCACTGTATGCTTTGCGCTAGGTCTCATTAATAGTTGATCATTAGTAACCTGAATTAGGTTTAGGCTATGTTCACACTAGAAAAATGATATTTCTTAAGAAATTTCTTAAGAGTGAAGGATTAGTGCACCTGCGTTAAAAAACGCACCAAAAACGCACCTGCGTTTTTGCCGCGTTTTCGGTGCGTTTTTACCGCTGGTTGCTCCCTGCGTTATTGTGCCAATTATCTATGGCAAATAACGTAGTTAGCTGCAGAAAAGAAGTGACATGCTCATTCTTTTTCTTAAGAAAATCTACTGAAAGAATTTTCTTAAGAAAAAAACGCAGTGCGCGCACAGCTAATTTTTTTTGCCATAGGTTTTGCTGGGGAATGTCTGCAGAAGACAAGAATTTCTCAAGAAATTTCTGCAGCAAAAACGGCTTAAAAACGCAGGTAAAAAACGCAGTGTGTGAACATAGCCTTATATTGTATCTTACATGTGAGATATTTATTGAATAGCCCTCTACCCATTTTTGTGTATAAGGACTATAGTCCACTTTTTTGCTACACCTAAGGGGTACTTTGCACACTACGACATCGCAGGTGCAATGTTGGTGGGGTCAAATCGAAAGTGACACACATCCGGCGTCGCTGTCGACATCGGAGTGTGTAAATCGTTTTTACTACGATTAACGAGTGCAAAAGCGTCGAAATCATATAATCAGTGTAGGGTCGGTCATTTCCATAATTTCGGAAGGACCGATGTTACGATGTTGTTCCTCGTTCCTGCGGCAGCACACATCATGGCTGCAATGAGGAAGGAAGGAGGTGGGCGGGATGTTTACGTCCCACTCATCTCCGCCCCTCCGCTTCTATTGGCCGCCTGCCGTGTGACGTCGCTGTGACGCTGCACAACCCGCCCCCTTAGGAAGGAGGCGGTGGCCGGCCACAGCGACGTCGCAGGGTAGGTAAGTGCCTGTGAAGCTGCCGTAGCGATAATGTTCGCTACGGCAGCTATCACAAGATATCGCAGCCGGGACGGGGTCGGGGACTATCGCGCTTGGCATCGCTACCATCGGCTTGCGATTTCGTAGTGTGCAAAAAAGAGAATTTTGTTTACTTACCGTAAATTCTTTTTCTTATAGTTCCGTATTGGGAGACCCAGACCATGGGTGTTTAGCTTCTGCCTCCGGAGGACACACAAAGTACTACACTTAAAAGTGTAGCTCCTCCCTCTGAGCTTATACACCCCCTGGAGAACCAGATCTAGCCAGTTTAGTGCAAAAGCTGAAGGAGAATAGCCACCCACAAGTAGAACCGAGCAAGAACCGGAACAACCGGAGACTCGGTCCACGACAACAGCCGGTGATAACACACGGAACAAGAAAATTGCCAACAGGCAACAGGGAGGGAGCTGGGTCTCCCAATACGGAACTATAAGAAAAAGAATTTACGGTAAACAAAATTCTCTTTTTCTTTATCGTTCCTATGGGAGACCCAGACCGTGGGACGTTCCAAAGCTGTCCCTGGGTGGGAATAAACAGAAAAATCTAAGAAGTAGGTGGAGCCTAACTTCACAAGTGGGCGACAGCCGCCTGAAGGATGCGTCTGCCCAAGCTCGCATCTGCCGAAGCATGAGCATGCACTTGGTAGTGCTTCGAAAAGGTATGCAGGCTAGTCCAAGTGGCAGCCTGACAGACTTGTTGAGCCGTAGCCTGGTGCCTAAAAGCCCAAGAGGCACTGACAGCTCTGGTCGAGTGTGCTTTGAAAAGCTTGAGAGGTGCACCGCCTAAGCGCAGCGGTGCGAGACACATAAATCCGGAGAGCACGCACCAGATCCAGAGAATGCAGCGCTTTCTCAAAGCGATGAACAGGGGCCGGACAGAAGGAAGGCAAGGAAATGTCCTGGTTAAGGTGGAAGGGAGAGACCACCTTAGGAAGAAAGTCCGGAGTCGGACGGAGAACTACCTTGTCTTGGTGAAAAAACAAAAAAAAAGTGACTCCGAGGAGAGCGCAGCCAAATCAGAGACTCTCCTGAGAGAAGTTATGGCAACTAGAAAGGCCACCCTTTGAGAAAGACGATACAAAGAAACCTCCCTAAGGGGCTCAAAAGGGGGTTTCTGCAATACCGTGAGGACCAAGTTAAGGTCCCAGTGATCCAAGGGCCGCCGATAAGGCGGAATGATGTGAGACGCGCCTTGCATGAAGGTGCGGACCTAAACCAGCCGGGCGAGACGCCGCTGGAACAGCACCGATAGAGCTGAGACTTGTCCCTTGAGAGAGTTGAGGGACAGTCCTAGCTGCAGACCGGACTGTAAAAAAGACAGAAGGGTCGGCAATGAGAATGGCCAAGGAGGATGGCCGGAAGAGCGACACCAGGACAGGAAAATTTTCCAAGTCCTGTGATAGATCTTGACGGAGGAAGACTTACGGGCCCGAGTCATAGTGGAGCTGACTTCAGGAGGAATACCAGAAGCCGTCAAAATCCAGGACTCAAGAGCCATGCCGTCAAATTGAGTGCCGCAGAATTCGGGCGGAAAAAACGGACCTTGCGAGAGTAGGCCTGGACGATCCGGAAGATGCCACGGCATCTCTACGGACAGTTGGAGCAGGTCCGGATACCAAGCTCGCCTGGGCCAGTCCGGTGCAATGAGGATGACTCGACGGCCCTCCATTCTGATCTTGCGCAGGACTCTGGGCAAGAGAGCTAGAGGAGGAAACACGTAGGACAGACGAAACTGGGACCAATCCTGAACCAGAGCGTCCGCGGCGAAGGCCTGAGGATCGTGGGAGCGAGCCACGTAAACCGGAACCTTGTTGTTGAGACGGGATGCCATTAGGTCCACGTCCGGAGTGCCCCACTTGCGGCAGATTGACTGAAACACTGCCGGGTGCAGGAACCACTCGCCACCGTCCACGGATTGACGGCTGAGATAATCTGCCTCCCAGTTTTCCACGCCTGGGATGTGGACTGCGGATATGGTGGACTTGGAGTCCTCCGCCCATTGAAGAATGCGTTGGACCTCCAACATTGCCAGGCGGCTGCGTGTCCCGCCTTGGTGATTGATGTAGGCAACCGCTGTCGCGTTGTCTGACTGGACTCGAATGTGCCTGCCCGCCAACAGGTGGTGAAAGGCTAGGAGAGCTAGAAGCACAGCTCTGGTTTCCAGCACATTGATTGAAAGGGCTGACTCGGAGTCCAAGTGCCCTGTGCTCTGTGGTGGAGATATACCGCTCCCCAGCTGGATAGGCTGGCATCCGTTGTGAGAATCACCCAGGACGGAGTCAGAAAGGAGCGCCCTTGGGACAGGGAGAGGGGTCGAAGCCACCACTGAAGAGAGCTCCTGGTCCGTGGCGACAGAGCCACTAACCTGTGTAAGGAGGAAGGCCGCTTGCCCCAACAGCGGAGAATGTCCAGCTGCAGGGGGCGCAGATGGAACTGGGCAAAGGGAACCGCCTCCATGGACGCCACCATTTGACTCAGCACCTGCATCAGGCGCCTGAGGGTATAACGGCGGGGCCGCAGCAGAGAGCGCACCGCTAGCCGGAGAGACTGCTGTTTGACTAAGGGCAACTTCACAAGTGCCGGCAAAGTCTCGAACTGCATCCCTAGGTACGTGAGACTCTGGGTCGGAGTCAGGGTGGACTTGGGAAGATTGACAAGCCACCCGAATTGGGCTAGAGTGGCGAGAGTGAGCGAGACACTCCGCTGACAGTCTGCGCTGGATGGAGCCTTGACTAGAAGGTCGTCCAGATAAGGAAGCACTGCCAACCCCTGGAGGTGCAGGACCGCAATCACTGCCGCCATGACCTTGGTGAATACCCGAGGGGCCGTGGCTAACCCGAAGGGGAGAGCCACGAATTGGAAATGATCCTCTCCTATCGCAAAACGTAACCAACGCTGATGTGACACTGCGATTGGCACATGTAGATAGGCATCTCTCATGTCGAAGGACGCCAGGAAATCCCCTTGGGTCATAGAGGCAATGACTGATCGCAGAGACTCCATGCGAAAATGCCGCACCCGGACATGCTTGTTGAGAAGCTAGAGATCCAGGATGGGCTGGAAGGTACCGTCCTTTTTTGGAACTAGGAAGAGGTTTGAGTAAAAACCTCTGAACCGTTCTCGAGCAGTAACTGGTACAATCACACCGTTTGCCTGCAAGGATGCCACGGCCTGTGAGAAGGCGGCGGCCTTGGAGCAGGGGGGAGTTGAGAAAAAAAATCTGTTTGGCGGGCTGGAAGAGAATTCTATCCTGTAGCCGTGAGATATGATGTCTCTCACCCACTGATCGGAGACTTGCTTTAACCAAGCGTCGCCAAAGTGGGAGAGCCTGCCACCGACTAAGGACGTGGCTGGAGCGGGCCGAGAGTCATGAGGAGGCTGCCTTAGTGGCAGAACCTCCTGCGGACTTCTGCGGACGCGCTTTTGTGCGCCAGTTGGATTTCTGATCCTTAGCTGAGTTAGCGGACGAGGCGGAAGGCTTAGAGGATGACCAGTTGGAGGAACGAAAGGAACGAAACCTCGATTGATTCCTACCCTGGGCGGGTTTCCTGGTCTTGGTTTGTGGCATGGAAGTACTCTTCCCGCCAGTAGCTTCCTTAATGATTTCATCCAGCTGTTCACCAAACAGCCGTGAACCAGCAAAAGGGAGCCCAGCAAGAAACTTCTTGGAAGAAGAATCTGCCTTCCACTCTCGAAGCCACAAAATCCTGCGGATAACAAGAGAATTAGCTGAAGCCACCGCAGTGCGGTGAGCAGCCTCTAGCATTGCAGACATGGGATAAGATGAAAAAGCTGAAGCTTGAGAGGTTAAGGTAACCATCTCAGGCATACAGTTAGGTCCAGAAATATTTGGACAGTGACACAATTTTCGCGAGTTGGGCTCTGCATGCCACCACATTGGATTTGAAATGAAACCTCTACAACAGAATTCAAGTGCAGATTGTAATGTTTAATTTGAAGGTTTGAACAAAAATATCTGAAAGAAATTGTAGGAATTGTACACATTTCTTTACAAACACTCTACATTTTAGGAGGTCAAAAGTAATTGGACAAATAAACCAAACCCAAACAAAATATTTTTATTTTCAATATTTTGTTGCGAATCCTTTGGAGGCAATCACTGCCTTAAGTCTGGAACCCATGGACATCACCAAACACTGGGTTTCCTCCTTCTTAATGCTTTGCCAGGCCTTTACAGCCGCAGCCTTCAGGTCTTGCTTGTTTGTGGGTCTTTCCGTCTTAAGTCTGGATTTGAGCAAGTGAAATGCATGCTCAATTGGGTTAAGATCTGGTGATTGACTTGGCCATTGCAGAATGTTCCACTTTTTTGCACTCATTAACTCCTGGGTAGCTTTGGCTGTATGCTTGGGGTCATTGTCCATCTGTACTATGAAGCGCCGTCCGATCAACTTTGCGGCATTTGGCTGAATCTAGGCTGAAAGTATATCCCGGTACACTTCAGAATTCATCCGGCTACTCTTGTCTGCTGTTATGTCATCAATAAACACAAGTGGCCCAGTGCCATTGAAAGCCATGCATGCCCATGCCATCACGTTACCTCCACCATGTTTTACAGAGGATGTGGTGTGCCTTGGATCATGTGCCGTTCCCTTTCTTCTCCAAACTTTTTTCTTCCCATCATTCTGGTACAGGTTGATCTTTGTCGCATCTGTCCATAGAATACTTTTCCAGAACTGAGCTGGCTTCATGAGGTGTTTTTCAGCAAATTTAACTCTGGCCTGTCTATTTTTGGAATTGATGAATGGTTTGCATCTAGATGTGAACCCTTTTTATTTACTTTCATGGAGTCTTCTCTTTACTGTTGACTTAGAGACAGATACACCTACTTCACTGAGAGTGTTCTGGACTTCAGTTGATGTTGTGAACGGGTTCTTCTTCACCAAAGAAAGTATGCGGCCATCATCCACCACTGTTGTCATCCGTGGACGCCCAGGCCTTTTTGAGTTCCCAAGCTCACCAGTCAATTCCTTTTTTCTCAGAATGTACCCGACTGTTGATTTTGCTACTCCAAGCATGTCTGCTATCTCTCTGATGGATTTTTTCTTTTTTTCAGCCTCAGGATGTTCTGCTTCACCTCAATTGAGAGTTCCTTAGACCGCATGTTGTCTGGTCACAGCAACAGCTTCCAAATGCAAAACCACACACCTGTAATCAACCCCAGACCTTTTAACTACTTCATTGATTACAGGTTAATGAGGGAGACGCCTTCAGAGTTAATTGCAGCCCTTAGAGTCCCTTGTCCAATTACTTTTGGTCCCTTGAAAAAGAGGAGGCTATGCATTACAGAGCTATGATTCCTAAACCCTTTCTCCGATTTGGATGTGAAAACTCTCATATTGCAGCTGGGAGTGTGCACTTTCAGCCCATATTATATATATAATTGTATTTCTGAACATGTTTTTGTAAACAGCTAAAATAACAAAACTTGTGTCACTGTCCAAATATTTCTGGACCTAACTGTAGATTCCTTGGTGAGGGAATGCATCTCCTCCAGAGAAGCAGAGATGGCTTTGAGAGTCCACACTGCTGCAAAAGTCGGGGAAAACGCGGCCCCCACAGCTTGATACACAGATTTGGCCAAAAGGTCAATCTGACAGTCAGTGGAATCCTTAAGTGAGGTGCCGTCAGCCACCGACACAACGGTCCGGGCTGAGAGCCTAGACACCGGAGGGTCTACCTTTGGGGAGTGAGACCACTCCTTGACCACCTCAGGTGGAAATGGAAACCGATCATCAGAACCACGCTTTGGAAAGCGTTTGTCAGGGCAGGCCCTGGGCTTAGTCACAGCGGTCTGAAAACTGGAGTGGTTAAAGAACACACTCTTCACTCTCTTAGGCGAGGTAAACTGATGTTTTTCTGCCAAAGAGGGTTGCTCCTCTGAGACTGGCGGATTGAGATCCGGCACAGAATTAATAGAAGCAATCAAGTCACTAAGATCTGAGTCACCCTCAGAAATCGATGGGATACATAGCCTCCGAGCCACCCGTGAGTGCATCCTCCTCATCTTGCGAGTCAGCTCTTGAGACAGAGCCGTGGGATGAGGAGGGGGAGGAAACCCTGCGCCTTCTCTTAGAAGGATGGGGTCTGGGACCTGATGATGAATCCTCTGTGAGCTCTGATGGACGGAGGTCAGAGGATAGGAATCCTCTGTCAAGAGTATTAGAGGCACCCTGTGAGGAGGGCTGATGCATATTCATCAAAGTCCTGGACAAAAGTCCCATGGACTCAGCAAATGACTGGGATATGGAGCTAGAAAAGGACTCTACCCAGGCTGGGGGTTCAGCCACAGGTGCAGCAGCAGCCTGAGAGACCACTGGGGGTGAGACTCTAGGCTGTGGCACCGCCAAGTTAGAGCAACCATCACAGTGTGGATAAGTGCTCGGCTCAGGCAGCAGGAGCTTACATGCAGTGCATACTGAATAAAGCTTTGGAGCCTTGCTCCTTGTGTGAAACATGCTGCTGGAGTGGGGGCTTTGCAGAGAATGAACCTCAGGGAGAATATACAGAGGTCCACAACCGGAGACCGGCTGTGGCTTACCAGACCGCTGGGCGCGGTGTTGTGTGCCCTCCAGATACCGAAGCCCGGTCCCCCAGTGCACAGCACCTCAGCAGAGATGCAGAGTGCAGAATGTCCCAGAGCAGAGTGAACTCTGCGTGAGAAATGGCCGCCGGAGCGAGGAGAGGGGGCGGGACTAGGGGGCGTTCCTATAGGAGAGCGGGAACTGGAGGGCTATAGAGACCTGCAGGGGAGGAGGGACACCCCAGCAGTGGGGAGTGTCCCTCCCCTGTGTAGAACGGCCGCCGGGAGGAGCCGAGACTGTCCCTCTGCATGAGTGACATGCGAGGGCAGGAAAACAAAACTAGGCCTCCGGCGAAGCCGGGGCCTAAATTTAAGCGGCGAGGCCGACAAGCAGGCACCATCGGCGCGGTTCTCAGGTAAAAGCTAGAGAACCCGCCGGAAAAGGCAAAATAATCATATACAGCATACTCTCCCCATACAATAAAGAACCGGGACCCCCAACACAAACGTCTCAGGTACTTAGCTGCTGAGACGCAGGGCCAGGTCCCTGGAGATGAGTGCTCCGGTCCAACAGGATCCTCAAGGGGCTGTGGATGGAGACCGGACTCCTGCCAGGCATGGAGACCGTGCTGACTCCCACTTCAAGCCAGAGCCCAGGAGGGATGGTGAAGGAGCGCGGCATGTAAGGCTCCAGCCTTGGAAATCAACCTTAACAACACCGCCGACATAGTGGGGTGAGAAGGGACATGCCGGGAGTCCAGACTTGGACCCGCTTTTCTTCAAACTCGTTCCAAAAATCAAACAAATCAGATGAGAATGCATGTGTGGATGTATGCCTTCTGAACACAAAGCGATAAACTGGCTAGATCTGGTTCTCCAGGGGGTGTATAAGCTTAGAGGGAGGAGCTACACTTTTAAGTGTAGTACTTTGTGTGTCCTACGGAGGCAGAAGCTAAACACCCATGGTCTGGGTCTCCCATAGGAACGATAAAGAAATACCCCTAAGGCTTCATTTTTTTTATTCTTAGAATTATTGTGTACTTAATAAAATGTATTTTTATAAATACTACTGGTGGATTTTTGGCTCCATATTTTGTTACTGTAGGATATATGTAGATGTAGGCTTGTGCAAATCCTTCTCCATGTAATTCCAGACAGAAGATCTGTGGTTAGTTCTCCTAGATGTTTGGAACAACCCCTCCCTGCCAAGTTCCTTCAAAGGACTGTCACACCAAATAGTGATTTGATTTAAATTGTTCTTCTGTTCATTCACTTTACATTTTGTTAATTGATAAAACAAACTATTAAATGTGTTTTTCCCCACAAACAAAGTTGATTTTAATTACGGTAATACATCTTGGAATAATAATAATTTCCACAATTGGATGTGTTTAAAAAAATGTTCCTGTGCTGAGATAATCTTATATATGTGTCCCTGCTATGTACTGTGTAATGGCTGTGTCTGACCGTACAGGGACATGTTCTGATCATTCCACAGCTCCTGGGCAGAGGAGGATACAAAAGAGTATACAGACATTACAACCTGGGATATCAAATAATTCTTACTGTGAGGTAGCATATAAGATAGGATAGAGAAGGGGTTACTGCCGCGCATCAGCCAAATGAAGACGTATAATGTTGATGAAGTATTCTTTTATTCCATAGGTCTACGCGTTTCGAGGTAAAACCTCTTCCTCAGGACCAATGTATCAACAACAAGTCAACAAGCTTACTGTGAGGTAGAACATTTTTTTAAAAAAAACAGGGAAATGTTTTATCTCACAAAAAGGAGCAGCTGTGATCCCGCACAATAATGTTTTTATACTTTTCTACTTCCTTTCCTGCCCAGGAGATGTGGTATGATCAGACCATGTCCCTGTACGGTCAGACACGTCCATTACACAGTACACAGCAGGGACACATATATAAGATTATCTCAGCACAGGAATATTATTTTTAAACACATCCAATTGTGGAAATTATTATTATTACAACATCTATTGATTAAAATAAACTTTAAAATAAACTTTGTTAGTGGGAAAACCCCATAAACACTTTGAAAGCATTCTCAATTTACAGCATTTTGTCCAAACCTACCTAAAACCCTTTGCTCAGTATTGTTATGCTCAGGTTGTACTCTGCACAGCAGGAAGTGTTCTCAGTGTGGTATATTACACAATTGGATTGGTGAAAAATAATTACGCATTTGTTACTATGCGATAAGTAAATCTCGCTGGCATTGAGGGCACGGCAGAATAGTTACAGAAAGTTATAATAGCGTGATAAGTCACCTGGCATTTATTTCTTTGTGGTTGAGGATTTACAATCGTGCTATTGGGATTTGCAGCCATGGATACATATACGATCTCCGTGTACGATGCAGGTGCCAACAACAAGTGAGAACATAGATTATGAAATCACTGTTTACACCACAGCCAACGTTCAAGAAACGACACCCTCCATGTTTATACGACTATATGGAAAAAGCGACAGAACGCACACACTTTCCCTGCAAAATCCATTGGCCCACACCATTGCATTCAGCGCGGAACAGGTAAGAGCTCGGCTCATTATTGTGTCCATGAGAAAACACTCAAGCCTCCCATTTACTTTAGAGCAATATTGGCCATAGCGGTTTATCGATGGCTTTGGCCGACATTCCAATGTGTATTAGGGCGCCGGCCAACTGATTGTCAGGGATCTTGATCGAGCATGGCCGATTTCAAGCTGCTTACTTTGTTTTCTCAGAAGTAGGCTCTTAGAAAACACAGGAGCCTTTGGCATAGTGAGCGCTCCAATGTATGGGAGAGACTGCCAAGGTGACTCTGGGCCAACAGGCTGAGATATCGTTCAGATGACAGCCATCTAATGCATAAGAGGGCCTTTAGTTTAACAATTCATTCAGATAAGGGTATTATGTACCATAGACACACACTAGTAGCTCACGTATTTATTATAGCCAGTGCACATAGGCAATTTTCCACACGGCCCACAGGTGGTTGCAGGAAAAACTGCAGCATGCACTATTCTGGCCCTATTTACATGCCAAAGTAGAGCATGTACGTAAAATAAACAATTACTGCACTTGTCCGCTATGTGAATGAGCACACGGAGTCTGTCATGTCTGCAATTTGCAGATGTATCAAAAAGACTGACCCGCACATCCACCAAGTGTGAACAGGTGCTAGCTGAAAACACAATATAACTACAAAATACATACAGCTGTACTCTAAAATGCTAACAATGAATATGTGAACTCTGGTATTGCATTACAGCTATAGTAATATTTGAATAAAAGAGATACTTGGGCGGCACGGTGGCTCAGTGGTTAGCACTGGAGTCTTGCAGCGCTGGGGTCCTGGGTTCAAATCCCACCAAGGACACCATCTGCAAGGAGTTTGTATGTTCTCCCCGTGTTTGCGTGGGTTTCCTCCGGGTACTCCGGTTTCCTCCCACACTCCAAAGACATATAGACAGGGAATCTAGATTGTGAGCCCTAATGGGGACAGTGTTACCAATGTATGTAAAGCGCTGTGGAATTAACAGCGCTATATAAATGAATAAAATTATTATTATTATTATTATTATACTTAGCATATGTATTACATGTTAGCTCAGTAACCAGCGGCAAATTGATCCCAATATACCGAGATCCTAACTTAAATGCCTTTATCTGAGTTAAAAACCTACATGCCTGGGCAGCCAGGATCCAGGTATAAAGGAGGATGGACTCAGCCTGGTTATAGGGCAGAGTGCTCAGTCAGAAAGAGATGACCTACAAGTATATCAAAAAGACTCCACACTATAACCAGGCTGTGTCCATCTTCCTTTATAGCTGGATCCTTCCTGCCCAGATATGTAGGTTTTTAACCCAGATAGTGGGATTTCAGGTTAGGGTCCCGGTATATTGAAATCGCCTGGCTTTTGGTAACCGGGCTCACATGAATTGGCCAATACATAAGCTAAGTATCTCTTTTTTTAAAATATTCCTATAGCAATAATGCAATACCAGAGTTCCCTTATTCATTTTTATCATTCTAGAGTGCAGCTGTATGTATTTTGTAGTTATGTAGCAATTTGTGCATGTGACTGGCCCGACTTTTAGTACGTCTTTTTATACTTAAGCCATGCGTGGAATAACCTGATCATCCCCCATACCTTTAGAAACCTTTCCAATCAGATTTTATTGCTCCATTTAGCCATACATTTCTTCAACAGCATACGTAACATGGCTGCCTTACTCTGACTCATGGAGATGGATCCCAAAGCAGTCAATAATCATTAAACCAGGCTATATCTCCTGGGGTCTTAGATGTCAACCTATTATCCGCCTTGACTACCATAAATGTCAATATTAACAACTGAATTTATCACCAAAGCTACTAGATACTCCGTCCTGGACACCGGAAACCCACCTCATAAAAAGTCTACATGTCTACCATATTCATTCTCTTTCAGGCTTTTATTTTTCATGTCAAGGCTCTAGATGTTGGCGAACTGACTGATTTATCTATAGGAATTAACAAAAACGATAAAGGTAGGTCTATGGGACTGTACCAAACTGGTTATTAAATGGGGTACATACTGTGTTTTATGGTCCACTAGGCCAATGCATACAACATGGAACTGAGATATGACAGCAAACTATGGGGAACTTGTCACAGTGTACAGAATCATTTCCAAGGCAGAAAATCCTGTATTTCTAGAAATCTTTATTAGCCACATTGGATTTGCTGACTATTGGCCGAGTCTAGACACCAATGAAGAGATATTTGCACGTGGACCAGTTCCTTTGATTTTGAGTGCCACATCACATGACTTTCATCAACATGACAGAGTAAAAACATAGTGTATGTGTTATGTATCCTCTGGGGTGGTGGATTCTGAAAGACGGGACGTTTGAGCAACAGAAAAGTGATAGTGGTGAAACAGGACGGTTGAGTCGGGATGAAGTGGTGTTGGAGAAGTAACGCACTGTAGAGGAGAAGTTTAACTGGTGTAGCAGGCCTGGATGTAGTAAAGCTGGGACAGCGATGACCGATGCTGTAGAGCTGGAACAGTGATGGCTAATGTAGCCGAGCTGGAACAGTGATGTCTATGGAAAGTCAGATTAGCAGCGCAGAGCAAAGGAAAGTGGAGTAAGTTGCACCAGGATGCTAACTGCTTGAATACTCAGACAGCATACTGCCTCCCGAGCTGGGTTTACATGACCTACAGTAGGCTCATGCCATCACAACACTTGGGCTGGAGACTATCAATGTGGAATACTTTAGCAAAAAGTTAAATTCCCTATATTGGTGGTGTCCATTAGTGAGAAGTACACAGCGCGATTTACATTTTTACGATGGGCTCATGTGGATGTCATATCCCACTGTACCTACACAGTGTGATACATCACATCCCTACATCAGAGGAGTATGGGCAGCCTTGTCGTTTAGTCTTCTGATCATTGAAAATGTAATAATGTTGGATAATGTGTACTAACTTATGCTAATTGTGTATTTATTCATTTTTTTCTTTAGAAGCCTGCATTTGGTATTGCAAAAACGTCATTGTAAAGAAAGGAACAAAAAAGTATATTTTTCCATATGACAATTGGCTTTTACCATATAGAAGTATGAAGGCACAAGACAAGTCTGTAACCACCAGAGCACAAACAGCAATGGACAGAGGTAACCAATAGTTATAGGAAAGTCACTGCCCCTAAATCCAGTCTTGTTTAAAGGGCCAAAACAGCTCAAGGAAATCCCTGGACAAAAAGAGGAATATAGTTTTGCCCATATTTTGTGTGTGGCCATCACCCATTTGAAGAATCCCACAGGTGAGCTGTAACCATCATGTATATAGTCAATGGTTTATCTACTTACCTTAGGTCTTGACAAAAAGCCAATAGGCAATCCCCATGGTGTAAAATTGTTTAGTGGCTCAATATTTTACTAGCCAAGAATATTTCTGTACTTCAAGAATTTATAGTCTGTAGGTATGCTGAAACATTATGTAGTTTACAAAAGTATTTTTTTCTGTATTTTTAGATACTAAAAACTTTCAGATGAAAAAAGCTAAGCGTAGACCAACCACAACCAAACCTCAAAGCCACAAGAACACTTCAAGTCTGGTACCTTCTGGGAAACTGGAGCTTCCACAAACACATGATGGAAAAGTAGAAGCTGCTAAGGAAGTGAACAACAGTAATTTAGGCGGTTCTAAGATGAGTAACAAGAAGTCAAACCAGTCGTCACGAACTGCTGAAGGAAACACATCGCTAAAAACAAAAACGTTGACAGGAAATTTTGGTCCAGGGAGAAGAACTCAAGGCAATCCTAGTTCTAAAAATACTAAAGTTCTTGTATCTTCAGGAAAGATTAAGACAACTAAAAAAACATCTCATCAGGTTCCTTCGATGGCCGATAAACCTTCTACCATTATGAAATCAGAAGATAGCAAGGCTCAACCGCCAATTGGTGAGAAAAGCACGGATGATGCGATGTTGGATAATACAAGTTCAGACAGAGATCTGGCAATGCAAAATATAATACAGTCTCCGAAATACAGAAGAGCCTGCAGTCCAGCCAGCTATGTGTTTTTTTCTCTTGAAAACAAAGAGTCATCAATTATTGTTGAAGTGGATGGATGTACGAAGAGTTGTACACAAAATAATCCTACTGGTGGAAACTCAAGACTCGTAAGGAGATTATCCTCTGAACGTGCAAGCACCAGGTGTCCTGGTGGAACCAAAGAATACATGAGTTATCATAAAGGGTCTTCAGAACTTGCTTTACTTCAAGAAATTTTGTCCGACTCTGGGAATAATGTGACCTCCGGTTCATTTGACTCTTGGCCTTTTTCCAGCTGCGAGAACAGTGAAGAATCAAGAGTTCAACATAGATCAGATTATGACGTCAGTGAAGTTCATGGAGACTTGGCAGATATTAATGACTATAACAAGTTGGGCTCCATGCTCGATTGTAAAGCCACAATGACTCCTGGTTACAGCTGTTCATGTGGAGAGCACAGCAGCTACGAGACTGACTCTACGCTAGATGAGGAATACATCTTTTCAGATACATCACTGGATCTGAGTCTGTCAGAAGATGACGATACCAACTCCTCTTCCAAATTTGATGCTTTCGGCAAAGGCCAAGAAGAACGTATGGATGATGTGATGGTATGTCCTGAGTATATCCAAGGTAGCCATATCTAAGATCAAGTACAATAATGTACATGTGGGAGGCGCTGTGCGACTGCATGGTTTAGATGTGCTCATATAACAATGCTAGCACGGAGCAGAGTAATACTTTATAAGCTCCAGTGTATGACATGACAATCCTGGCAGGTCTTGACACGATGAATCAAAATTTCACCCACATACAGTACACCTTCTTGAGATGACCATCCAAAATTGCATTGAAAAGGATCTAGGGATAAAACTGAAGAATCTCCTCTCAAAAAGATGCTTTTTTTTCAATTAATATAGCATAGCTGCTTTTTAGAGATGAGCAGACCCATTGAGGTTTGGGTTCTTTGGGTTCAGCCGGACTTTATCTAAAGTTCTGTTCTTGACTTGAACCTCATTGGAAGTCACTAATTGGGCAGTTCAAATCTCTGCTCACATACAACCAGCTGTAATCAGAACATTTCCAGGCGAGGGAGAATGGGTTTATTCTTTCTTTTCTTTTTTTTTGTTAACACCACATCCAATAACAATGATTTACCACAGGTGCGAGCCATTCAAACACTGTAAGCGGCTCGCACTGGGCCGAGAACAACGATGCTCACACGAATAGTTTGCATTTTTCCCGAACTCTGAACAGATTGTTTTGTAAAGTCTCTGTATGATACGAACACCAAACTTTAAAGTTCGGGTCTGCCCATCTCTAGTGCCTTTCTACATAAAACAAATTGATAATTAAATGTTTTTTGTGTCACTTTAGGTGTGTAGACACACCACATACCTGAAAAAGCACTCAAATGTTAAAAACAAACATAAGCACAGCATTGTAAAATCGACTCGCTGTTCATATCTTACATCTTTTTATCTTCTTTTAACTGGTTTTGGCTTCGAAACCTTTGAAGAGGCTAAAAGAAGTAACCCGACCATCATTTTATTTGTAAGATACAAACAATTTTATTTAGAAAATAAAATGAAAAAAATAGACATTAGCAGCAAAATGATGCAAATATGATAAAGAAAATGACAAAGAAGATGCTTCAGGAAAATACCCCCAAAAACGCCAACTTGTACCTGAAGCGTCTTCTGCTTCAAAGACTATGCAAATACCTTTATGGGGATAGCAGTTGCATAGAAATAGGAATTGTAATTATTTTTTTTTGGGGGGGGGGAGGCAGGAGTTGGAAAGAGGATACAGAATTATAATGAATTGGGGTGTAGTAGAGGGGACAATTGCAATGGACTGGAGGTGGAAGAGAGGACATGTTATTGTAATGCATTGGGTGTTTGAGAGAGAGGACATGGAATTCTAATGAATTGAAGGGAGGGAGAAGACATGTTATTGTAATGAATTAGGGGTGGGAGGATATGAAATTGTAAAGAATGGGGGAACGGTAATATAATTCTAATGAATTCAGGGATGGGTAGGGCAAAAGATATGTAATTATAATTAATTGGGGAGTGACGTAATTGTAATGCTTTGGGAGTGGGAGAGGACGTTGAATTGCAATAAATTGTGGGGATAATTATTAGGGATGATCGAATACTTTGATTATCTGGCTTCGCGAATAATTTCCGAATACCTCGCCACTATTCGATTATTTGCGAATATTCGATGCGCAATGTAAGTCTATGGGAAACCCGAATAACAACTATTCGGAACTATTCGGGCTTCCCCTAGACTTACATTGCGCATCGCATAGTCGAATAGCGGCGACCTATTCGGAAAGTATTCGCGAAGCCGGATAATTGAAGTATTCGATCATCCCTAATAATTATATATTACTAGTGTCGTGCATATCTGTATTCAGGGGTGCAGTGTACGGGACTTTCTCTCGATCACGGCAAAAATTGCTATGTAGCCCAGCCTAAGTTTGATAATGTGGCCTACATCCTAATTGGATTTTTCTAAGTGACCCTACACCCATTTTAGTCTGAGACCACTTGGTTAAAGTTTAACTCTTCTTGTAAATACCTTTTCAGAATAAAGTGTCCTGCGTGAGTAGAAGAAGAATAACAATCTCTTGACTCTGAGATGGTGGGTGGAAACTAGCTACCATGACCAAAAAGTCATCTTACAACAGAAATGAATAAAAGATGAATAATAAGAGTTTGTTTTTAGTGATTTTTCCGGTATTACCTCCTTCAAAAAACAAACTCAGAGTGCACATATCCTGGCTGTGCTGGCACATCTTCTTGACTTGAGCCAGACTGAGTTCAGCTGTTTTTTTTCATAATGGATGACAAATTGCTAATGCTGGGACAGAGGAGAAGTGGCTTATAAGGGAATAAAGAAGAATGATTCACTTATAAGATATATTACAAAGTATCTTAGATTCACATTTACTATTAATTTGTGCAAAGTTTAGAATCGATTTGCTCATTTTTTTTGTCACGCGTTCGACTTTGCACTCGCTGGGTGTCTTGGCGGCGTCGGACTCTATTCACACTGTAGAGTCTGACAAGCTGCATGAGATCTCTTAGTTGTACAGCCTGTCACGAGCATCGTATTGTTTTGCTTCACTGCTCTCTCTAGTCCTGCAAGAGTTAATTACTGCTGCCTTGTGAACAGTTGCTAGGAGCTCAGGCTGCTAATGACCATTCACAGCCGCCTTCACCCTTCATAAGGCTCTGGACTGTATTGCTGGTTGCCGGATATAGCTTCAGCATTGTTCCTGCATAGTGGTCCTTATTGTTGTGATCCAGAGGTTGATGGCCTGTTGTGTGGTGTGGAAATATTTCCATTGTTAGTTTATTACCTCCCTGTGTTTACTTCCTCCTGGGTTTGTATAGTCTCTCCCTTGTGTCTGGTTGTAGAGTGGATGAGTTTTGGTTCTTTCCTCTGTGTGTGTGTTATTTCTCGGGTTTGCTTCTCCAGTCTCGGCCCTCTCCTGGGGTGGTGGGAGAGGGGGTCAAACAGGAGTTAGGGAAAAGTTGGGGGCCCAGACCTAGCTACCATCAAGCTTACCTCTGGGATAAGAAACAACTTAGGGTCTCTAGTTTGAGGGTCAGCTTAGAGGTCCATCTTCTGTTACCCTGATTCTCCATGACATTTTTTTTTAAAAGTTCTTTATTTAAATGCTTCCCCTCTGTTAAACTTAAGAATTTTTCTGTTACCAATTTTATTGTTCTTTCATACTTTAGAAACAATCCAATTATCAGATTCGTAGACAGAGAAGAGTGGAATCGTGCAATGAAAATTCAACTATCTTCCAGCGCTCATTAACCGCAATACAGGACCAAGATGACACAACCCTAAGAATTTTGTGCCAGTCCTTTTTCTTTTTAACTAGGTATAATATCTCCTGTTATTACATGTACAAATTCTCCAGGACACATCTAATATATTGCTGCTGATAAACCCTCATGTCCATGTTACAAATTTTAGCTTGTTAATGAGATACATGTCCAAAATATTGCTGAATTATTTAAATCCTGATTTAAGTGTTTTGGCCGCATTACATATGTATATTTAATTTATATATTTTCAGCGTAACAGATAAAGAAGGTAAAACACTTTTACATCATGCAGCTGTGGAGAAGAATCCAAGTATTTGCCAGGTATAGAACATATCGGTTTCTAAAACAGTTTTCTTGTTTTATCAAGAGATGGCAAATCCATAGGCTATGTCATCAATTGTAAGTTCTTCTAACTACACGGTGCTCTCGGTCACCTATGAGGGAGGTGGGGGAAGCCAAAGCATTGGGCAGAACGGTTCACTCAGCCACTTGGCTACACCACGGATGTATGAAGCAACCTTATTAGCATATTTGATTAAATTTCAGATTATGCAGAACAGAGACCGCAATCGGAACACTAGGGTGTGGCTTTAATATATCCCCTCCAAGGCTATGTGATTAGTTTATATTGTCAGTTTGGGCTGCATGACTTGCTTACATTTTAGTGACAATTCATAGTATTGCATTCCATCGGAAAAACTAATGTTTTCTACTTTGTAAAATAGGTGCTCTTGGACACAAATATTGGACTAGTGAACATAGACCAGCAGGACAAGTTTGGGAAGACTGCTTTACATTACGCTGTGGAAAAAGATAATCCCAAAACAATAAAGACACTACTGGACAATGGTGCAAAAGTGGAAATTCCGGATAAAAAGTCCAAGACAGTGTTGGACGTTGCACTTTTGAAAGTTCAAGCCAAGTAAAAGGATGTAAGAAACGCTATATGTATGCCCATGTTTGTGTGCACAGATATAAGTATTCCCAGCAGAAGATGAAGACAGCACTCACGATGGGAATCTGCGACTTTGTCGTCTGTAAAGATACAGATTACTGCATGTGGGGAGAGGTGGGTGTGTTGGCCCACCGGACGACGGCCGTTTCGTGCTTCAGCAGAGCGCTTCTACGGGTCCTTCTACAGGACCCGTTGAAACGCTCTGCTGAAGCGCGAAACGGCCGTCTGGCGTGCCCGCACACCCACCTCTCCCCACATGCTGTAATCTGTATCTTTACAGACAATAAAGCTGCAGGTTCCCATCGTGAGTGCACTCTTCATCTTCTGGGAATATTTGAAATTTGACTCCTGTGCTGACTGAGCACCACCTTGGACTTCAGTAAATCTTCCGACGGTTACCAACTCCGGTCTGTGAGTAACATAAGAAAAGTATTTGCAGCTGAGGTGCCTGGCCCCTCTACCCTTTTTGTGTTTGCACAGGTATAAGGACTAGTCCCCTGGGCGTTAGTTCCTCGGCCAGTCGCTTTTCATTTGCATGTTAGTATGTCCCTGTGGGTGTGCCATTATAATAATGACTACACAGAGTCACAGGATGATGTTACTCAGCTCTCCGCCGCCATCACCGCCCGACGCTGGATTTCGGCTCAGTGCGCATGACCCCTGAGTTTGGGTCATGCACACTATGAAGCCGGGTGTACGCGTCCTGGCTTCAAACTGAAGTAGTGCGCATGACCCAAACTCTGGGGTGATGCACACTGAGCCGAAATCCCCTGTCAGATGCAATGGCGGCGGAGAGGCGAGCGAGATCATCCTGTGAGACTGTGTATTCATTTGCATGATAGCATGCCTACAGGGACGTACTAATATGCTAATGGAGGCGACTGGCCGGGGAACTAACGCCCAGGGGGCTAGTCCCTCGGTCACTAGCGTACGGTAAAAGATCTTTAGAAATACTTTTTCTAAAGATCTTTATCTATGCTAGTGTATACAGGGACGATTAGGGCAGGGATTAGCAATATCCACTCAGAACTGCTCATGGTTCTAGGTGCATATTACACCTGACAGGTTCCCTTTAAAGGTCTGGAAAATGGTTACCAAAAAAATGTAATTGTCTCATCGATCCTTTGCTTTACTCTTAAGGGTATGTGCTCATGCTGCAGATTTGGTGCAGAAAATTTCTGCATGAAATCTGCACCCTCTGGCAGAAAAAAATGAACCAAAGAAACACATGCATTTTTGGTGTGGTTATCTTTTCCATGCTTTTTTTATGAAGTCAATGACTACAAGGGCTACAAAAAAAAAAAAAAAAAAAAAAAAAAAAAAATGCAGGAAAAAAACAAAACGCCAACAATTGACATGCTGCAGATTTTTTTTTCTGCACCAAAATCTGCAAGGAAAAAAAACAGAAACATGCACACAGCAATTCAGAAAACTCAGGATAGGCATACAAAAAATAAAGCATCAAAAAACGCACTGTATGCACACTGCCTTATAGAGCAGATTCGTCTTTTTGATATGCTGAATATGTCTCATTCAGGCTTGTGGAGGTACACAGGTTTTTGTTTTCCTCGTTACAGGGCTTGTCACCAATAGAGCACCCTATCCTGTAAAAGTAGACCCCTGCGATCAGCTAATTGCTGGCGGTTTTAATAGCCAGATTTGCAGTAATCAGTGACCATCAGTGGGTAACACTGATGGGGCCAGAGTTTCCCCAAAACATGAGTACTGTGCGTAAGTTCTCCCAAAGGATTCGTATGATTTGAGAACAACCTTTTAATGATTTTATGGATTATTGATTATTATTACACAAGAAACAGCAAGGAAGGTATCAAATACATTTTATTTCTTTATCTTAACAATAATATTCTTTGGCAGACAATTTTTAGTATTTTTTTTCTCCCCTTACACACATTTTACAGACATGTAACAAGAACAAACAAAATAGATGAATAAAATCAATAGTAAACTACAAGACAACAAGTGCATTAGATCATCAGCCACCACCCGTTAGAGGGAGTGTATCACCAGAAAATGACCCAATTGTTTCAAATCAGGTTTTTGTGCTACATTTTTTTTTTGTTTTTTTTTTTTACTTTCCATATTACAATCATTCAGAACAAAAAACAATTAAAAAATCGTAATCTTGGATTTTTCACACTGGTCCCTTTTTTTTTTAGACTCAACTTCCTGTTCTTTGAGGAATACGTAGTTTACAGCAGTTTCCTTATCATCAGGGCCAGGATTCCAATGAACACACTTATTTGACACTTGCATAAGACACGGTCGGGGTCTGACCGCAGGTGTTATTTCCTGAAACAATAGGAAGTCAACATATAGAAGAGCCCCAGTGGACAGTGTAAAAATCGAAAGATTTCTTTTTTTAATACTTTTAATACAGATTGTGACATAAAAAAGGTGAAAAAAATACATTTAAAAAAAAAAAATTGATTTATATAATTGATCATTTTCTGATGACAAATGCTCAAAAAAAAAAAAAAAAAAAGCCTGTAACGATGGCTTCTTCGTATCATCCAGTGTTCATTATACTATAGAAGTACTTGTCCAGTTTTTCTTTATTGTTGCAAAACATGATAATTAGAGTTGAGTGCGTATTTAACTATTCGTATTCGCTATACTCATAACGAGTACTGTCTACTACTCGCGTATTCATGCCGAATACAAGTCAATAGGGAAAACTCACAATGTAACGAGTAAGGTCCGTTTCACACATCTAACATTGCGTCTGATTGCCGGATCCGGCACACTGCAGTACAGTGTAATACTGTACAATGGCATCACGGCAAGCTCCGGTCACATGCTGTCATGTGACCGGAGTATGTGACCGGAGCTTGCCGTGATGTCATGGTACATTATTACACTGTACTGGAGTGTGCCGGATCCGGCAATCAGGCGAAATGCTAGATGTGTGAAACGGCCCTAACCGGAATTCTGCACTATGCGCTGCTCGCACGGATAGTACGACATTCGGGTTACTCGTTACATTGCAAGTATTCCCGATTAACTTGCATTGAATACGCGAGTATTAGACAGTACTCGTTATAAGTATAGCGAGTACGAACAGTTAGCTACTCGCTTAACTCTAATAATGTAATACATGGACCAGAAACTTAGAAAACAGCGCATAAACTACATAAAGTGCTAAGAGTTCAAAAATATCTACACAAATGTATATTTCCCTGTAATTTACAAAAATTTGTTAATAGTGAATATTATCAGCCGAGGGGAAAATTCATAGTAAAGCTATAAAAAGCAGAGATTGCTAGCCATAGGTCAGTGCAAGAAATCTAAAACCCCCATACACATTGGATCGCTATTGGCCGAATGATATAGCTGACAGTTTTCTCTCCCGATGTCCCCATACACAGGGCCATTCAGCTCGGCAGAACCTCCCATGTTCTCTACGACAGCTGTTTCCAGACTCCCATGGAGGCAGAATATCGCTATGGAGAGTAAAAAAATCAACTATTGGAAACCCAACATTGATCCATCTCTCCCCCAACATCATCTGTTGGAGAAAGGGTTAGGAGGCCACCATACAGAGTGTCGGCCAATATTGGCGGGTACGACCAACTTCAATCTAATGTGTATTGAAGGCTTAACATCTGTCTTTTCACAATATGACACTTAATATCTCTTACATTTTCCCTTTTGACGGCTTCATTTTCAAGTTATGGAAAAACTGAGTAACAGTCTACATCGTGAGCAGCAGAAACTGGCAGATTGGCTATGGGATGACAGTACTGTATACACATTTAACCACCTACAAAAAAAAAAATATAACTAAAGGGATCTAAAAGTGAAAAAAAACCCACTATCTATCTATTGGAGGAAGCAATTATTTTGCTTTTTCCCCCCGAATGCTAGGACAATAAATTTTGGGGACAGACCAGAATTGGGCTGCTTTGTCAAGACTCTTCTCAGCAGAACACTAGTTCTCTCAACTAATGGTTGATGGAGTCGTGTTATCTATAGTCCCATGTGATGGCCTGGAGCTCACAGACAGCGTTTCTGTTCCCCAGCCATTTATCTTTAGGTTTGCTATTACCTAGTACAATAATGAAACAGTTGTGAAAGAGGACTATCACCACTGGTTTCGCATCTGGCTCCTGGGCTGTAATGCTGGCGGTCCAGCACTCATCATAAACGTATGGCTGATGGTGGCCATATACAAGAGGTATACCGGCCAACCTTCCTGGTTTTGATGAGGTTGGCCAACAATAGAATATGTAAGGTGCTGTAACGACTCTCCCAAAAGGTTAAGATTTCAGGGTATAGAAGGGTTGCGCTGGTTCAGTTTTGACATGCTTGATATTTTCAGTCTCAAGGGAGAATGTTTGCTCAGCTGAGCATTCATGTCTATGGTGGGGAGGAGGGAGATAACTATCAGGTGAACAAGGCCTTGGCTGGCAGCTATCTGATCTAATGTCACCTTAAAATACAGTGGAACCTCGCTTAACGAGTAACCCACTTAACGAGAATTTCGCTTAACAAGCAAAGCTTTCTGTAAATTTGTAACTCTGTTTACGAGAAAGCTTTGCTGTACGAGCAAAATCCTCACCGCACACACTTCCGGTTCCGTACATCCACCGCACTCTGACCCGCACTTGCAGTCCACACAAACACACACATACATATACATACAGTATTATGCTCACCTTACCTCCCATTCCACCGCCGGTACATCGCGGTGAACTACAAGACCCAGAAGGCCGGCGATGGAACGGAAGGTAAGGTGAGCTTAATATGTGTACCTTCAGTTACATTGCCGGCCTCCTTGGTCCTGTAGTTTGCCGCTCCACTTCAGGCTGTACATCGGCAACCATAACGACGAAGCAGGAACTTCCCCTGTCAGACGCTACTCAAAGGCAGCGTGCTGGCCAATCAAAGGCAAGCGTCTCCTGCCTTTGACGTCAGCGCTCTGGCAGCAGAAGTTCCTCCCTCTTCATTATGGTAACCTGATACACAGCCTGTAGCGGAGAACAGCACGTCCCAGGAGACCGGCAAGGGAACAGAAGGTAAGGTGAGCATAATATGTGCGTGTGCGTGCTTGTGTGTGTTTGTACATGTGTGGAATGACACAATAGGGGACCAGGATGGGACATTTAACAAGTTGTGGAATGAATTGTCTGCATTGCAATGATTTCCTATGGGAAATCTTGTTTTGCTGAATGAGTAACTTGGTTAACAAGCACAGTCCCAGAACGGATTGTTCTCGTTAACCAAGGTTCCACTGTATGTTCTAGGTAGTGAGTTTATTCACTTATTGTCTAATTTATTAGACAAAGTCCAGTGTGGTTACAAAGAGTGTCCCTTGCGCTTGAAAACCCAGGAAGTCCATGCCACTCCTTGCCATTGAGCTCATCCCCTTATTACAAACAATTGTATTCAGGGGGTTATCCGGTACCAGTCACTTCTGCATCAGCTGGTGAGGCGCATGGCCGCTTGTCAGGTATCGTGCACATTTCTTATTGTAATTATAAGGATAAGTGCACAATACCAGGGGGCATAAGATCTGGCAAGGAGACAACAAACACTGCTTCAGCAGTTCTCTATGTTAGATAACTTCTTTGAGGTTTTTTTTTTTGGCTAGGTGGCTTCAGCTGTTCTGCCGGTTGATGCTTCGTTCAGGCTCATGCGGTCATGGATCACCCCTGCTGGTGACTCTTCTGACGCAGTTGACATCATGTTGCCAGAGCAGCTCTTTTTCTTCCTTGCTGTCGAAAGGGCATTATTGCTGATGTCATACTGATTAACAGTTGACTCCCCACAGCCTAACTGCGGGGAGCTGGCTGTAAATCAGCATGCCCCGTCGACAGAGCAGAGCGAAAGTGAAAGAGCTGCTCTGTTGATGTGAAGTCAAATGAAGCCAGAGAATCGCCGCATGAGCCAGAACTGATTGTTGCAGGGTAAAGCAGGTCGGTAGTTAGCAACTACCTGCTGGCTTAGCCCCACAGCTAAAATCCCAAAAGCCCTAGATAACCCCTTTAATGGCTCAGCAACATCTTGTGATTAATATATCAACATATTGTCCAGATACCTTTCTAGCAAAAAAACCCAAACTTCTCTAAAGCAGTCCCTTTAAAATATCTAGCTGGTTCCAGCTGGGGGTCTTACAGGCCATATACAATACAAGGTCAGAGGTAATATTGTCTGACTACACATTTACAATGTAAATAAATAAAAACTATGTGAAATAAAGAGCTGAATGCACTTTGGATGCTTAAAAAGGACCTACCGTATATACTGGCGTATAAGACGACTTTTTACCCCCTTAAAATAATGGCTACAGTGGGGGGTCGTCCTATACGCCGGATATACGGGGGGGGGGGGGTGTATGTACACTGCAGCGTCCAGGGGAGGTGGGGGCAGCAGCTCTGGAGCACAGGGGAACTCTGCGGCCTGCATCCTTTGATCTCCTGCACCCGCTCATATAATATGCACAGCCGCTGTCCATCTCCAATGGTGCTGAAATCGCACGCAGTGAGGGGCTGGGGCAGCGGTGCATATTATATGAGCCTGCATCCCTCTGTGTTCGCACATGTCCCCCATGTGTTAGATTTGGCCCCCAGGCTGCTGCTCATTCTAAAATAAAAAAGCTTTACTTACCCCTGCAGCGTTTCTCCCTGTGTCCCTGCTTCCACTGTGATCAGGCAGAGAGCTCAGGCTGCTGTGCCGATCACATGACCGCACTGAGAACCAGGAAGTAAGGAAGAGAAGCACGGAGCCAGACAGGAGGGAGCTCAGCGCTGGAGGAGGTAAGGAAAGAGGGTTTTATTTTACTATGGGCAGCAGCCTAGGGGCCATATCTGACACAGGGGGACTTGTGCGATCTATAGGGGCCATGGGCAGCACTATGGGGGCGATATCTAACACAGGGGGACTTGTGCGATCTATATAGGGGCCATGGGCAGCACTATGGGGGAGATATCTAACACAGGGGGACTTGTGCCCATTATGGGCCCCGGTGAGCTGCTTCTAACCCCCCAGATGTATGCCCTGCCAATCCCCCCCCCGCCGATGCCGCGAGTGCTGTACCCGCCGAGCCGCGGGTGCAGGCCCCACAGAGCAGCAGAGTTGTGTGTGTTTGTCTGTATGTAGCAGAGTTGTATGTGTTTGTCTGTATGTAGCAGAGTTGTATGTGTTTGTCTGTATGTAGCAGAGTTGTATGTGTTTGTCTGTATGTAGCAGAGTTGTATGTGTTTGTCTGTATGTAGCAGAGTTGTATGTGTTTGTCTGTATGTAGCAGAGTTGTATGTGTTTGTCTGTATGTAGCAGAGTTGTATGTGTTTGTCTGTATGTAGCAGAGTTGTATGTGTTTGTCTGTATGTAGCAGAGTTGTGTGTGTTTGTCTGCATGTAGCAGAGTTGTGTGTGTTTGTCTGCATGTAGCAGAGTTGTGTGTGTTTGTCTGTTTGTAGCAGAGTTGTGTGTGTTTGTCTGTTTGTAGCAGAGTTGTGTGTGTTTGTCTGTTTGTAGCAGAGTTGTGTGTGTCTGTTTGTAGCAGAGTGTAGTACCATTGTTTCAGTCCAGTTGTGGCTTTATACAGCAGGGAGGAGCATTCCTTGCTGTACTAAGTGAACATTGGAGCGATTGATCTGTCAATGGCCCTTTAAAAACATATTGTACGGCTCTCGCGGAATTAAAATTAACATGTTGCAATCAAAGCAGACTTTTTTTCATTTGGGAGCGGGGTAGTCTTATACAGTGAGTATATCCCAAATTCTATATTTTTAGGGCAGAAGTTGGGGGTCGTCTTATACGCCCAGTCGTCTTATACGCCGGCATATACAGTACCACAAAGTCAACAGTGATATATGTTTGCTCTGATTTTATTCCCGCTCCTCCCACGATTATTCTACGTTTTCTTTCAGACATAGGGGTGGGTGGGTTCATGCTAATCTTTATTGTCTTTACAATTAATCCTCTACTTTTGAGCCTTAAAGCTGCTCTTCATTATTATCCTGTGAGCAATACCCCCTTGGTAAAGACCATATAAGGTGGTCTCTGGAGCCATATGGTGAATTTACACAACAAAAAAACGGCATACTGAGGGGTGCCGGGGAAATAAAATGAGAGCAATACTGGCTATTTTTCACCGGTGACAGGTTCTCTTTACATACGTGATCGGCGTACACCTTGGTAATATGTAATACAACTTTCACCTGCAATTAATAAAGTGCACCCTTACGTTCAGCCACTGAGTATTGTGGCCTCTCGTACCAGAAGTAACAGTTTTGTTGGGTTCATTTCCCATGATGATGTAACATATGGATGCTGTGAGCTTCCGCCAGGCGTCTGATTAGGAACATTTTGTCTCTGCTTTCCTAAAAGATGAAAAACAGACAACTACTTGAGCAATGGTCGTGCTCTAGTCAGTACACAGGTAGTAAGGTACTTGTGATGTGTAAATGAACAGTTATATCCAGGTCCTACCATGGCCAGCTGTTCCTGCAACTGCTCCACCACTTTCTTATGGGCACCGGCCAACGCAATGAAATAGAACATGACCAAGCTGCAGAGAGAAGACACACAGAAGAGTGACTTTTCACAGGAATCAGTACAATAGACAAGTTTCACTTCCTGTGGTCTCTATCCTGTGACCACTGTTAGGACTTGGCCTAAGTCGTGTTCTGCCCATAGTAATGGAATATCCAATGGACACCACTGGATAACGTGGACAACACTATGGAGAAGAGGTCACTGCTGGCTCCTCATGACACTGGACCATAAGATACCAGTGGAGAGGAAAATAGGTCAGACAGGGTAAAGAGAATAGCACAATTTTTATTTCTTAAGATTCGGAGTAGAAAAGCTGGTGGTTCACACCATTGACTATTGAAAATTCCTGGAAAAACGGAGAAGTACCAGAGGACTGAAGAAGGGCAAATGTTGTCCCCATCTTTAAAAAATGGAAAGAAAATGGAGCCAGGAAATGACAGGCCAGTGAGCCTCACTTCTATACCAGGTTTGGTTCATGAAAATAGTTTCAAATTTAATGACTGATTCTTATGTTATGCCCTGATTTAAAAACCACTTCTATTTTTAACCATGAAAGTATTGATGTTTCGGTAGAGATTTCCCAAACTGCTTCATCAGTCCAAGGTTAATGTGGAGTGGTGGCAGGAGATCTTTAGTGGGATCTACAAAACTTTCCACAACTATGTTCTCGTTGGCCAACTTTTTTGGCTCCAGTGATGAGTCCTATACCGGCTGGCCCACTCACACAAAAAGCATGGGTAGTTTGTGTATCCTCCTTTTGCCCAAGGATCAAAGCAAAAACTTTCAGATCAACACCTATTGAACATCATTGATCCTCGTAGTGCAGAATCTTGACAATAAAGTCTACATTCTCATAACTTTCCTACATCTGGGCAAGAAAAATAAAAACACATTACAGAATTGGTAGGAATAGAACAAAGCAACAGCATGTGTGTAAAAGATTTGGGTATACTAATAGAACACAGACTGCACGTGAGTCAACTGTGTGATGCAGCAGCAAAAATGGCAAACACAATTCTGGGATGTATTAAGAGAAGCTTACAGTCTAGATTACATCAAGTCATTATCCCATTTACTCCTCTTTGGTCACACCTCATATGGAATACTGTTTCCAGTTCTGGGCACTATATTTAAAAAAAAAGACATTCTATGGTTCAATGAATAGACGGCTAAGCCTGGTACATAAGTGGTAGAAATCAAAGTGTAAATTTTGTATTCATCCCATAAAGCATGTATTAAGTCAGACATGCACTAGGCAAATCCGACACATGTGAACAGACCCTTATTCTACCCAAACCAAAAAATAAATCTATTGAATACAAGTGCCTTACAGTATAACACAACTCAAAAGACTCACCACGACACCATGAAAAACGGAACGGCAAAAGACTCAGAAGAAAGGACATAAATAGTCTTCTTCAGGCCTTCTGGAAATGTTTCCACTGTATCTGGTATAACTTGCCAGGAGGTGTTGTAGTTTATGAAGGGGCCACAAGCTTTAGATGAGTTTATCCTGCAGTTTGAAGCAAAAGGATGAAACATGGATTTTTTTTGTCTAATATGTCTTTTGCAGCAGATGTGAAAGTTTAATGGAAGGTCCGACTTACTGCGCTATTCCAATACCCACAGGGACGCAGGCAAGGATGAGGCCAATCAGTAATATCACCAGGAAAAAGAATTTAGAACTGGAAGCACGGAAAGGTCTAGTTGGTGGTCTGCAGTTTTCCATCAAAGTAATCTGTGGTAGATAGGGGAGAACATGAATATATTAGCGCAGTGATCCCCCAACCTTTCTGACATTGAGAGCCATTCAGCTCTGAGACAGGGTCGCGAGCCTCAATTAGCTCCCGCCGATCACAGTAGTAAGGCCGGGGCCACACGGGGCATTAGTGCGATCCTCGCATGACACTTGGCTCACGCTGGCATTACAAGCCAAGTGTCACTGCGACTGAGGTCCGATCATGCGATCGGACCACAGCTGCGGGGGGCGGGCCGGCTCTCAGGATGGGCGGGATTTATCTCCCTCTCTCCTCCGTAGCTGGCTCTTGCCATTCTCGCCCTGCACTCGCGGAACACCGGTGTACTGCGAGTGCAGTGCAATTTTTCTCTCGCCCCGTAGACCTGAATGGGTGCGAGAGAAACTAGCATTGCATTACAGTGGCAGCATGCTGCGATTGTTTTCTCGGTCAGATTAGGGCGAGAAAAAAAGAGAATTTTGTTTACTTACCGTAAATTCTTTTTCTTATAGTTCCGTCATGGGAGACCCAGACCATGGGTGTATAGCTACTGCCCCCGGAGGACACACAAAGTTACTACACTCAAAAACGTGTAGCTCCTCCCTCCTAGCATATACACCCCCTGCTAGCCAGATCTAGCCAGTTTAGTGCAAAAGCTGAAGGAGGACATCCACCCACAAGAGAGACAGAGTAAAAACCGGAAGAACCGGAACCTCTGTCTACAACAATAACAGCCGGTGAAGACACACGGAACAAGAAACCTGCCAACAGGCATAGGGAGGGTGCTGGGTCTCCCATGACGGAACTATAAGAAAAAGAATTTACGGTAAGTAAACAAAATTCTCTTTTTCTTTATCGTTCCTATGGGAGACCCAGACCATGGGACGTTCAAAAGCAGTCCATGGGTAGGAATAAACAGACAACTGAGAAGCAGGCAAACCTAACTTCACAAATGGGCGACAGACGCCGGAAAAATGCGTCTGTCCAAGCCCACGTCTGCCAAAGCATGAGCATGCGTTGGGAGTGCTTCGAAAAAGCATGCAGACTAATTTGAGCTGCAGTCTGACAGACCTATTGAGCCGCAACCTGGTGCCTGAAAGCCCAAAAATAAAGGCGCCGACAGGTCTGACCAAATGTGCCCCGATCCCCAGCGGGGAAGGCACCTGAGTACACTCATAGGTCTCGGAAATGGCCGACCTAGGCCAACATCAGGGTCAGCTTAGATGCCGAGAGACCGTTACGCTGACGACCAGTCAGCACTAGAGAGGTGCACCGCCTAATAACGGCGGTGCGAGACACATAGATCCGGAGCGCCCGCACCCGATCCAGGATATGCAACGCTTCCTCAAGCGATGAACAGGAGCCGGACAAAAGGAAGGCAGGAAAATTGCCCCGGATAAGGTGGAGGCAGAAACCACCTTAGGGAAAAAAATCCGGAGTCGGACGAAGACCACCTTGTCTTGATGCAAAAGACCAAAAAAGGGGGACGACTCCGAGAGAGTGCAGCCAGAACTCTCAGGCGGGAAATTATAGCCACTAGAAGGAGTACCTTTCTGTGAAAGATGAAACAACAAAACCTCCCCAAGAGGCGCAAAGGGGGGTTTCCAGGAACCGGGAGGACCGGATTAAGGTCCCAGGTCTCCATAGGCCGCCGGAAAAGCGGAATGATGTGAGATGCACCCTTAAAGGAGCGCACCGGAGCCAGCCGGGCGATACGCCGCTGGCACATACTGACAGGGCCGAGACCTGTCCCTTAATGAGGGATAGTCCTAGCTGTAGACCGGACTGTGGAAGGGACAGGAGGGTCGGCTAGGCCAAAAAGGTCAAAAGGACACTTTGGAGCTCGAGTCAAGGCAGAGATGACTTCGGGAAGGATATCAGAAGTCGCTAAGATCCAGGACTCAAGAGCTATGCCGTCAAGAACTCTGACGGGAAAAACGGACCTTTTGAGAAAAGGTCTGAACGGTCCGGAAGATGCCATGGCAACCCAACGGACAGAAGGAGCAGGTCAGAGGACCAAGCCCACTTGGGTCAGTCTGGAAGAATGACCCGACGGCCCCCTTTACCGATCTTGCGCAGGACTCTGGACAAGAGGTAGAGGGTGAAATTCGAAAAGAGACAAGCTGGGATCAAACATGAACCAGTGTGTCTACCGCAAAACCTGAGGATTGTGGACCGCGGTTGGACAGCTGAAATAGCCT
This sequence comes from Anomaloglossus baeobatrachus, assembly GCF_048569485.1. NCBI lineage: Eukaryota > Metazoa > Chordata > Amphibia > Anura > Aromobatidae > Anomaloglossus > Anomaloglossus baeobatrachus. The sequence goes on from NC_134359.1 coordinate 242,020,380, forward strand.
GCCTCGTAGTTTTCACATCTAGGATGTGGACTGCGGATACGGTGGACTAGGAGTCCCTTGTCCACTGAGGAATGTTGAGCCGCCAAGATTGCCAGGCGGCTGAGCGTCCCGCCCTGGAAGCTGAAATAGGAAAACGCTGTCACGTTGTCCGACTGGACTCGAATGTGCCTAGCCGCTCACAGATGGGGAAGGCTTGGAGAGCCAGAAATACAGCAGTGATTTCCAGCACATTGATCCAGAGGGCTGATTCGGACAGAGTCCAAGCGCCCTGCGCTCCACGGTGGAGATATCCTGCTCCCCAGGCGGATAGGCTAGCATCCTGGTGAAGATCACCCGGGACGGGCCAGAGAGGAGCGCCCTTGAGACAGAGTGGCCGAAGCCACCACTGAAAACGAGCCTCTGGTCAGTGGCGAAGCCACCACCCCGTGGGAGGATTGAGTTCGCTTGTACAGCGGAAAACATCCAGTCTCAGAGGACGCAGGGGAAACTGGGCAAGGAACCGCTTCCATTGACGCCCCTGGTTCGAAGTCAGAGTGGACTTAGACAGAAAGACAAGCCACCCGAATAGGTCAGCGTGGCGAGAGTGAGCGAAGCACTCTGCTAAGAGTCAGCACTGGATGAAGCCCCAACAAGAAGGCTGACCAGGGCAAAAGATCACTGCCAAACCCTAGGGGGGCAAGGACCGAAATCACAGCTGCCTCAATGATAATACTCGAGGGGCCTTGGCTAATCCCAAGGGAAGAGCCACGAATTGGACCACTCCGATTGTCAAAACGTAGTCAACGCTGGTGAGAAACTGCGATTGACTCCTGCCGATAGGCAGCTCTGATGCCGATGGCTGCTAAGGAATCTCCTTGGGCTCTTGATTGATCCGGTGCGAAAAACACACGGAACAAAACCGAGACTCCATGTGAAAACGCCCCACCTGGCTATGCTTGAAAAGCTAAAGATCCAGGTCGGAAGGCACCGCCCTCTTCGGGGACTAGGAATAGATTTAAGCAAAATCTCAGAACCGTTCCCAGTCGGGAACCGGTACAATTACTCCATTGGCCAGCAAGAAATGCCACAGCCTGTGAGAAGGCGGCGGCCTTGGAGCCGGGAGGAGTGGACAGAAAAAATCTGTTTGGCGGGTGGACAGAAGTCCATCCTGTAGCCCAGGGAGATATAATGTCGCCCCCATTTAACGGAGACGTGTTAGAACCCTACGTCGCCAAGTGGAGAGAGCCTGCCAACGACCAAGGAGGTTGTTGGCGTGGCTAAATAGCTCGGAGGAAACTGACTCAGTGACAGCATCTCCTGCGGTTTTCTGAAGACGCAGCTTCGAGCCATTTGGTTCCATGAACCTAGGCTGAGCTAGAGGACGATCAGATGGAGGAACGGAAACCATCGAAACCTCAACTGATTCCTGCCCTGGACAGGTTCCCTGGTTTAGGTTTGTGGCGAGGAAGCACACTCCCCGCCAAGAGCTTCCTTAATTTCACCCAGCTTGGTTCCGGGGAAACTGGGCCCACCAAGGGGGAGCCCAGCCAGGAACCTCCATAGAGGCATCTGCCTTCCAATTTCGAAGCCACAGGAGCCTGCGGATAGCGAGGAAGGTAGCCCAGACCACCGCCGTGCGGCGTCTAGCATGGCAGACCTGGCAGAGGATGAAAAGACTGAAGTCTGGAGTTCAGGCAACCGTTTTGGGGATAGAGTCCCAGAGAATGCATCTCCTCCAGAGAAGCAGAGAAGTTACAAAAAAACCGCACTGCTGTAAGCTGAGGAGAACAAGCTCCTGCCGTTCCCATACCGACTTGGCCCAAAGGACAACCGGGCGGACCGCAGAACCTTAAGTGAGGAGCCATCAGCCACTGACATAACGGTCCGGGCTGAGCCACCTGAAGTGAATGAGCCCGCTTCTTGACCACCATTGGTGGACAGGGGAAACACAGTCCTCAGAAACACGCTTCATCTCAGAGCGGATTGAGGTCCAGTACAAAATTAATGTACGGTAGAATCCTATAGAGGTGCCGTCAGCCACTGATACAACTAACCGGGCAGTCTAGACCGGAGTGGCTACCCTCTCTGAAGGGAGGGGGAGACGACAGGCAGCAGAACCCCGCTGTGGGGTCTGCAGGATAGGCTGTGGGCTTGGACGCAGCGGGCTGAAAACTGGAGTGGTTAAGTAACACACTCCTTGACCTGCTAAAGGTAAACTGTGCCTTTCTGCCAGCGGGGAATACTCCCCTGATCAGGCGGACACAAGAATAATGGACGCAAGCCAATCATTCGCATCTGCGTCACCTACGGACGGATCAATGTACATAAAGTAGCGTCCGTGTCCGCGGTAGAGACATCTTCCTCGTCCGGTGAATCAGCTCGTAATCGGAGCTGCGGGACGGGGAGGACAGGGGACCCTGCGTCTCCCTGTCAGGAGAACGGGGTCTGAGCCCAGAAGGAGAGTCCCTTGTGAGCTTGGCCGAGCGAGCAGAAAACGCCCTGAGAGGGGGACTGCATGCTCAGCAGATGCCGGGACAGCCGACCCCTGGAAATAGGAATCCCATGGGGGTCAGCCACCGAAACCGGAGCAGCTGGAGGGACCATTAATGAGCCCCCATGCTGAGGGGCCACAGTGGTTAGGAGCTCGGTATAGCCGTACGAGACTAATAAAAAAACAGCCTGCAGCCTCGCTCTGTGAGACATGCTGCAGAGGTGGGGACTCTGTCTAGCATGCGTAGAATACCCAAGACAGGGGTTCAGCCTGGGGAGACTCCCACCTAAGAACCATTACAGTGTGCCGGTTCAGGCAATATGAGGTTACATGCAGCACATGTAGAGTACAGCCTTGTAGCTTTGCTGCTAGAGTGAGACATGCTGCTGAGGAGGAGATTCTATGATAAAGAATTAACTCCTTCAGAATGCCTGAGAGTGTATAAAAAGTGCACAACCAGAGGTTGTGACTTATCAGGCCATATTATGAGTGCCCTCCGGATTCCAAGCCTGGACCCTCAGCCAGTATTCCCTCCCTGTGCTGCAGGGCAGCCAGCGCCGACCAGTGTACTAAGACGCTGAGAAAATGGCGCCAGAGTGAGGGGGGGAGGCGGGGGTTAACCCAGGAGCGGGAATCGGAGGGCGAAGGAGATGTACAGGGGAGGGAATCATCACCTCAAAAAGGAGCGTCCTCCCCTGTGCAGAGCGGCCGGCGGGCGGCTCTGCAGCGTCCCCCTGCATGCCTGACATGCAGGGGAACGAAACGAAACTAGGCCGCGGCTGAAGCCGGGGCCTAAAGTTATGCATGCGGCCGAAAATCAGGCCTCATCGGCGCGGTTCTCAGTAAAAACTGTGGAACCGGCCGGAAACACAGTAAACAAGGCAGCATTATTCAGCAATCACTGTCCCCCCCAATAAAAGAGCCCCACATTGCAGAAAGACCCTCTGAATAAACGTCTCTATACTTAGCTTTGAGACGCAGGGTCCAGTCCCTGTGGGGTGGGGGTCAGTGCTCCGTCCAGCAGGGTCCTGCACAAGGGCTGCGGATGGAGGCCGGTCTCCTGCAAGGCAGTGAGAACCGTGTTGGCTCCCACTTCAAATCAGAGCCCCTAAGGGATGTTGAAGGAGCGCGGCATGAAGGGCTCCTGCCCTGAAGTCAACCTTAACAGCACTGCCGCCAGGGGAGTGTGAAGGGACATGCCGGGGGTCCAGTGGACCCGCTTTTCTTCCAAATCTTTGTAAAAATGAAAAATCAAAAAGGGATGCATGTGTGTGTGTGGATCCTCCTGACACAAAGCAAGAAACTGGCTAGATCTGGCTAGCAGGGGGTGTATATGCTAGGAGGGAGGAGCTACACGTTTGAGTGTAGTAACTTTGTGTGTCCTCCGGGGGCAGTAGCTATACACCCATGGTCTGGGTCTCCCATAGGAACGATAAAGAAATAATTGCTCATGGGTGCTGGCATATAGGCTAATATTGGTCGACGTGGAATGCGATGTTTTATCGCATCCCACTCGCTCCGATTTTCATATGCCGTGTGTCTTAGGCCTAATACCCAGGACCCCCATTACCAGTATAATGACAGCCAAAGCTTTTCCACAGAAATCACCATATCGAGGCAGTATACCAAGATCCAGGTGTTCCTACCCCCATTCAAATCTGCTCCTCTGTGTGGGGCTATTCACAAATGTCACCATCAAGAGACCTGCTCTTCATAGCAGTTTGGAAAACCTTGTGCAAATGCACCTAGTTAGCAGACAGCCGTGAGCCACACATCATGGCCCCACAAGCCACACATCATGGCCCTGTGAGCCATATGTGGCTCCATAGTCAGAGGTTGGGGACCCATGTATTAGAGAATCTAGCAGTGGGAATGGATTGTCTGCTTTACATATTCTCCCGATGTGACTTCAGGCCCCAGGGTTATCTGAACCAATATAAATAAGCATTCAGAGTTCGCTTCCAAATCATAGGCCACCCATGTAATGCAGACGATGCTCCAGTCTGAGGCACTACATGGAAGAACCCTCATCCTTAACTCAAAGGGAAACCATCAGAAAATGAATGACCGGTTTAAATCATGTTTTTGCGCTATGTTTCTTTTTTTCGGAGGGGGGGGGGCAATTTTTTTCCTTTGGCCACATTCTGTATTATCAGTTATCAGCTGTGTGTAGAGGTGATATTGCTCACTGTGATCCTACCTCAAAATGCTGTGAAATCTTCCTGAATGGGAGGAAGTAGTAATCTAAAAATGCCCCAGTGGCCAGGGTACTATTGCAAGAGTATTCTGACCACTTACCTTTTTAACATAAAAGATGATGAAATACTTTATAGTTGCTATAGCTGGAAGAAGAGGGGAGTAGAAAGCTCCGATCCAGCAGATTGTCTGCCCGTACACAAGCTCCAGGACATTTTGTGGAATCTCAAATTCCTGCTGGCCCCACCACTGCAGGGGTTTCCATGACCAATTCATTACCAGCAACCTAAAATATAAAGAATGCCAGCTATAAACCCATCAGCACAAGGAGATGTAGAGGTTGGCATTAATGATGAGCAAGTTTCGAAATACTCTGATTCGCGATACTCATAACGAATTCTATCTAATACTCGCGTATTCATTCTGAATAGTGTGTGCAATGCAAGTCAATTGGGGGAAACTTGCAATGTAACGAGTAACCCGAATGCTGCACTATTTGCTACTCGCACGGATAGTACAGCATTCGGGTTACTCGTTACATTGTGAGTTTTTCCCCATTGACTTGCATTGCACACACTATTCGGAATGCATACGAGGGCATTAGAAAGTACTCGTTACGAGTATCGCGAATCCGAGTATTTCGAAACTCGCTCATCATTAGTTGGCATCATTTTATAGGATTGTGGCACTACCCTAATCTGTCCATTCCTGCCATCAAATATAGCAACTTGTATGTCTTATTCAGGCAGCTTTATCTCGTGTGTTGTCTGGTGAAGGAGCAAGACTAGATGATACAACGTTCTTCTGGGGCTTGGATTGTGGAATGTGTAAAAATCTTTCTGAAATACTCCAAAGGCAAAAGTGTTGGAGTGTGGCAAAAGTGTTGGGAGTGTGGCAAAAGTGTTGGGAGTGTGGCAAAAGTGTTGGAGTGTGGCACAAGTATCCCCATGACACCTGGGAGAATAGTCTGACAGCTCCTTATACCGCGCTACTTATTGGGGCAACTAGCTCCATCAGCTCCCTATGCTGTTTGTCCAGCTTAAAGTGGACTTCTCACCAGGTCAAACATGGACAGTTTTTGCTCTCTTTTTATGGTGCACCTAGGATGAGGACTTTTTCTGGTCTTTATGGAGGGGGTGTGGCTTACGAGGTATTAATGCAGTACAGCTTAAAGACACAACCCCCAGAGGATCTGTGAGCCACGACTGCTCAGTAAAGACCATACAAATTAGCACTAAATAAAAAGGCCCAGGTCTGCAGAACAGTAAAAAAAAACCCCAAAAACCTGGAATACTCAGAAGGGCAGGCAAAAAAGAACAAAAAGAGCAAAAATTGGTCACGTTTGTCCTGGTGACAAATCATTTTTAACCCCATCCCAATATATGATGTACTATTATGTCATTTATCAGGTCATCTTTTTTGAAGCAAGCTTGGATACTGTGCCTGCACCACTGCCAGCAGACACTGTCTGACACAGCCAGGATCTACCTCTAAGGGCTCATTTAGACGTCTGACCATTGGTCCGATCTCAGATCCCAATGCATGGATAGGTCGCACATCTATATATGAAGCGGTCACACTCAGGTCAGATGTGCGGCCTTGTCCGTGCATTGTGATTTGAGTTTGGACAGATGATCGCAGATGTCTGAAAGTGGCCTAAAAGCATCGGCTAGACCTGAGCTCTGACTGCTTCTTTCAACTACAGTGGAACCTTGGTTTACGAGAATAATCCGTTCTGGGATTGTGCTTGTAAACCAAGTTACTCGTCTAGCAAAGCAAAATTTCCCATAGGAAATAATGCAAGCTCAGACAATTCGTTCTACAACTTGGTCAATGTCCCATTCTGGTCCCCTATTGTGCCATTCCACACACACACAAACACGCACAAACACGCATACACACACACACACATTATGCTCACCTTACTTTCCGTTCCATCGCCAGCCTCCTGGTTCTTGTAGTTTGCCAGTACAGGATGTGTATCGGGTAATCATCACGTCCGATGCCGGAGCTTCCACTGCCAGAGCGCTGACGTCAAAGGCAGGAGCTGCTTGCCTCTGATTGGTCAGCGCGCTGCCTTTGAGAAGAAGCTGATAGCGGAAGTTCCTCCCTTATCGCGATGGTTACCCAATACACATCCTGTACCGGCGAACTAGAAGAACCATGAGGCCGGCGATGGAACTGAAGGTAAGATGAGCAGAATATCTGTGTGTATTTGTGCGGCCTGCAAGAGCGGGTCAGAGCGCGGTGAAAGTACGGAACCGGAAGTCTGTGTGGTGAGTATTTGCTTGTACAGCGAAGCATTGCTCATAAACTGAGTTACAAATTTACAGCAAGCTTTGCTGGTATAGCGAAATACTCGCACACCAAGTTACTCGTAAACCAAGGTTCCACTGTACTTAAATGCCGCTATTGATTGCTGAGAATCTTATGGAAAGGTCACTTTTTACAGCACGATTGCTATGAAAATCAAACCCAATAATTGCAAAATTGTAGGGTTTTTGCACAATTTCACCATACTAGGATTTTTCTTTTTTTTCCAGTACAATGAATGCGAAAATGAATAGCGTCATTAAAAAAAGATAAACTCATACGGTTATGCCGATGCAAAGATACAATTATGGATCTTGGAAGTGCGGGTGGAAAAAAAAAAGAAGAAAAAGAGCAAAAACAAAAAATCGGCCAATCGGGAAAAATAAAAACTTTAGTGAATAAGCAGATCAATTTAATGATTGATTTAATGATTAAGAAAAAAACCCCACAAACTTACTTTCTTGGAAACTCTACGAATGTGATTACTGCCAAAATGATTAAGAAGTCAAAGATCATCAGCTTGTACATTTCTTGTCCAACTCTGGTTTCCCAACACTGTATATTTAAGAAAAAATAAAAAAAAAAAAGAGAAAAATAATAAAAGATCTGCTAAGGGTTTATAGCATTGGTACATGCTCACAATCTTTCAAAAGGGCAGACAAGAAAAAATAAAGCATCAATAAAAGCAATAAAGAGTACACTGACGCTGCTCCAATAATTCAATAAAAGAACATGAGAGGCTGAGCTGCTGGTAAAGGCCGGTTCTGTGAGCTAATCTGTCAAGAATAAATGTAATATATAATGATGAGTGTATGTATGTATGTATGTATGTATGTATGTATGTATGTATGTATGTATGTATGTATGTATGTATGTATGTATGTACGTACGTACGTACGTACGTACGTGTGTGTGTGTGTGTCCACTAAAGGAATCCACACCGTCGCACTTACAATCACGAAATTTTGCACAGACACCTCATGTGACTCACGGAATGTCAAAGACTATGTTTTGACTGGAAAATTTAGCCCTGTGCTTTACAGTTACTCTCCAAAAAACCTGCCTCTATTAAAGTGAATGGAGGTGGGAGCTCCAGGTTATTAATGGCAACTGTGATTGGTTGCTATAGGAACAAAATATTTTGTTAGTATAAGAAGCTCATGTTTGAGGTAATAAGATGTCGGTGGGGAGATGGATAGAGACAGACAGGGAAAGAGACAGACAGGGAAAGAGACAGACAGGGAAAGAGACAGACAGGGAAAGAGACAGACAGGGAAAGAGACAGACAGACAAAGAGACAGGCAGACAAAGAGACAGGCAGACAAAGAGACAGGCAGACAAAGAGACAGGCAGACAAAGAGACAGGCAGACAAAGAGACAGACAGACAAAGAGACAGACAGACAAAGAGACAGACAGACAAAGAGACAGACAGACAAAGAGACAGACAGACAAAGAGACAGACAGACAAAGAGACAGACAGACAAAGAGACAGACAGACAAAGAGACAGACAGACAAAGAGACAGACAGACAAAGAGACAGACAGACAAAGAGACAGACAGACAAAGAGACAGACAGACAAAGAGACAGACAGACAAAGAGACAGACAGACAAAGAGACAGACAGACAAAGAGACAGACAGACAAAGAGACAGACAGACAAAGAGACAGACAAACAAAGAGACAGACAAACAAAGAGACAGACAAACAAAGAGACAGACAAACAAAGAGACAGACAAACAAAGAGACAGACAGACAAAGAGACAGACAGACAAAGAGACAGACAGACAAAGAGACAGACAGACAAAGAGACAGACAGACAAAGAGACAGACAGACAAAGAGACAGACAGACAAAGAGACAGACAGACAAAGAGACAGACAGACAAAGAGACAGACAGACAAAGAGACAGACAGACAAAGAGACAGACAGACAAAGAGACAGACAGACAAAGAGACAGACAGACAAAGAGACAGACAGACAAAGAGACAGGGAAAGAGACAGACAAAGAGACAGACAAAGAGACAGGGAAAGAGACAGGGAAAGAGACAGGGAAAGAGACAGGGAAAGAGACAGGGAAAGAGACAGGGAAAGAGACAGGGAAAGAGACAGGGAAAGAGACAGGGAAAGAGACAGGGAAAGAGACAGGGAAAGAGACAGGGAAAGAGACAGGGAAAGAGACAGGGAAAGAGACAGACAAAGAGACAGACAAAGAGACAGGGAAAGAGACAGGGAAAGAGACAGGCAAAGAGACAGGCAAAGAGACAGGCAAAGAGACAGGCAAAGAGACAGGCAAAGAGACAGGCAAAGAGACAGGCAAAGAGACAGGGAAAGAGACAGGGAAAGAGACAGGGAAAGAGACAGGGAAAGAGACAGGGAAAGAGACAGGGAAAGAGACAGGGAAAGAGACAGGGAAAGAGACAGGGAAAGAGACAGACAAAGAGACAGACAAAGAGACAGACAAAGAGACAGACAAAGAGACAGACAAAGAGACAGGGAAAGAGACAGGGAAAGAGACAGGGAAAGAGACAGGGAAAGAGACAGGGAAAGAGACAGGGAAAGAGACAGGGAAAGAGACAGGGAAAGAGACAGGGAAAGAGACAGGGAAAGAGACAGGGAAAGAGACAGGGAAAGAGACAGGGAAAGAGACAGGGAAAGAGACAGGGAAAGAGACAGGGAAAGAGACAGACAAAGAGACAGACAAAGAGACAGACAAAGAGACAGACAAAGAGACAGACAAAGAGACAGACAAAGAGACAGACAAAGAGACAGACAAAGAGACAGACAAAGAGACAGACAAAGAGACAGACAAAGAGACAGACAAAGAGACAGACAAAGAGACAGACAAAGAGACAGACAAAGAGACAGACAAAGAGACAGACAAAGAGACAGACAAAGAGACAGACAAAGAGACAGACAAAGAGACAGACAAAGAGACAGACAAAGAGACAGACAAAGAGACAGACAAAGAGACAGACAAAGAGACAGACAAAGAGACAGACAAAGAGACAGGGAAAGAGACAGGGAAAGAGACAGGGAAAGAGACAGGGAAAGAGACAGGGAAAGAGACAGGGAAAGAGACAGGGAAAGAGACAGGGAAAGAGACAGGGAAAGAGACAGGGAAAGAGACAGGGAAAGAGACAGGGAAAGAGACAGGGAAAGAGACAGGGAAAGAGACAGGGAAAGAGACAGGGAAAGAGACAGGGAAAGAGACAGGGAAAGAGACAGGGAAAGAGACAGGGAAAGAGACAGGGAAAGAGACAGGGAAAGAGACAGGGAAAGAGACAGGGAAAGAGACAGGGAAAGAGACAGGGAAAGAGACAGGGAAAGAGACAGGGAAAGAGACAGGGAAAGAGACAGGGAAAGAGACAGGGAAAGAGACAGGGAAAGAGACAGGGAAAGAGACAGGGAAAGAGACAGGGAAAGAGACAGGGAAAGAGACAGGGAAAGAGACAGGGAAAGAGACAGGGAAAGAGACAGGGAAAGAGACAGGGAAAGAGACAGGGAAAGAGACAGGGAAAGAGACAGGGAAAGAGACAGGGAAAGAGACAGGGAAAGAGACAGGGAAAGAGACAGGGAAAGAGACAGGGAAAGAGACAGGGAAAGAGACAGGGAAAGAGACAGGGAAAGAGACAGGGAAAGAGACAGGGAAAGAGACAGGGAAAGAGACAGGGAAAGAGACAGGGAAAGAGACAGGGAAAGAGACAGGGAAAGAGACAGGGAAAGAGACAGGGAAAGAGACAGGGAAAGAGACAGGGAAAGAGACAGGGAAAGAGACAGGGAAAGAGACAGGGAAAGAGACAGGGAAAGAGACAGGGAAAGAGACAGGGAAAGAGACAGGGAAAGAGACAGGGAAAGAGACAGGGAAAGAGACAGGGAAAGAGACAGGGAAAGAGACAGGGAAAGAGACAGGGAAAGAGACAGGGAAAGAGACAGGGAAAGAGACAGGGAAAGAGACAGGGAAAGAGACAGGGAAAGAGACAGGGAAAGAGACAGGGAAAGAGACAGGGAAAGAGACAGGGAAAGAGACAGGGAAAGAGACAGGGAAAGAGACAGGGAAAGAGACAGGGAAAGAGACAGGGAAAGAGACAGGGAAAGAGACAGGGAAAGAGACAGGGAAAGAGACAGGGAAAGAGACAGGGAAAGAGACAGGGAAAGAGACAGGGAAAGAGACAGGGAAAGAGACAGGGAAAGAGACAGGGAAAGAGACAGGGAAAGAGACAGGGAAAGAGACAGGGAAAGAGACAGGGAAAGAGACAGGGAAAGAGACAGGGAAAGAGACAGGGAAAGAGACAGGGAAAGAGACAGGGAAAGAGACAGGGAAAGAGACAGGGAAAGAGACAGGGAAAGAGACAGGGAAAGAGACAGGGAAAGAGACAGGGAAAGAGACAGGGAAAGAGACAGGGAAAGAGACAGGGAAAGAGACAGGGAAAGAGACAGGGAAAGAGACAGGGAAAGAGACAGGGAAAGAGACAGGGAAAGAGACAGGGAAAGAGACAGGGAAAGAGACAGGGAAAGAGACAGGGAAAGAGACAGGGAAAGAGACAGGGAAAGAGACAGGGAAAGAGACAGGGAAAGAGACAGGGAAAGAGACAGGGAAAGAGACAGGGAAAGAGACAGGGAAAGAGACAGGGAAAGAGACAGGGAAAGAGACAGGGAAAGAGACAGGGAAAGAGACAGGGAAAGAGACAGGGAAAGAGACAGGGAAAGAGACAGGGAAAGAGACAGGGAAAGAGACAGGGAAAGAGACAGGGAAAGAGACAGGGAAAGAGACAGGGAAAGAGACAGGGAAAGAGACAGGGAAAGAGACAGGGAAAGAGACAGGGAAAGAGACAGGGAAAGAGACAGGGAAAGAGACAGGGAAAGAGACAGGGAAAGAGACAGGGAAAGAGACAGGGAAAGAGACAGGGAAAGAGACAGGGAAAGAGACAGGGAAAGAGACAGGGAAAGAGACAGGGAAAGAGACAGGGAAAGAGACAGGGAAAGAGACAGGGAAAGAGACAGGGAAAGAGACAGGGAAAGAGACAGGGAAAGAGACAGGGAAAGAGACAGGGAAAGAGACAGGGAAAGAGACAGGGAAAGAGACAGGGAAAGAGACAGGGAAAGAGACAGGGAAAGAGACAGGGAAAGAGACAGGGAAAGAGACAGGGAAAGAGACAGACAAGGAAATAAACAGAGACAGAGAACGAGACAGATATACACACACACACACACACATAAATATATGTATTATACATACATACATACATACATATACACACACAGTATAAGGTTAACTTCAATTTTATAACCTAGTTGGGATACATCATCAATACCAGATTGATGGGGGTCTGACACCCAACACTCTCACCACATCGAAGTAACCAGTGTGTGTAGTCAGACAGCATAGCTCTGTATACTGGAGTTTGTATGTTCTCACTGTGTTTGAGTGGGTTTCCTCCGGGTTCTCCGGTTTCCTCCAACACTCCAAAAAGACATACTGATAGGGAATTTAGATTGTGAGCCCCAATGGGGACAGTGTGCCAATGTATATAAAAGCGCTGTGGAATTAATAGCACTATATAAATTAATAAATATATTATTATTACTGTGTAGTAGCCGTTCTTAGGTGCTGCCGATCAGTTCAGATTAATTTGTCTATGAGCTGAGCTGCAGTACCCGAGAGCAGCCACTAATCAGTTTATGGCACTGTGCTGCTCCGACACCATACACTTTAGGGTACTTTCACACTTGCGTTAATTTCCTTCCGTCACAATCCGCCTTTTTGGAAAACAGCGGAATCCGTTAACAGATTCCACTGTTTCCCATACTTATATGGATGATGGATTGTGCGAAAAGTAACTGCGTTGCTTCCGCTGGCCGACACTGCGTTGCTTCCTCCGGGTGGAAGGAACGCAGCATGTAACGTTGTTTGAGAGGCAGAATCCTCTATTTTTCACTGCGCATGCTCATTTTTTTTTTTTTTAAATCACTGTAACTTTATTTTGTCTCTCGGTGGCCGAATGTTCAGCTGAGCGCCCGGCCGCCGCCATGTGAGAGCTCTCAGCTGAGCGCCCGGCCGCCGCCATGTGAGAGCGTTCAGCCGCCATGTGAAAGCGTTCGGCTGAGCGCCCGGCCGCCGCCATGTGAGAGCGTTCGGCTGAGCGCCCGGCCGCCATGTGAGAGCGTTCGGCTGAGCGCCCGGCCGCCATGTGAGAGCTTTCGGCTGAGCGCCCGGCCGCCACCATGTGAGAGCGTTCGGCTGAGCGCCCGGCCGCCGCCATGTGAGAGCGTTCAGCTGAGCGCCCGGCCGCCATGTGAGAGCGTTCAGCTGAGCGCCCGGCCGCCGTCATGTGAGAGCGTTCAGCTGAGCGCCCGGCCGCCGCCATGTGAGAGCGTTCAGCTGAGCGCCCGGCCGCCAGCATGTGAGAGCGCTCAGCTGAGCGCCCGGCCACCGGGTAATCAGCTGATTTGTGAACAATAGTCTGCTGCCGGTAAAACTGTATAAAAAAAAACAAAACAAAAAAAAAAAAAAAAACCTTTCCGTTGTTTTGTACGATCCGTAGCATCCGTTGTGCCATTATATGCAACGCATCCGTTGCATCCGTCACACAACGCAATGCAACGGATGCCATTCAACGCAAGTGTGAAACTAGCCTTACTTCCAGAAGTTACAGGATGGCGTACGTCAGTAAACCTACATACACATTATTTAGTTCACACACAACTTACTGGATAGTCTACATGGTTGTATCCACAGGTCGGACAAGCCTTCAGCGAGCAGGTAGCAATTTTATTCCATAAGGAAACGAGCAGTACAGCAATACTGGCCAACCGGACAAACACACACCTGTATGAGGGAAGATCGAGGGACAACTATTGGGAGGAATCGCCAACTGCTTTACCTTTCATAGATCCACCAATATTTGTGATCTTATCAATAGGACTTCTATATTCTAGATGAATATGTTCAAGTCTCAGCTGTCTGCCCTCTACTGATCAGAAAGTGATGATAAAGTGAAAAGCACTATAAAGGGAATCTGTCGGCAAGTTTTTGCTATTTAATCTAAGAGCAGCATAGTGTAGGGGCAGAAAGTCTGATTTCAGGAATGTGTCACTTGCTCAGCAGCTTGCTATAGTTTCAGTATAATCAGTGTTTATTAGCAGAACATGATCACTGCAGGACTAGGTGTTGTGTGCTAGAAAGTCCAGGTAATCTGTCTAAGCCCCCCACACACGACCAATTGACTTAAGGACACTTCCAATAAAATGTTGTGGGCAGAGTTATACAGAGCTCAACAGTCATAGTACTACTACATCTACATCATAGTAAACAGGGATTCTCTCAAAATTGCACCACTTCTCACGATTGAGAAACAGTCCTGTGGTGTCCGACCAGAGAAGGTCACAGCGTTTGGCTGTGCAAAATGCTCCCCGACTTTCTATTATTCCTGCTGTCAGTATTCAGTGTACTAGGTATCTCCCCTGCTGGGTTTTTGGGTTTTCATCCTTTTCCCTTTAGGACCCAGTGGGGCTCCTCTCCCCTAATCATCTGTATTTCCACTTGGGTTTAAATACTCTCATTTTCCCTGGACTTTTGCTGGTGATATTTAGTTCCTTCACAAGCTCTGGATACAAGCAGGTGCCTTGCACTCATCTGTAGGATCGTTGCTCTTTGCTTAACCTCTTCATGACACATGACTTACTGGGTACGTCATCGATCGTGTCACTGTAATCCCCGCGGGCGATCCGCGCACATATCAGCTGATTTCAACAGCTGACGTGTGTGTGCCAGGCGCGAGTGGAATCCCGTTATACCCACGCCTATTAACCCCTTACATCTTGCTGTCAAATTCTGACAGCAAGATGTATCAACGTGCAGCCATAAGCATAACTTACCCACCACCATCGGAAGTCACGTGATGTGATCATGTGACTTCCGGTGGTTGCCATGGTAGCACAGGGTCATGTGATGACACCTGTAGCTATCATGAGTCACTTTCTCTCACTGGTGGCAGAGGTCAGTGTGAGAGGGAAAAGCAGCTTCTCTCCAGATCTCTGCTGTGTGGCTGTGATTTGGAGAAATGGAAGAGCGATCAGACTGCTGATCATTATAGTCCCATAGGGAACCTAGTAAAATAAAAAAAATTGAAAAAAAAAAACAAACACAAAACAACCCCTAAGTTCAAATCACCCCCCCATTTGGCCCTTTGAAAATTAAACGGTTAAAAAAATAAATATACACATATTTGGTATCGCTGCATTCAGAAACGCCCGATCTATCAAAATATCAAATCAATCAATCTGATAGGTAAACGGCGTAGCGTCAAAAAAATTCCAAACGCCAAAATTACGTTTTTGGTCGCCGCAAATTTTTTGCAAAATGAAATGACAGGTGATCAAAAAGGTAGCATCTGCCCAAAAATTATACCATTAAAAACGCCAGCTCGAGACGCAAAAAAATAAGCCGTCACTGAGCCCCAGATCCTGAAAAATGAGAACGCTAGGGGTTTCGGAAAATGGCGCTAAAAGTGCACCACTTTTTTTGGACAAACTTGTGAATTTTTTTAATCCCTTAGATAAAAGTAAACCTATACATGTTTAGTATCTACAAACTCGCATCGACCTGAGACATCACCTCCACACATCAGTTTTACCATATAGTGAACACTGTGAATAAAATATCCCAAAAACTATTGTGCACTTTGTTTTGCAGTTTTTCTAAATCTGAAAGTTTTTTTGCTGCTTTCCAGTACACCATATGGTATAACTTATGGTTTAATTTAAAAGTACAGCTCGTCCTGCAAAAAACAAACCCTCATATGGCAAGAGTGACAGAAAAATAAAAAAGTTAGAAGGGGAGTAAAAAAAAAAAAAAAAAAAAATAATAAATAAATAAATGAATGAATGAATGAATGAAATAAACAAAAAAAAAAACAAAATGGAAAATCGCCCAGGGGTGAAGGGGTTAACTTCTTCCTGAGGCATCTGGAGATAGGTTGTTCATGTGCTTTCCCCGGTGTTTGTGCTCCCTATGTCTTCTTTAGTGGGGTTGATGAAGGACTCATCCTACCTGTTCCCTATCTAGGGCCCAGCTCTAGATCAGGTATCCAGCTTGGCGCATAGGTGCAAAACCTATCTTGGTGGTGATGGACCCCAGGGGTAGTAGTAGTTTGGTCAGGGGTCATCTCCTCTCCTAGATGCAGGGTTTCCTTTCTTTTTAGCCGTTCGCTTGCTACTTCCTAGTGTGACACCTGTCCAGTAAGTGAAATATCACTAGAATCTGGGTCTCTGCCCCTACATTATGCTACTCTCAGATTACATAGTAAAACTCTGCTGACAGATTCCTTTTAACCTGTGTCAAGTATATAACAATACAGTCAGATTCTTAACAGTCCAGGATGCTTGCAGCTTGAGGATTTTATGCCGCACATTTCCTGTTCTACAAGATGTTAGTCATTTGCTCCAGGATGCAGGAACACAGCTCCGGACAGGCAAAAACTGAAGCAAAGGATGGATAACGCACATGACTTAAGGCTGCTTTCACACTACGTATTTTTAACATGGCTCATGAACTTTTTTTGCTGCAAAAGCGGATCCTGTTTTAGCAAAGAGAAACACATGTGAGAGGAGCGGAGAGGGGGGAGAGAGGAGCGGAGAGGGGGGAGAGAGGAGCGGAGAGGGGGGAGAGAGGAGCGGAGAGGGGGGAGAGAGGAGCGGAGAGGGGGGAGAGAGGAGCGGAGAGGGGGGAGAGAGGAGCGGAGAGGGGGGAGAGAGGAGCGGAGAGGGGGGAGAGAGGAGCGGAGAGGGGGGAGAGAGGAGCGGAGAGGGGGGAGAGAGGAGCGGAGAGGGGGGAGAGAGGAGCGGAGAGGGGGGAGAGAGGAGCGGAGAGGGGGGAGAGAGGAGCGGAGAGGGGGGAGAGAGGAGCGGAGAGGGGGGAGAGAGGAGCGGAGAGGGGGGAGAGAGGAGCGGAGAGGGGGGAGAGAGGAGCGGAGAGGGGGGAGAGAGGAGCGGAGAGGGGGGAGAGAGGAGCGGAGAGGGGGGAGAGAGGAGCGGAGAGGGGGGAGAGAGGAGCGGAGAGGGGGGAGAGAGGAGCGGAGAGGGGGGAGAGAGGAGCGGAGAGGGGGGAGAGAGGAGCGGAGAGGGGGGAGAGAGGAGCGGAGAGGGGGGAGAGAGGAGCGGAGAGGGGGGAGAGAGGAGCGGAGAGGGGGGAGAGAGGAGCGGAGAGGGGGGAGAGAGGAGCGGAGAGGGGGGAGAGAGGAGCGGAGAGGGGGGAGAGAGGAGCGGAGAGGGGGGAGAGAGGAGCGGAGAGGGGGGAGAGAGGAGCGGAGAGGGGGGAGAGAGGAGCGGAGAGGGGGGAGAGAGGAGCGGAGAGGGGGGAGAGAGGAGCGGAGAGGGGGGAGAGAGGAGCGGAGAGGGGGAGAGAGGAGCGGAGAGGGGGGAGAGAGGAGCGGAGAGGGGGGAGAGAGGAGCGGAGAGGGGGGAGAGAGGAGCGGAGAGGGGGGAGAGAGGAGCGGAGAGAGGAGCGGAGAGGGGGGAGAGAGGAGCGGAGAGAGGAGCGGAGAGGGGGGAGAGAGGAGAGGGGGGAGAGAGGAGCGGAGAGAGGAGCGGAGAGGGGGGAGAGAGGAGCGGAGAGGGGGGGAGAGGAGCGGAGAGAGGAGCGGAGAGGGGGGAGAGAGGAGCGGAGAGGGGGGAGAGAGGAGAGGAGTAGGGGGAGAGAGGGGAGTAGGGGGAGAGAGGAGAGGAGTAGGGGGAGAGAGGAGAGGAATAGGGGGAGAGGAGAGGAGTAGGGGGAGAGAGGAGAGGAGTAGGGGGAGAGAGGAGAGGAGTAGGGGGAGAGAGAGGAGTAGGGGGAGAGAGAGGAGTAGGGAGAGAGAGAGGAGTAGGGAGAGAGAGAGGAGTAGGGAGAGAGGAGAGGAGTAGGGGGAGAGAGAGGAGTAGGGGGAGAGAGAGGAGTAGGGGGAGAGAGAGGAGTAGGGGGAGAGAGAGGAGTAGGGGGAGAGAGAGGAGTAGGGGGAGAGAGAGGAGTAGGGGGAGAGAGAGGAGTAGGGGGAGAGAGAGGAGTAGGGGGAGAGAGAGGAGTAGGGGGAGAGAGAGGAGTAGGGGGAGAGAGAGGAGTAGGGGGAGAGAGAGGAGTAGGGGGAGAGAGAGGAGTAGGGGGAGAGAGAGGAGTAGGGGGAGAGAGAGGAGTAGGGGGAGAGAGAGGAGTAGGGGGAGAGAGAGGAGTAGGGGGAGAGAGAGGAGTAGGGGGAGAGAGAGGAGTAGGGGGAGAGAGAGGAGTAGGGGGAAAGGGGAAAGGGAGAGAGTACATAGACCAAGAAAAGGGTACAAAGATGAAATTTATACAGAAGCTCCGGTCTTATGGGATGGGCACTGATTGCCTTTGTGACCATTTATTGCCTATAAATAATACCATCCCGTAATGTATTTTTATGGAACCGCAGATAATTACCATGGGGCACCGTGGCAAGATGTCATGTAAGCACATCAGAAGTAAGAGATGATGTGACTGGCATCATGCCTCCATCACAGGGAGGAGGTTACTGACCTTATGAGAGTGAAGCGGATCTCAAAGCCTGGAGAGTAGTCTTCATATCGTACTATGTTCTCGAAGATGATGGGAGTGATAAAGTTGGCAATGGTGATTACAATGGATGGAAGATACTCCACCAGCAGGCTCAGCCCGTCATCCTGCTGAGTGCTCATCTGAGTATAGGGCGAGGAGAATGATACGCATTAAGGGCTTCACATCTAGGTGAATGTACACATTACAAACATATTATTTATATATATATCTCCATCTATCTAGTATAATTATATATATATATATATATATATATATATATATATTTATACACACACAGTTAGGTCCAGAAATATTTGGACAGTGACACAATTTTCGCGAGTTGGGCTCTGCATGCCACCACATTGGATTTGAAATGAAACCTCTACAACAGAATTCAAGTGCAGATTGTAACGTTTAATTTGAAGGTTTGAACAAAAATATCTGATAGAAATTGTAGGAATTGTACACATTTCTTTACAAACACTCCACATTTTAGGAGGTCAAAAGTAATTGGACAAATAAACCAAACCCAAACAAAATATTTTTATTTTCAATATTTTGTTGCGAATCCTTTGGAGGCAATCACTGCCTTAAGTCTGGAACCCATGGACATCACCAAACGCTGGGTTTCCTCCTTCTTAATGCTTTGCCAGGCTTTTACAGCCGCAGCCTTCAGGTCTTGCTTGTTTGTGGGTCTTTCAGTCTTCAGTCTGGATTTGAGCAAGTGAAATGCATGCTCAATTGGGTTAAGATCTGGTGATTGACTTGGCCATTGCAGAATGTTCCACTTTTTAGCACTCATGAACTCCTGGGTAGCTTTGGCTGTATGCTTGGGGTCATTGTCCATCTGTACTATGAAGCGCCGTCCGATCAACTTTGCGGCATTTGGCTGAATCTGGGCTGAAAGTATATCCCGGTACACTTCAGAATTCATCCGGCTTACTCCTGTCTGCTGTTATGTCATCAATAAACACAAGTGACCCAGTGCCATTGAAAGCCATGCATGCCCATGCCATCACGTTGCCTCCACCATGTTTTACAGAGGATGTGGTGTGCCTTGGATCATGTGCCATTCCCTTTCTTCTCCAAACTTTTTTCTTCCCATCATTCTGGTACAGGTTGATCTTGGTCTCATCTGTCCATAGAATACTTTTCCAGAACTGAGCTGGCTTCATGCGGTGTTTTTCAGCAAATTTAATTCTGGCCTGTCTATTTTTGGAATTGATGAATGGTTTGCATCTAGATGTGAACCCTTTGTATTTACTTTCATGGAGTCTTCTCTTTACTATTGACTTAGAGACAGATACACCTACTTCACTGAGAGTGTTCTGGACTTCAGTTGATGTTGTGAACGGGTTCTTCTTCACCAAAGAAAGTATGCGGCGATCATCCACCACTGTTGTCATCCGTGGACGCCCAGGCCTTTTTGAGTTCCCAAGCTCACCAGTCAATTCCTTTTTTCTCAGAATGTACCCGACTGTTGATTTTGCTACTCCAAGCATGTCTGCTATCTCTCTGATGGATTTTTTCTTTTTTTTCAGCCTCAGGATGTTCTGCTTCACCTCAATTGAGAGTTCCTTAGACCGCATGTTGTCTGGTCACAGCAACAGCTTCCAAATGCAAAACCACACACCTGTAATCAACCCCAGACCTTTTAACTACTTCATTGATCACAGGTTAACGAGGGAGACGCCTTCAGAGTTAATTGCAGCCCTTAGAGTCCCTTGTCCAATTACTTTTGGTCCCTTGAAAAAGAGGAGGCTATGCATTACAGAGCTATGATTCCTAAACCCTTTCTCCGATTTGGATGTGAAAACTCTCATATTGCAGCTGGGAGTGTGCACTTTCAGCCCATATTATATATATAATTGTATTTCTGAACATGTTTTTGTAAACAGCTAAAATAACAACTTGTGTCACTGTTCAAATATTTCTGGACCTAACATATTATATATATATTATATATATATATATATATATATATATATATATATATATATATATATATATATATATATATATATATATATATATATATATATATATATATATATATATATATATATATATACACATATACATATATATATACATACATACATACACACACACACACACAAAATATATATGTTGCTGTCACTTAAGTAAATGACAATATATACATGTGCACGCACTAACATTAATGATAATGGTTCTTGTAGCCTCAGAGACAAGTGGTCATGAATGGTGTCTGGACTTTGCCAGCAATACTGCTCCTTCAATCTAATGATTACTGTTTTTAAATGGAGTCTGTCCGCACAAATTGACTGATCAAACCAAGCACAGGCGATCAGTGCACCCTCCTACCCGTTTTCCATCCATTTACTCCATTTTCTTCCTTGAATGTCAGCTCTCAATTTACAGAAAACAGGGGATGGCAGAGGTAGATGGAAAATCAGTAGGTGGGAAGGGGCCATACCAAGGGTGCAATGTGTGCTTGTACTTGGTTGAATTTTGTCCTGACTGACTCTCTTTAAGATAATCAATGTGACCCTTGTGGATCAGACATGGTAACATCTAGGATAGGCTACAAACGTTGATGAGATAACCCTTTTAAAAAAAAAAAAAAAAAATCTTAGGTCTATTAACACTGGAGTACGCCCTGTCTATCTCATTAATACTGGATATACCAGAAGTGCTTAGGTAAGAAGAGGCTGCTTACATTGCTGTCCACCCTGTCTATCTGCTGTAATAGTGCATATACCAGAGGTGCTGAGATAACTGTAATAAATGAAGAGCGTAAAGCTGGGTTTACACACTGAAACTTTCTAGCGATCCCACCAGCGATCCCAACCTAGCCGGGATCGCTACAAAGTCTCTGGTGAGCTGTCAAACAGGCAAACCTGGCCAACGACGCAACAGCGATCCGGACCTGCAGAGCGACCTAGCTGGTTGTTGGGGACGTTGTAAAGCAGCTTTTTGAAAGGGAAGTCGCTGTAAAGTCCCCTTTAGGCTCTGTGCGCACTAGGCAGTTTTGCCCGCGGATTTACCCGCGGATTTGCTGCAGAAATTTCTTGAGAAATGTCTGCAATCTTTGTGCAGACATTTCCCAGCAAATCCTATGAGAAAAAAAAAAATAGCTGTGCGCACACTGCGGATTTTTCACAAGAAATTTCCTTGAGAAAATTTTCTCGAGAAACTTTGAGAAAATGAGCATGTCCATTATTTTCCGCAGGTACCTGCGGTATACCCCCGGAATTTCACTCCATTCACTGTAATGTAATCGCGAAATTTCGGGGGTATACCACAGGTAGCAAATGATGTGCGGTATACCCCCGGTATAGCCGCGATTTACCTGCGGTAATGCTCATCGCTGCCTGCGGTTTTGCAGGAAGCGATGTCATTATGCCAGAAAGAGGAAGCGGAGCAGAGTAAACACAGACGTCACACTCCCTGGACGCCGCACAGAAGCGCTTCCGTGCGACCTCCAGGTGCCCGTGCAGTCTGTGTCCCGCTCCAGCCTCGCGGCTGCCTGCACTGCAGCGTGTCAGTGTCTGCCCGCAGTGTCAGCAGCTTGTCACCCTGCAGTGTCAGTGTGTGCCCGCAGTGTCTGCAGCTTGTCACGCTGCAGCGCAGGCAGACACTGACACAGGCAGACACTGACACTGCACTGCGGCGTGTCAGTGTGTGCCCGCAGTGTCAGCAGCCTGTCACGCGGCAGCGCAGGCAGACACTGACACCCTGCAGTGCTGGGAGCCGCGGGGATGACGATCGCTGCTGTCAGGAGGTGAGATCATTACCTGCTGTGACGATCTCCTGCCTCCTGACGTCAGCGCTGTCACTGCTGTCTATGCCCGTCTCGCGAGCGGCCCGAGACTGTCACTAGCGGTGACGTCACGGGCTCTCGCGATACTTCTGACAACGCGGCGGGCATAGAAGTCAGTGACAGCGCTGACGTCAGCAGTACAGGAGATGATCACAGAAGGTAATGATCTCATCTATGCTCCTGATGGCAGCGCTCGGCATCCCCTGCAGTGACCTGGGCTGACCTATTGATGTTAGCTCAGGTCACTGCATTGCTCTCACAGCCAATGGGGAACATTCTGTTCTTCATTGACTGGGACAGCGACTATGGTATGTATCGCCGTGCCCCCCCCCCCCCTTATTGGATTACGCCGGACGTGGAATTGATTGTTCTTTTCAATAAATTGGTTAAAGAGGGAATGTTTTGGGGAGTGTTTTTTCAAATAAAACTTTTTTTGTTGTCTATTTTTTATTTCTTACTGACTGGGTTGGTGATGTCGGGTATCTGATAGACGCCTGACCTCACCAACCCCAGGGCTTGATGCCAGGTGACATTACACATCTGGCATCAACCCCATATATTACCTCGTTTGCCAACGCACCAGGGCACGGGATGAGCTGGGGCGAAGCGCCAGGATTGGCACGTCTAATGGATGCGCCACTTCTGGGGCGGCTGCAGCCTGCTATTTTTAGGCTGGGGAGTGTCCAATAACAGTGGACCTCCCTAGTCTGAGAATACCAGACCACAGCTGTCCGCTTTACCTTGGCTGGTGATCCAATTTGGGGGGGGACCCCACGTTTTTTGTTTTAAATTATTTATTTAATGTAAAATAACAGCGTGGGGTGCCCTCTATTTTGGATTACCAGCCAAGGTGAAGCTGCCAGCTGTGGTTTGCAGGCTGCAGCCGTCTGCTTTACCCTAGCTGGCTACAAAAGATGGGGGGACCTCACGTCGTTTTTTTTTTAATTATTTATTTATTTTATGGCTAAATACAAGGCTAAGCACCCTTTAGGCTATGTGCGCACGTTGCGTAAATACATGCAGTTACGCTGCGCTTTGTAGCGCAGCGTAACTGCATGCGTCCTGCGTCCCCTGCACAGTCTATGAAGATTGTGCAGGGGCCGTGCGCACATGGCGTTTTAGAGCGCAGCGCTTCGGCTTCTGCCGAAGCGCTGCATTCTAAGTGACATGTCACTTCTTCCGTGCGCTTTGCCGGCAGCTCCTGCTCTGTCTATGGCAGGAGCTGCAGGCAGAGCGCATGGAATCGGCTTTTTTTTTTTCTCACTACGGACATTTCTGCAGCGATTTAAAGCGCACATGTGCTCTTCAGATCGCTGCAGAAATTTCTGCAGTGACTGTACGCAACGTGCGCACATAGCCTTAGTGCCACATGAAAGTCACTAAAGGGTGCCAGCTTAGAAAATGCAGGGAGGTGGGGCATTATATAGGTCTTTCTCATCTATCTATCTATCTATGGTCAGTTTCACACGTCAGTGAAAAACACTGACGTTTTTCACTGTCATGTAAAACATGCACATGTCCCTGCATGTGCCGTGAATTTCGGCACACGTGGGCTGTCTAAGTGCAATCCGGGCTCCATTCTCCGTGGCCCGTGATTGCACTTAGAAATAAACTCACCTGTGCGCGCTCCCGCTCTCCATGGTGCTGATCGCTCCCGTGGTGCAGCATCCGGCCAGCGCTGACCCCCGCAGCAGCCGCTTCCCGGTCGGCTGTGTCGTGCATCATGAATATGCGCGACAGTAATGATCCGGCTCAGAAGCAGCAGGGAGAACAGGCTGCAGAGAGCGCCGCTGAAGCCGGGTGAGTTAAAATGTTTATTATTTTAAAAGCACGTTTTTTTCTGGCACGTGTTTCACGGACCACACCACTGCGTGGTCCGTGGGACATCAGTGATGCCAGAAAAAAATGGACATGTCTCCGTGCGGCAATCACGCACACGCGGGTACGCCGCACGGAGACACGTGCAGTGAAAAATCACTGATGTGTGAGCAGACCCATTCATTATAATGGGTCTGCGTATGTCAGTGATTCTGGTACGTTTAAAAAAAAAAAAAGCACAAACGCACCAGAATCACTGACGTGTGAAACAGGCCTATCTATTCATCTAACCATCTTTCACTCTATCCATTAGGCTGCTTTCACACCTCCGGTTTCTGCAAGGCGACACACTCCAGCACTTTGCAGGAAAATCGCAACCGTTTTTTTTTTGCTGCCGGTTGCGTTTTTTCTGCATAGACTTTAATTAGTGCCGCATTGTGCCGCAAGGCCTTGCGTTCCATCCGGTTTTTGCCGCATGCGGCAGATTTAGCCAATGCGGCGACCTGATGGAACGTTGCCTAGCACGTTTTTTCGTGCGGCAAAAAAACCGCATCGCACCGCATTCGGCCGATGCGGCACATTTTTCAATGCATGCCTATGGCGGCCGGATGCGGCAAAAACCGCATCCGGCCGCCGCATGCGGTTTTTGACACTGCGCATGCTCAGTAGCATGCCGCAAGCGGCAAAAACCGGACGGGCCGCATGGGAAAAACGTATGCAAAGGATGCAGTGTTTTCACCGCATCCGTTGCATAGCTTGCACAGCCGGATTGAGCCGCAGAGCTCAAGCCGGATGTGTGAAAGAAGCCTTATCTGTCTATCGATTATCTATATTATTTATTGCAAAACCGCAGGGAGCAACCTGCGGTAAATCCGCGGTAAATCCGCATGCATTTTTCCCGCGGATTTTTCCGCAGGTGCGGAAATCTTCAACTCCCAGAAGTTTCTCAAGAAATTTTCTTGAGAAAAATCACTTTTCTAGTGCGCACATAGCCTTACACACTGAAACTTTCTAGCAATGCATGCTGCACAGCGGGAAACAAAGGACCTAAGAATGGTCCTGAACGATTTGTAGCGATCACAACTTCACAGCAGGGGCCAGGTCGCTGATGTGTTTCACACACTGCAATGTCGCTGGGGAGGTTGCTATAACGTCACAAAACCGGTGACGTTACAGCGATGTCGTTTGCGATGTTGCAGTGTGTAAAGCCACCTTAATAGGGCTTTACCAGGTTAGAAATGTAAATGAAACACACTAACCTGGCAGAGTTGTGGAAGGCACAAATCCTATATAAGCAAAAAAATGTGATGGTGGTTGCAGCAGCTCCACGTGGATAGGCTTAGGTGCTGTAGAATGAGCTGGATATAATGCCGCGCTACCACCAATGCAAAGAATTGTTTATTAATGTTAATAAATTTATTTTGTAGGTCAACACATTTCTGTGATCTAAGTCCCCTTCCTCAAGACCATAAGAATCAACAATGGATCATCATTAATCAACAATTCTTCGTATTGGTGGTAGCGCGGCATTATATCCAGCTCTTTCTACAGCACCTAAGAGGTGAAGAGATGAGAAGAGGCTGCTCACATTGCTGTCCACCCTGCCTATCTGATATAATACTGGATAAACCAGAGATGCTGAGATAAGAAAAGGCTGCACACACTGCTGTCCACCCTGTCTATCTGATATAATACAGGATATACCAGAAGTGCTGAAGTAAGAAGTAGCTGTTCACACTGCTGTCCACCCTCTCTACCTGCTCTAATAGTGGATATACCAGAGGTGCTGAGATAAGAAGAGGCTGCTCACACTGCTGTCCACCCTGTCTATCTGATCTAATACTGGATTAATCAGAGCTGTTCAGATAAGAGGAGGCTGCTCAAACTGCTGTTTACCCTGTCTATCTGCTCTAAAACTGGATATAAGGATATACCAGAGGTGCGGAGATAACAAAAGGCTGCTCACACTGCTGTCTACCTGGTCTAATACTGTAGATACCATAGGTGCTGATAAGAGGAGGCTGCTCACACTGCTGTCCAACCTATCGGAATGCTGGGTGGCTGCTGTGTCACAGACATTTTAGCAGTATGTGTTACAGTATATCTCTAAGTCGTATCATGTGCAGTAGGAAGCTCTCTTATAATATTGTAAGACAGCTGTCAATATAAGGATGACAGCAACACTGGTGTTCAATAGTTACCTTCCTAGATAAAACAAGTCTGATTTGCTAATGAAAATTAATGATATTTCCTTTAGTTATTTATTTTTTTTCTATTCTAGAAGAACCCTTTTAACTACCACAAAAGGTAGCATTATACTGTTGTGGACATTTTGAAAATATTGTGTGGATTATCTAAAATTCTATCCCATCTGTTAAACATTATAAACCATGGATCAGAACTGTGACGTGACCACGGGCTACATAAATACGACTGAACGTGGTGTTACGCATGTGACCCTCATCCAAAATCAGAGAGGAAACCTGACTTCCCACCTCTCTGGATATACACCCCTCTAGGTATTCTAGCGGTGCCTCCTTCCTGTTTATTTCTATGTATTATTTTGCCAGCGGCCCCTGGAGACTGATACTTACAGCATTGCTATTGTCTTGTGAATAGGCCGTGGCCAAGTAGATTGCATAGAAGCAGCCGCCTAACACTGCGGTGACGATAATGTTCAGGAAAATTCTCAAGGAGTAGATTGTAATGGTTTCTCTCTGCGTTCGCTTCTGCTTCTTGTGCCGCAATCTTTCTTCCGCTAAATCAGTCTGCGAGAAAAAAAACAATGCATGAGATAAACATCTAAGAGTTAATAAAATGAAGTGTGGCCTGGTGAGGATAATGGTAAACATTTCCTTGGAAGGAGCTGGTCTAAGCAAACACACGGAATTTACTCAACTGCGAGGGATTAAAAGCCAGTATCAGACGTAATGGGAACTTAATTGCACTAATTTTGCGATGATGAATATTTAAGGTGTAATGGAAGGATAAAAGTAGTAAGAGTGTTACCGGCAGCCTGCGACATATCCAGCCTACTTCCTCAAGATATCTCCTGTGCAGGAACCGAAAGTAGAACGATATACAAGTGCGTGCATATATGTTTGATATAAGACACATAGTTGGAACAGTCAAGACGAGGAGCGTATATCTCCAAGGAGGGAAATCACTCTCAACCATATGTCCCGTAGTAAAAAGCACAACCCTGCGAACCTCCTCCTACCTGCCAGCATTGTTCGGAGCCACTTCTCATTAGTAGATCTTGACTAAACACTAACCATAGCAGCCATCTGGCAATGTATAGCAGTTTACCCCATTCACCACCTAGGACGTACCGGTAAGTCCTAAATCATGTTTGGGTTATCACCACTGGCTGCTGTGCTGAGCCCTGCACATCTGTTGATTTTAACAGCAGACATGTGCGGCTAACAGGCTCTTGTGGATCCATGATCCACCTGCGCCTGTTAACCCTATAGATCGCACTGTCAAAATGTGACAGCATGATTTAAATGGCCGTGGCGGGGAATGCGCTTTTCCCCGCCGCCATTGGAGGCCCCGTGACGCGATCACGGGGAGCTGATGGTTGCTATGGTAGCGACGGGTCATGTGACGATTCTTGTCGCTACATGACGTATTTCCTGTGCAAGTCGGCAGAGCAACAGCTGAAAGAGCAAGGCTGCATTTCTGTTGATCAGAGCTGTACAGCTCTAATTAACAAGAAATGAATGAGCTATCAGACTGCTGATACTTAATAGTCCACTAGCGGGACTAGTAAAAATAAAAAATAAATAAATAAATAAACCTAAAATTTCAAATCATCCTCTATTGAAAACTAAAACAATAAAATTAAAAAATATGCGTTCCGAAATGCCTGATCTATCACAATATAAAATTAATCGTTTGATTTGAAGAAAAAAAAAAATCAATTAATCTGATCGGTACATAGCGTGGCAAGACAAAAGTTCCAAACATCAAAGAAGGGAATTTTGTTTACTTACCGTAAATTCCTTTTCTTCTAGCTCCAATTGGGAGACCCAGACAATTGGGTGTATAGCTTATGCCTCCGGAGGCCACACAAAGTATTACACTAAAAGTGTAAAGCCCCTCCCCTTCAGCCTATACACCCCCCGTACTGCTACGGGCTCATCAGTTTTGGTGCAAAAGCCCGAAGGAGGAAAAAATTATAAACTGGTTTAAAGTAAATTCAATCCGAAGGAATATCGGAGAACTGAAACCATTTAACATGAACAACATGTGTTATACAAAAACAGGGGCGGGTGCTGGGTCTCCCAATTGGAGCTAGAAGAAAAGGAATTTACGGTAAGTAAACAAAATTCCCTTCTTTGTCGCTCCTTATTGGGAGACCCAGACAATTGGGACGTCCAAAAGCAGTCCCTGGGTGGGTAAATAATACCTCATAATAGAGCCGTAACGGCTCCGTCCTACAGGTGGGTAACTGCCGCCTGAAGGACTCGCCTACCTAGGCTGGCATCTGCCGAAGCATAGGTATGCACCCGATAGTGTTTCGTGAAAGTGTGCAGGCTCGACCAGGTAGCTGCCTGACACACCTGCTGAGCCGTAGCCTGGTGTCGCAAGGCCCAGGACGCTCCCACGGCCCTGGTAGAATGGGCCTTCAGTCCTGAGGGAACCGGAAGCCCCGAGGAACGGTAAGCTTCGAGAATTGGTTCCTTGATCCACCGAGCCAGGGTTGACTTGGAAGCTTGTGTCCCTTTACGCTGACCAGCGACAAGGACAAAGAGTGCATCCGAGCGGCGCAGGGGCGCCGTTCGAGAAATGTAGATCTTGGCGGACGTAGGTTTCCTAGCCTGTCTCATAGTGGCAATGACCTCTTGAGATAATCCTGAAGACGCTAGGATCCAGGACTCAATGGCCACACAGTCAGGTTGAGGGCCGCAGAATTCAGATGGAAAAACGGTCCTTGAGACAGCAAATCTGGTCGGTCTGGCAGTGCCCACGGTTGGCCGACCGTGAGATGCCACAGATCCGGGTACCACGACCTCCTCGGCCAGTCTGGAGCGACGAGGATGACGCGGCGGCAGTCGGCCCTGATCTTGCGTAACACTCTGGGCAACAGTGCCAGAGGAGGAAACACATAAGGAAGCCGAAACTGCGACCAATCCTGAACTAAGGCGTCTGCCGCCAGAGCTCTGTGATCTTGAGATCGAGCCATGAATGTTGGGACCTTGTTGTTGTGCCGTGACGCCATTAGGTCGACGTCCGGCATCCCCCAGCGGCAACAGATCTCCTGAAACACGTCCGGGTGAAGGGACCATTCCCCTGCGTCCATGCCCTGGCGACTGAGAAAGTCTGCTTCCCAGTTTTCTACGCCCGGGATGTGAACTGCGGATATGGTGGATGCTGTGGCTTCCACCCACAGCAGAATCCGCCGGACTTCCTGGAAGGCTTGCCGACTGCGTGTCCCACCTTGGTGGTTGATGTAAGCCACCGCTGTGGAGTTGTCCGACTGAATTCGGATCTGCTTGCCTTCCAGCCACTGCTGGAACGCTTTTAGGGCAAGATACACTGCCCTGATCTCCAGAACATTGATCTGAAGTGAGGACTCTTGCTGAGTCCACGTACCCTGAGCCCTGTGGTGGAGAAAAACTGCTCCCCACCCTGACAGACTCGCGTCCGTCGTGACCACCGCCCAGGATGGGGGTAGGAAGGATTTCCCCTTCGATAATGAAGTGGGAAGAAGCCACCACCGAAGGGAAGCTTTGGTTGCCTGAGAGAGGGAAACGTTCCTGTCTAGGGACGTCGGCATCCTGTCCCACTTGCGTAGGATGTCCCATTGAAGTGGACGCAGGTGAAACTGCGCGAAAGGGACTGCTTCCATTGCTGCCACCATCTTCCCCAGGAAGTGCATGAGGCGCCTCAAGGGGTGTGACCGACCTTGAAGGAGAGATTGCACCCCTGTCTGTAGTGAACGCTGTTTGTCCAGCGGAAGCTTCACTATTGCTGGAAGAGTATGAAATTCCATGCCAAGATATGTCAGCGATTGGACCGGTGTCAGATTTGACTTTGGAAAATTGATGATCCACCCGAAACTCTGGAGAATCTCCAGAGTAACGTTGAGGCTGTGTTGGCATGCCTCTTGAGAGGGTGCCTTGACCAGCAGATCGTCTAAGTAAGGTATCACTGAGAGTGGAGGACCGCAACTACTGTAGCCATGACCTTGGTGAAAACCCTTGGGGCTGTCGCCAGGCCGAACGGCAGTGCCGCGAACTGAAGGTGTTCGCCTCCTATGGCGAAGCGCAAGAAGCGCTGATGCTCTGGAGCAATTGGTACGTGGAGATAAGCATCCTTGATATCGATCGATGCTAGGAAATCTCCTTGGGACATTGAGGCGATGACGGAGCGGAGGGATTCCATCCGGAACCGCCTGGTCCTTACGTGTTTGTTGAGCAGTTTTAGGTCCAAAACAGGACGGAAGGACCCGTCCTTCTTTGGAACCACAAACAGGTTGGAGTAGAAACCGTGGCCCTGTTGCTGAAGAGGAACCGGGACCACCACTCCTTCTGCCTTCAGAATGCCCACCGCCTGCAGAAGAGCCTCGGCTCGCTCGGGAGGCGGAGATGTTCTGAAGAATCGAGACGGAGGACGAGAGCTGAACTCTATCCTGTAACCGTGAGACAAAATGTCTCTCACCCAACGGTCTTTTACTTGTGGCAGCCAGGTGTCGCAAAAGCGGGAGAGCCTGCCACCGACCGAGGATGGTGTGTGATGAGGCCGTAAGTCATGAGGAAGCCGCCTTAGTAGCGGCACCTCCGGCGGTCTTTTTAGGGCGTGATTTAGACCGCCATGCGTCGGAGTTCCTCTGATCCTTCTGAGGCCTTTTGGACGAGGAGAATTGGGACCTGCCCGCACCCCGAAAGGACCGAAACCTCGACTGTCCCCTCCTCTGTTGGGGTGTTTTTGGTTTGGCCTGGGGTAAGGATGTTTCCTTTCCCTTGGATTGTTTGATGATTTCATCCAATCTCTCACCAAACAAACGGTCGCCAGAAAATGGCAATCCAGTTAAGCACTTTTTGGAAGCCGAATCTGCCTTCCATTCCCGCAGCCACAAGGCCCTGCGTATTGCCACCGAATTGTCGGCTGCAACCGCCGTACGGCTCGCAGAGTCCAGGACAGCATTAATAGCGTAGGACGCAAATGCCGACGTTTGATAGGTTATAGACGCCACCTGCGGCGCAGACGTACGTGTGAGTGCGTCGATTTGCGCCTGACCAGCTGAGATAGCTTGGAGTGCCCATACGGCTGCGAATGCTGGAGCAAAAGACGCGCCGATAGCTTCATAGATGGATTTCAACCAGAGCTCCATCTGTCTGTCAGTGGCATCCTTGAGTGAAGCTCCATCTTCCACTGCAACTATGGATCTAGCCGCAAGTCTGGAGATTGGAGGATCCACCTTGGGACACTGAGTCCAGCCCTTGACCACGTCAGGGGGGAAAGGGTAACGTGTATCCTTAAGGTGCTTGGAAAAACGCTTATCTGGACAAGCTCGGTGTTTCTGGACTGCCTCTCTGAAGTCAGAGTGGTCCAGAAACATACTCTTTGTACGCTTGGGAAACCTGAAACGGAATTTCTCCTGCTGAGAAGCTGACTCCTCCACTGGAGGAGCTGAGGGAGAAATATCCAACATTTCATTGATGGACGCAATAAGATCATTCACTATGGCGTCCCCATCAGGAGTATCAAGGTTGAGAGCGGCTTCAGGATCAGAATCCTGATCAGCTACCTCCGCTTCATCATACAGAGTCCTCTCGCTGAGACCCTGAACATTGTGATGATGTCGAGGGGATATCATAGCGAGCTCGCTTAATCGGTCTGGGGCTGCGGTCCGTGTCAGAGACCTCACCCTGGGATCCATGAGACACCCCGGGAGGACATTGCTGTTCCAACTGAGGGGGACCAGGGGGCAATGATTCCACAGTGCCCCTGGCTTGAGATGCCGGCCTGGACTGCAAGGCTTCTAATATCTTAGCCATAGTCTCAGAAAGTCTTTCAGTAAAAACTGCAAACTCCGTCCCTGTCACCTGGACAGTGTTAACAGGTGGTTCTCCCTGGGCCGCCCTTAGCAGAGGCTCCGGCTGAGAAAGTGCCACAGGGGCCGAGCATTGCACACAATGAGGGTCAGTGGAACCTGCCGGCAGTATAGCCGTACATGCTGCACAGGCAGCATAGTAAGTCTGTGCTTTGGCACCCTTGCTATTTGTGGACGACATGCTGTTGTCTCCTCTGAGCAATACAGGAGGGTATATAGACAAAAATCAACAATGCACCATACAGTGTAAAGTATAGTCTATAATCATGTAATCTATAAGTACACTTCTGCACTAGTGGGGGCCAGCACCACAGGTGCTGCTTACCGCCTTCGCAAAGCGGTTGTGTGGGCACCAGAAATCCCTGCCTGGGTCTCCCTGAGCTTGTCTCTCCTCTCCAGCGTTAGCAGAGCTGGAGGAATGGCTGCCGGCGTCCTGAGGAGAGGAGGGAGCCGTGGGCGTGACCCAGAAAAGTGCGGGGAACTGGTGCCCCACTGTGCAGAGTGAGGGGGGTGGAGTATGCAAAGCATGCTCCAGCCCCTCAGTGCTGCCGTCCTGTACAGCGTCCCGCCCTTCCCCTGACTGGCAGGGCTGGGGCGGGAAGAAAACGAGACTAGGCCGCAAAAGCCGGGGACTCGAGTTATAAGCACGGCCGCCGTATAAGCGCGGTCGGCGCGGAAGTCCCCGGCGCACTAACAGTCCCCAGCCGCGCCGTAGTGATAACCATGGCAGCGGTGGTCAGCGCGGCAGTCCCCCTACACGAACACACTCAGCGACGCTGAAGTGTGTAATGGCACACAAACGCAGTCAGCGCTGCTGTCCCCCGGTGCACTAGCACACCCAGCAATGCTGGAGTGTTGCTGTGCGCGGTCCCCCACGGGGACACAGAGTACCTCAAAGTAGCAGGGCCATGTCCCTGAACGATACTCGGCTCCTATCCAGCATGGTCCTCAGGAGCTGTGGATGGAGCACGGTCTCCTGTGCCTGGAGATCGAAAGGATCCCCACTTCACCCAGAGCCCTAATTGAGGGATGGGGAAGGAAAGCAGCATGTGGGCTCCAGCCTCCGTACCCGCAATGGATACCTCAACCTTAACAACACCGCCGACAAGAGTGGGGTGAGAAGGGAGCATGCTGGGGGCCCTGTTATGGGCCCTCTTTTCTTCCATCCGACATAGTCAGGCAGCTGCTGCTGACTAAGCTGTGGAGCTATGCGTGCATGTCTGACCTTCGCACAAAGCATAAAAACTGATGAGCCCGTAGCAGTACGGGGGGTGTATAGGCTGAAGGGGAGGGGCTTTACACTTTTAGTGTAATACTTTGTGTGGCCTCCGGAGGCATAAGCTATACACCCAATTGTCTGGGTCTCCCAATAAGGAACGACAAAGAAATTACTCTTTTTGTTGCAAAGTTTGCGCAACATGCAATAACAACAGGTGATAAAAACGTAGCATCTGTGCAAAAATGGTACCATTAAAAACGTCAGCTCGAGACGCAAAAATTAAGTCATCCATAAGCCCCACATCTCGAAAAATGAGAACGCTACAGGTTTCGGAAAATGACGCCACTCTAAGCACAAACTTCTGACTTTTTTTTTAACCCCTTAGATAAAAGTAAACCTATACATGTTTGGTGTCTACGAACTTGTGCGGACCTGAGGCATCACACCGACACATCAGTTTTATCATATACAGAACACTGTGAATAAAATACCCCCAAAACAATTGCACTTTTTTTTGCAGTTTATGCGCACTTGGATTATTTTTTTCCAGTACACTATATGGTAAAACTGATTGTTTCATTGACAAGTACACACAGAGCTGGTTCATTCTTTGGACGTTGCTCTCCCGCTGTGAAGCACACATCGCTGTGTTTGACAGCGAAGAGAGCAACGATCTGAATGTGCAGGGAGCAGGGAGCCGGCTTCTGGCAGCCTGCGGTAAGCTGTAACCAAGGTAAATATCGGGTAACCAAGCGAAACGCTGTGCTTGGTTACCCGATATTTACCTTGGTTACTAGCGTCCACCGCTCTCAGGCTGCCAGTGCCGGCTCCCCTGCTCCCTGCACACGTAGCCAGAGTACACATCGGATAAATAAGCAAAGCGGTTTGCTTATTAACCCGATGTGTACTCTGGCTAGGAGTGCAGGGAGCCAGCGCTAAACAGTGTGCGCTGGTAACCAAGGTAAATATCAGGTAACCAAGCGAAGTGCTTTGCTTGGTTACCCGATATTTACCTTAGTTACCAAGTGCAGCATCGCTTCCACGCGTCGCTGGTGGCTAGTCACGGTGAGATCTGCCTGATTGACAGCTCCCCAGCGACCATGTAGCGACGCACCAGCGATCCTGACCAGGTCAGCTCGCTGGAGCGTCGCTAAAGTGTGACGGTACCCTTAACGTGTACACAAAAGGCAAATACAGCATTAACCCCGGAGGGTCTGGAGCACATTCATTAATTACTGCATTTCTATACAGGCGATTCATTTTCTCTAACTGCCCAGGAAGGACAGGATATTTCCTACCCTGAATTCCACTGTGGAGAGAACAGGAAAAACCTCACCGTATTGCCATTTTTTTGGATTTCTGGACGAACGTCTTTATACATTTGCCTATGAGTAAGGAGGCTGTCTGTTAATCATTAAAGAAACCCCAAAAAACTCGAAGTTTTCTTCACTTAATTTAGCGATTAATGTGATCAAGGTCCTGGAGGACCGAAACGTTAATTATTGCAAGTGTCGCATGTCTTTCAATTGTTGCTATCTTGCCTTCTGTATTAAAAATCTATTAGCATTGAGAAAGCGAGTTATATCTGTATTCATTCTTGCCCATTGAGCGTGCAGTGTTTCATTTATGTATGATTTATCAGGGATTTTTGAGCCTCTTACACTAGCACCTCCCCCCATTCTTCTACACACTATTTTCTTATTTTTAACCTAGGAGATCACCAGTATCTGCAGTCCAGGCAATCACAGAGGGGTGTCAGCTGTATGTTACAGGATAAAGGTGAGGATGAAGACTTTCTATTGTGTACTAAGGCAGGATAAGAACAGGATTGACTTAGGGTACTTTCACACTTGCGTTCAGCGCAGTCCGTCACTATGGAGAATAGCGCAGTCCGTTAACGCACTGCGCTATTCTCCATAGACTTGTATGGACGACGCACTGTAACGCAAGTGTCAGCGTTGCATCCGCTGGACGACGCAGTGTCGTTATTTTGACGCTGCGTCGGGCGGAAGGAACGCAGCATGTAACGTTTTTTTGAGCTGCGGAAACCTCTATTTTTCACTGCACATGCTCTTTTGTTTTTTAAATCACAGAAACTTTATTTTGTTTCTCGGTGGCCGAACGCTAAGCTGAGCGCCAGGCCGCCGGCACGTGAGTGCTCTCAGCTGAGCGCCCGGCCGCCGGCACGTGAGAGCTCTCAGCTGAGCGCCCGGCCGCCGGCACGTGAGAGCTCTCAGCTGAGCGCCCGGCCCGCCGGCACGTGAGAGCTCTCAGCTGAGCGCCCGGCCGCCGGCACGTGAGAGCTCTCAGCTGAGCGCCCGGCCGCCGGCACGTGAGCGCTCTCAGCTGAGCGCCCCGGCCCGCCGGCACGTGAGCGCTCTCAGCTGAGCGCCCGGCCCGCCGGCACGTGAGCGCTCTCAGCTGAGCGCCCCGGCCGCCGGCTCGTGAGAACGCTCTCAGCTGAGCGCCCGGCCGCCGGCACGTGAGAGCGCTCAGCTGAGCGCCCGGCCGCCGGCACGTGAGAGCGCTCAGCTGAGCGCCCGGCCGCCGGCACGTGAGAGCGCTCAGCTGAGCGCCCGGCCGCCGGCACGTGAGAGCGCTCAGCTGAGCGCCCGGCCGCCGGCACGTGAGAGCGCTCAGCTGAGCGCCCGGCCGCCGGCACGTGAGAGCGCTCAGCTGAGCGCCCGGCCGCCGGCACGTGAGAGCGCTCAGCTGAGCGCCCGGCCGCCGGCACGTGAGAGCGCTCAGCTGAGCGCCCGGCCGCCGGCACGTGAGAGCGCTCAGCTGAGCGCCCGGCCGCCGGCACGTGAGAGCGCTCAGCTGAGCGCCCGCCGCCGGCACGTGAGAGCGCTCAGCTGAGCGCCCGGCCGCCGGCACGTGAGAGCGCTCAGCTGAGGCGCCCGGCCGCCGGCACGTGAGAGCGCTCAGCTGAGCGCCCCGGCCCGCCGGCACGTGAGAGCGCTCAGCTGAGCGTCCGGCCGCAGGGTGATCAGCTGATCGTTCACAATAGTCTGCTGCCAGTAAAACTGTAAAGAAAAAAAGAAAACAAAAAACCTTTCCATTGTTTTGTACGATCCGTTGCATCCATTGTGCCATTATATGCAACGCATCTGTTGCATCCGTCACACAACGCAATGCAACGGATGCCTTTCAACGCAAGTGTGAAACTCAGCTTTATACCAACACTTCAAGAGAGACTCCGTGGCTCCAGGGACCTCACCTGTAGCTCGTGCAGCAGAGTGCTGTGCTTCAGACGAGCGTAGTACTGGTCTTTAATACAGAAATCCCAGCCGGCAAATATTTTATTGCAGAAGCTCTGAAATCTCTCTTCATCATGCACAAGGCTGCGTTTAAAGCCTTCCACTGCCCTGGAGAGATCAAGCAAAAACAAAAAAAATTGTCAAGATCTTAATGTCGTCATTTCATCTCCTCTCTGCGTACCAACTGACTTTAAAAATAAAAAAAAAATAAAAAATAAAATTCCTTCTGTACTGTAATTCCATAGCTTAATTGTAGTCTATTTTGCAGTAGAAGACACACCCAGGATTAAACAATTGAAAAAAAGAAAAACAAAAAAAAACCAAAAAAACTAAAAATAAAACAAGTAGGCCTACGACACACTGCGAGAAAAACAGTGCGAGTAGCGTGCCATAAAACATCGCATTCCACTCGGACCAATATTAGCCTATGTCCCAGCACCTATGAGCGATTATTATCTCAGCCCTAATCGGACCGAGAAAACAATCGCAGCATGCTGCGGGTGTAATGCAATCCTTGTTTCTCTCGCACCCATTCAAGTCTATGGGGTGAGAAAAAAATTGCACTGCACTCGGAGTACACCGGTGTACCGCAAGTGCAGGGCGAGAATGGCAATAGCCGGCTACGGAGGAGAGAGGGAGATAAATCCCTCCCCCCCTCCTCAGTGCCGGCCCTCCCCCCGCAGCTGAGGTCCGATCGCATGATCAGACCTCAGTCGCAGGGACACTCGCATGACACTTGGCTCTGCTGTACTGTCAGGGTGCCAATTATGAAAGAATGCCAAACGATGTGCACATGGAGTTCAGCTTTTTCATGCCCTGGATTGATCAGTGCTGAGAAAGGTGAGGGAGAACTGTGCAGCTCTGAATAGCTCAGACACTCTCTCAATGATCAGGTAGATCTCAATATAAAAAGTGGCCATGGTATTTCGACACTGCTCTGCCCCCTTGACTGCGGACTATAAGATTGAGGGTCGTTTTATAGTTCAGAAAACGTAATAAATACAATTTTTAAATATTAGCATTAAAGGACGTTAGAGATGGCTCATCCAAATTTAACAAAGAAAAGCCAATTCTGCCGACTGGCTGGAAAGTGTTTGTTTGGCCATGATAAAAATTTTGCCTGTTGCTAATCCATGAAGGATCTTTCTGATAAAGAACATTCCTAGATTTATCATTTGTCCCTACTAGTCATCACTGAAATTGTATGGATAAGTCTGAGTGACTAATATCCAATAGGTAAAGGCCGCTAGCGATATCACTGTAAAGTCACCGGTTTTGTGACGTAATAGCGACCTCCCCAGAGACATTGCAGTGTGTGAAACGCATCAGCGACCTGGCCCCCGCTGTGAGGTCGCTGATCGCTACAAATCTTTCAGGACCAATTTTTGGTCCATTGTTTCCCGCTGCGCAGCATGTATCGGTGTGTTTGACACCGGCATTAGCGACTTCCCTTTCATACAGCTGCTTTGACACGTCCCCAACGACCAGCGAGGTCGGTCTGCAGGTCCGTATTACTGCTGCGTCGTTGGCCAGGTCTGCCTGTTTGACAGCTCACCAGAGACTTTCCAGCGATCCCGGCCAGGTCGGGATCGCTGGAAAGTCTCAGTGTGTAAACCCAGCTTAAGGAGTTGCTGGGATAAGGAGCATTCAACGGGTGATTGATTACACAGGTCTGCAAAAAAAAAAAATTCTCGAGAGGAGTTTTGGTTATTCCACGTAATCTTTATGTTTATGAGTGCACTGTATCCGAAAATGACCTCTGTTTTGTCATTGGACATCACGTTTTCTGACAATTTAAGTAACTATGTTAAATAAGACAATACCTCAAAATAAATGAAAATACTCATAAAATTAATTTATTACAAATATGTTTCATGAAAATCATTTTTTTATTTTTTTTTTTAACTGCAATGAGCTCACTAACACATTAAAATTGATTCTTCTTCCCTGTGAGGCTTCTCTTGGTAGATTTACGCTTGTGAGTAGCATCTGTAATGTCTCTCTGAAGCGTCCAACAGTGGTCTGCCATCATTGTAATGCTCCATCTTCCCTGGTATCTTCTTGTAGTCTGCCATCATTGTAATGCTGCATCTTCCCTGGTATCTTCTTGTCTCTGGTATCTTCTTGTAGTCTGCCATCATTGTAATGCTCCATCTTCCCTGATATCTTCTTGTAGTCTGCCATCATTGTAATGCTCCATCTGCCCTGGTATCTTCTTGTAGTCTGCCATCATTGTAATGCTCCATCTGCCTGGTATCTTCTTGTAGTCTGCGCATTACAATGATGGCAATCTTCTCTGGTATCTTCTTGTAGTCTGCCATCATTGTAATGCTCCATCTTCCCTGGTATCTTCTTGTAGTCTGCCATCATTGTAATGCCCCATCTTCCCTGGTATCTTCTTGTAGTCTGCCATCATTGTAATGCTCCATCTTCTCTGGTATCTTCTTGTAGTCTGCCATCATTGTAATGCTGCATCTTCCCTGGTATCTTCTTGTAGTCTGCCATCATTGTAATGCTCCATCTTCCCTGGTATCTTCTTGTAGTCTGCCATCATTGTAATGCTCCATCTTCTCTGGTATCTTCTTGTAGTCTGCCATCATTGTAATGCTCCATCTTCCCTGTATCTTCTTGTAGTCTGCCATCATTGTAATGCGCTATCTTCTCTGGTATCTTCTTGTAGTCTGCCATCATTGTAATGCTCCATCTTCCCTGGTATCTTCTTGTAGTCTGCCATCATTGTAATG
The DNA here is from genome assembly GCF_048569485.1 of Anomaloglossus baeobatrachus. NCBI lineage: Eukaryota > Metazoa > Chordata > Amphibia > Anura > Aromobatidae > Anomaloglossus > Anomaloglossus baeobatrachus. The sequence continues at coordinate 242,059,809 of NC_134359.1, forward strand.
CTCCATCTTCCCTGGTATCTTCTTGTAGTCTGCCATCATTGTAATGCGCTATCTTCTCTGGTATCTTCTTGTAGTCTGCCATCATTGTAATGCTCCATCTTCCCTGGTATCTTCTTTCCATCTCTTTGATGTTCTGGTGGAATCGTTCACCTTGCTCTTCACTTACAGCTCCCAAATTTTCAGGAAAGTTGTCAAGGTGGGAATGGAGGAAATGCACTTTCAAACTCATCAGGCAACCTAAAGCTTGAAATGCTTTCAGTATTCGTCCAACGATTTGTTTGTAGTCAGGGTCCTTGTTATTGCCTTTAAATTTCTCTACGACCTCTTTAAATGCAATTAACCCTTCTTATTGAGGATGCGTCATGGTATTGATAAACTCTTGATCAGCTATAAGCCTTCTAATGTCTGGTCCAACAAACACACCTTCCTTCAATTGTGCCTCCGAGAGGCCTGGAAACTTGGCGACCAAGTATTTGAAGCATTCTCCGTCTTTTGGAAGTGATTTTACGAATTGCTTCTGTGGCGCCCCTGAGGCTTCCGTCGCCACAGGTCATTGCACCCCATCAGCGGTGTGATGCCCCATTCTGGGTGAGGAAGGGAGTGAACACCGGTCCCCTGGTAAATCCACACTACACCCATTGCTAGGAACACACTGGGACCAGGGAAAGTGGCAGACAACCCTCCCATGCTGCATGCTGGGAGGAGACATAAGACCCATCCCTGCTCCCATAGGGTGGTAGCTTAGCAATCGGGGGGTGGGGAGAGCCAGCCGAGTGTAGAGCAGAGAGGAAGGTCAGAGTTTCAGTTTACCTCAGAGAGTGGGAGAGTGAGGAGCCAGCATGTAGCTGTGAAAGAGAAAGGAGCTCTGTGAGCTCAGAGCGTCCGCACAGAGAAAGCAACAGAAGTCTGAGAGAGAGTGCGGAAGGAGGAAGAGGTCTGCAGGAGGCAGGCAAGGAGGAGAAGTAGAAAGAGAGCTCCAAGTCAGTCAGGAGCTGAAAGGAAAGAAAGAGACGCTTCCTGGTGAAGATCCTGGACTCAGAAGGTCCAGGTGACACCACGCAGAGAACAGAAGGGGTCCCAGGGCCACGGGCAGTCCTAGAGGTGCCAAGGGTAGTTGTAGAGCTGCGGTGGCCTGTTCCACAGGAACATCGGTGGAGGGATCAAGCTGCAACAGGGGACGGTCCCTAGAAACCGGAGGAGTGCAAAATCATCTCCAAACAGTAAAAACCGAGGCCCAGGGAACGTTGTAGACTCCCCGGGCCAGAGCCCATAGCAGAACCTCCAGAAAAGGGTAATCAGCCGACAGGTGACCCCCCCAGCCTGGAGGCTGTAGTGGAGGCCAAGCCAGGTTTATCCTATCAAAGGCAAGGCTTAGGAAGACAGCCGAAGACAGAGACACTAAAGAGAAGGGCACCGGCTTTTACTCTCAGAATCACCCAGAAACGGCGGAGGTCCCTGACAGTGGTCTCAGCAGTCCAAGGGCCCCTGGGCCCCGACAAGAATTGTGAGTAAAGAACTTGAACTGCACCCTTGGAGTGGTCTCTGTTATTTTAGCTGCTTAAACTTCCACTACATCATAGACTCTCACGAGCACCAACAGTGCCCCGGGCATTGCTCCACCTGTGGGGAGCAGTACCATCATTGCTGCCACTTCATCATCCCGGAGGCCTCACACAGCAGCGGCGGCTTCATAGCCGCATGCCACAGGTGTCGTCACGAACACAAACTTTAATTCATAGGCCACATATTGAACTGACACCCACCAGGGCCACGGAGCAGGGCCCAGCCACCACTGACTACCACCGGACAAGTCCGGCCCGGCACCGGGTGTCCCATAGCCCTGGGGTGGGGGAGTCAAATTATCAATCCCAATTTGATGTGGAGAGGTGGTAGAAGAACTTTATGGGGAGGAACCAAAGTTTCTCGGGGGACATTTTTTTCACCAACTGTCAGCACCCTCGGCTGCCAATTCTTCTTGGTCCAGTGATTTTGTCGGTCTCGACTGTCCCATAGACACAAAAAACAAGGGTATTTGGTATACCCAGAATGTTCCCGAGCAGCATGCACAAGACTTTCAAATCCCCGCATACTTGCCAACCGTTGTCTTCATATTTAAGTTTACAAAGAACCAATTCCAAGTTCTCGTAGGTTTCCTTGAGGTGTACGGAATGACCTACAGGGATGGAAGCATAAAAACCACCGTTGTGGAGTAAAACTGCTTTGAGACTTCTTTTTGAAGAATCTATAAAAAGATGCCATTGCGCTGAATGATATTGGATTTTGAATTGACCCATCAAACCTTCGACATCGATGCAATGAACCAACTTATCTTCCTGGGCAAAGGAAGGAACAAACTCGTCTTCACAATGTCTGAACCATGAAAAAGACACTCCTCGCAACAATAAATTCTTGCTTTCGAGCATTGAGCCAAGTAACTCAGCGACATCTTTGGAAAGATTTAAGTCTCTTACCAAATCATTCATCTCCACCTGGGAAAACAATTTTGGTCTTGTATCATCTTCAAAGTCAGAACTTGATTCATCTGGTTTAGGTATAACTCCACCTTCATCGGACATAGTTATTTCTTCCAAGGTAGCAGGGGCCTTGGGTACTGGTATATCTGTGCCATGGGGGATGGGACGAATTGCTGAGTGAATATTGGGGTATGAAATGGAATGCTTCCATTTTGAATTACACCCTTTGACATCGCATGAACAAAAGTAACAATCGTCACTATGATTCTTTTGCTCTCGGCATACCATAGGAATCCCATAACGGAAAGCTTTTTTCTTACCCTTGAACCAATTTCGGAGGTCCTCAACACACAGTTTGCACACTTTATGAGGCGCCCAAGCTTTATCTTGATCTCCAAGCTTTAGTCCGAAATATGCGAAGTATACTTTTTTCACAAAGTTTGTAATAAAGGGAATTTGGTTTACTTACCGTAAATTCCTTTTCTTCTAGCTCCTATTGGGAGACCCAGCCAATTGAGTGTATAGCTTCTGCCTCCGGAGGCCACACAAAGTATTACACTTTTAAAAAAGTGTAACCCCTCCCCTCTGCCTATACACCCTCCCGTGGATCACGGGCTCCTCAGTTTTGGTGCAAAAGCAGGAGGGAGAAAACTTATAAATTGGTCTAGGGTAAATTCAATCCGAAGGATGTTCGGAGAACTGAAGACCATGAACCATAAGAACAAATCAACATCAACAACATGTGTACACAAAAGAACAACCAACCCGAAGGGCACAGGGGCGGGTGCTGGGTCTCCCAATAGGAGCTAGAAGACAAGGAATTTACGGTAAACAAAATTTTCTTTTTCTTTGTCGCTCCATTGGGAGACCCAGACAATTGGGACGTCCAAGAGCAGTCCCTGGGTGGGTAAAAGAATACCTCAATAAAAGGAGCCGAAAACGACCCCCTCTTACAGGTGGGCAACCACCGCCTGGAGGACTCGCCTACCTAGACTGGCGTCTGCCGAAGCATAGGCATGCACTTGATAGTGCTTCGTGAAAGTGTGCACACTAGACCACGTAGCTGCCTGACAGACCTGCTGAGCCGTCGCCCGGTGCCGCAAAGCCCAGGACGCACCTACGGCTCTGGTAGAATGGGCTTTCAACCCTGAAGGAAGTGGAAGCCCAGAAGAACGGTAGGCCTTGAGAATCGGTTCCTTGATCCACCGAGCCAAGGTTGACTTGGAGGCCTGAGAGCCCTTACGCTGGCCAGCGACAAGGACAAAGAGCGCGTCTGAACGGCGCAGGGGCGCCGTGCGAGACACGTAGAACCGGAGTGCTCTCACTAGATCCAAAGAGTGCAAATCCTTTTCACACTGGTGAATTGGATTAGGGCAAAAGGAAGGCAAGGAGATATCCTGATTTAGATGAAAGGGGGATACCACCTTAGGAAGAAATTCCGGGACAGGACGCAGAACCACCTTATCCTGGTGAAAAACCAGGAAGGGGGCTTTGCATGACAGCGCTGCAAGCTCAGACACTCTCCGAAGTGATGTGACCGCCACCAGGAAGGCCACCTTCTGAGAAAGACGGGAAAGAGAAACATCCCGCAGCGGCTCAAAAGGCGGCTTTTGAAGAGCCGTCAGAATCCTGTTAAGATCCCAAGGATCCAACGGACGTTTGTAAGGTGGGACCATGTGGCAAACCCCCTGCAGGAACGTGCGGACCTGCGGAAGCCTGGCTAGACGCTTTTGAAAAAACACGGAGAGCGCCGACACTTGGCCCTTGAGAGAGCCGAGGGACAAACCCTTGTCCATTCCAGATTGTAGGAATGAAAGAAATGTGGGTAAAGCAAACGGCCATGGAGACAAACAGTTATCAGAGCACCAGGATAAGAAAAGTTGCCAAGACCTGTAATAGATTTTGGCGGACGTTGGCTTCCTGGCTTGTCTCATGGTGGCAATGACATCCTGAGATAACCCTGAAGACACTAGGAGCCAGGACTCAATGGCCACACAGTCAGGTTGAGGGCCAAAGAATTCAGATGGAAAAACGGCCCTTGTGACAGCAAGTCTGGACGGTCTGGAAGCGCCCACGGTTGACCCACCGTGAGATGCCACAGATCCGGATACCACGACCGCCTCGGCCAGTCTGGAGCGACGAGAATGGCGCGACGGCAGTCGGACCGGATCTTGCGTAGGACTCTGGGCAGCATTGTCAGAGGGGGAAACACATATGGCAGTCGAAACTGCGACCAATCCTGGACCAGAGCGTCCGCTGCCAGAGCTCTGTGATCCTGAGACCGTGCCATGAAGGCCGGGACCTTGTTGTTGTGTCTCGATGCCATGAAATCGACGTCCGGCGTTCCCCAGCGGCGACAGATCTCTCGAAACACGTCTGGGTGAAGAGACCATTCCCCCGCGTCCATGCCCTGACGACTGAGAAAATCTGCTTCCCAGTTTTCCACGCCCGGGATGTGAACTGCGGAGATGGTGGAGCCTGTGACTTCCACCCACTGCAGAATCCGCTCGACTTCCTGGAAGGCTTGACGACTGCGAGTGCCGCCTTGGTGGTTGATGTAGGCGACGGCAGTGGCGTTGTCCGACTGGATTCGGATCTGCCTGCCCTCCAGCCACCGATGGAAAGCCAATAGGGCTAGATATACTGCCCTTATCTCCAGAATATTGATCTGAAGGGACGATTCTATTGGAGTCCAGGTTCCTTGAGCCCTGTGGTGGAGAAAAACCGCTCCCCAACCTGACAGGCTCGCGTCCGTGGTGACCACGGCCCAGGTTGGGGGGGAGGAAGGATTTTCCCCGAGACAGAGATGTGGGTAGGAGCCACCACTGAAGTGATGTTTTGGTTGCAAGTGAAAGAGAGATGTTCTTGTCGAGGGAAGCCGAACTCTTGTCCCATTTGCGAAGAATGTCCCATTGGAGTGGCCGTAGATGGAATTGCGCGAACGGCACTGTCTCCATAGCTGCAACCATCTTCCCCAGGAAGTGCATGAGGCGCCTTAAGGGGTGTGACTGACTCCGAAGAAGTGACTGCACCCCCGCCTGCAGAGAAAGCTGTTTGTCCCGCGGTAGCTTGACTAACGCTGGAAGGGTATGAAACTCCATCCCGAGGTAAGTCAGTGATTGGGTCGGCGTCAACTTGGATTTCGGGAAATTGATGATCCACCCGAACTGCTGGAGAGTCGCCAGAGTGACGGTAAGACTTCGTTGACACGCCACCCGAGAAGGGGCCCTGACTAGGAGATCGTCCAAGTATGGGATTACCGAGTGGCCCTGAGAGTGCAGGACCGCCACGACGGATGCCATGACTTTGGTGAAGACCCGTGGGGCTGTCGCCAGGCCAAAGGGCAATGCGACGAACTGGAGGTGTTCGTCCCCGATGGCGAAACGCAGGAAACGGTGTTCGGGTGCGATCGGCACATGGAGATAAGCATCCTTGATGTCGATCAATGCTAGGAAGTCTCCTTGTGACATCGAGGCGATGACCGAGCGGAGAGATTCCATCCGAAACCGTCTGGTTCTCACATGTCTGTTGAGCAGCTTGAGGTCCAGAACGGGACGGAAAGACCCGTCCTTTTTTGGCACCACGAACAAGGAGTAAAATCCGCGACCACGTTCCTGAAGGGGAACGGGAATCACAACTCCTTCCATCTTTAGAGCGTCCACCGCCTGAAACAGTGCGTCTGCCTGTGCGGGGGGTGGGGAGGTTCTGAAATAACGAGCCGTAGGTCGAGAGCTGAACTCTATCCTGTAACCATGAGACAGAATGTCTCTCACCCATCGGTCTTGAACGTGTGGCCACCAGGCGTCGCCAAAGCGGGAGAGCCTGCCACCGACCGAGGATGTGGCTAGATGAGGCCGAGAGTCATGAGGAGGCAGTCTTGGAGGCAGTGCCTCCTGCGGCCTTTTGGGGGCGTGACTTGGACCGCCACCCATAGGAGTTCTTCTGGCCTTTCTCCGGCCGGTTGGACGAAGAGGATTGGGGCTTGGCGGAGGGACGAAAGGACCGAAACCTCGATTGGATTTTTCTCTGCTGAGGTCTCTTAGGTTTGGACTGGGGTAAGGAGGAGTCCTTTCCCGAGGATTCCTTAATAATCTCATCCAACCGTTCGCCAAACAAACGTTCGCCAGAAAAAGGCAAACCAGTTAAGAACCTTTTGGAAGCAGAGTCTGCTTTCCATTCGCGCAGCCACATGGCCCTGCGGACTGCCACGGAGTTAGCGGATGCTACAGCCGTACGGCTAGCAGAGTCCAGGACGGCGTTCATGGCGTAGGACGAAAATGCTGATGCCTGAGAGGTCAAGGAAGACACATGCGGAGCAGAATTCCGCGTGACAGCATTAATCTCAGTCAGACATGCCAAGATTTCTTGGAGAGCCCACACAGCCGCAAAGGCCGGGGCAAAAGACGCGCCTGTGGCCTCATAAATAGACTTCACCAAGAGCTCTATCTGTCTGTCAGTGGCATCCTTCAGGGATGAGCCATCGGCAACAGACACAACGGACCTAGCAGCCAATCTAGAGACTGGCGGATCCACCTTGGGTGAGTGCGCCCAGCCCTTAACGACCTCAGGTGAAAAGGGATAACGCGTGTCAGAGTGCCTTTTAGCAAAACACTTGTCCGGGACCGCTCTGGGCTTTTGGACAGCGTCCCTGAAGTTAGAGTGATCAAAGAACGTATTGCGCATACGTTTGGGGAATCGAAATTGGTGTTTCTCCTGCTGAGAAGCCGACTCCTCTACTGGTGGAGGCGGGGGAGAGAGATCCAACACCTGGTTGATGGACGAAATAAGATCATTTACTAAGGCGTCCCCCTCAGGGGTATCAAGGTTGAGGGCGAAGTCAGGGTCAGAGCCCTGAGCTCCCACGTCTGCCTCGTCATCCTGAGAGTCCTCCAGCTGAGATCCAGAGCAGCGTGAGGAGGCCGGGGAAGAGTCCCAGCGAGGCCGCTTAGCCGGTCTGGGACTGCGATCCGGGCAGGAGTCCTCCGCCTGGGACCTAGGGGCTATCCTGGGAGCGCGCTGCGGCGCGGACCGAGAAGGCCCTGGAGGAGACAAACTAACAGGGGCCGGGGCCTGTGAAGAGCCCGGTCTGGACTGCAAAGCCTCAAGGAGCTTAGATGACCATTTGTCCATAGACTGTGCAATGGAGAAAGTGACAGAGTTTCTCAGCGAAAGAGGCCAATGACGGTGACTCTGTCCCTGCCGCCTGCTCAGGAGGAGCAGGGGGATCTACATGAGCCGAGGGGCCCACAAGTGCCCCGGGCTCCGGCTGAGCAAGCGTTGCAGGAGTCGAGCATTGATCACAGTGAGGGTAGGTGGATCCCGCAGGCAACATAGCCCCACAAGAGGTACAGGCTGCGAAAAGAAGGGAATTTTGTTTACTTACCGTAAATTCCTTTTCTTCTAGCTCCAATTGGGAGACCCAGACAATTGGGTGTATAGCTACTGCCTCCGGAGGCCACACAAAGCACTACACTTAAAAGTGTAAGGCCCCTCCCCTTCTGCCTATACACCCCCCGTGGGATCACGGGCTCCTCAGTTTTAGTGCAAAAGCAAGAAGGAGGAAAGCCAATAACTGGTTTAAAAACAATTCAATCCGAAGAAACATCGGAGAACTGAACCATTCAACATGAACAACATGTGTACCCGAAAAAACAAAAATCCCTAAGAAAACAGGGCGGGTGCTGGGTCTCCCAATTGGAGCTAGAAGAAAAGGAATTTACGGTAAGTAAACAAAATTCCCTTCTTCTTTGTCGCTCCATTGGGAGACCCAGACAATTGGGACGTCCAAAAGCAGTCCCTGGGTGGGTAAAATAACACCTCGTGACAGGACCGTAAAACAGTCCTTTCCTACAGGTGGACAACCGCCGCCTGAAGGACTTGTCTACCTAGGCTGGCGTCCGCCGAAGCGTAGGTATGCACCTGATAATGCTTGGTGAAAGTGTGCAGACTCGACCAGGTAGCTGCCTGGCACACCTGCTGAGCCGTAGCCTGGTGCCGTAATGCCCAGGACGCACCCACGGCTCTGGTAGAATGGGCCTTCAGCCCTGAGGGAACCGGAAGCCCAGCAGAACGGTAGGCTTCAAGAATTGGTTCCTTGATCCACCGAGCCAAGGTGGATTTGGAAGCTTGCAACCCTTTACGCTGACCAGCGACAAGGACAGAGTGCATCCGAGCGGCGCAGGGGCGCCGTGCGGGAAATGTAGATTCTGAGTGCTCTCACCAGATCCAACAAATGCAAATCCTTCTCACATTGATGAACTGGGTGAGGACACAAAGAAGGTAAGGAGATATCCTGATTGAGATGAAAGGGGGATACCACCTTAGGGAGAAACTCCGGAATCGGGCGCAGAACCACCTTGTCCTGGTGAATCACCAAGAAGGGAGATTTGCATGAGAGCGCTGCTAGCTCGGACACTCTCCGAAGAGAGGTGACCGCTACTAGAAAAGTCACTTTCTGTGAAAGTCGAGAAAGGGAAACATCCCTCATAGGCTCGAAAGGCGGCTTCTGGAGAGCAATTAGAACCCTGTTCAGATCCCAGGGCTCTAATGGCCGCTTGTAAGGAGGGACGATATGACAAACCCCTTGCAGGAACGTGCGTACCTGAGGAAGTCGTGCTAGTCGCTTCTGAAAAAATACAGATAGCGCTGAGACTTGTCCTTTAAGGGAGCCGAGCGACAAACCTTTTTCCAAACCGGATTGTAGAAAGGAAAGAAAAGTAGGCAATGCAAATGGCCAGGGAGAAACTCCCTGAGCAGAACACCAAGATAAGAATATCTTCCACGTCCTGTGGTAGATCTTGGCGGAGGTTGGTTTTCTAGCTTGTCTCATGGTGGCAATGACCTCTTGAGATAATCCTGAACCCGCTAGGATCCAGGACTCAATGGCCACACAGTCAGGTTCAGGGCAGCAGAATTCCGATGGAAAAACGGCCCTTGAGACAGCAAGCCTGGCCGGTCTGGTAGCGCCCACGGTTGGCCTACCGTGAGATGCCACAGATCTGGGTACCACGACCTCCTCGGCCAGTCTGGAGCGACGAGGATGGCGCGGCGGCAGTCGGACCTGATCTTGCGCAGCACTCTGGGCAACAGTGCCAGAGGTGGGAACACATAAGGGAGCCGGAACTGCGACCAATTTTGAACTAAGGCGTCCGCCACCAGAGCTCGGTGATCGTGAGACCGCGCCATGAAAACTGGGACCTTGTTGTTGTGTCGGGACGCCATTAGGTCGACGTCCGGCATCCCCCAGCGGCGACAGATCTCCTGAAACACGTCCGGGTGAAGAGACCATTCCCCTGCGTCCATACCCTGGCGACTGAGAAAATCTGCTTCCCAGTTGTCCACGCCTGGGATGTGAACTGCGGATATGGTGGATGCCGTGTCTTCCACCCACTTCAGAATCCGCCGGACTTCCTGGAAGGCTTGCCGACTGCGTGTTCCTCCTTGGTGGTTGATGTATGCCACCGCTGTGGAGTTGTCCGACTGAATTCGGATCTGCTTCCCTTCCAGCCACTGCTGGAAGGCTTGTAGGGCAAGATACACTGCTCTGATTTCCAGAACATTGATCTGAAGGGTGGACTCTTGCTGAGTCCACGTACCCTGAGCCCTGTGGTGGAGAAAAACCGCTCCCCACCCTGACAGACTCGCGTCCGTCGTGACCACCGCCCAGGATGGGGGTAGGAAGGACTTTCCCTTTGACAATGAGGTGGGAAGAAGCCACCACTGAAGAGATTCCTTGGCCGCCTGAGAAAGGAAGACGTTCCTGTCGAGGGACGTCGACTTCCCGTCCCATTGGCGTAGAATGTCCCACTGTAGAGGACGCAGATGAAACTGCGCGAAAGGGACTGCCTCCATTGCTGCTACCATCTTCCCTAGGAAGTGCATGAGGCGTCTCAAGGGGTGTGACTGGTCTTGAAGGAGGGATCGCACCCCTGTCTGTAGTGAACGCTGTTTGTCCAGCGGAAGCTTCACTATCGCTGAGAGAGTATGAAACTCCATGCCAAGATATGTCAGCGATTGGGTCGGGGTCAGATATGACTTGGAAAAGTTGATGATCCACCCGAAACTCTGGAGAGTCTCCAGTGCAACGTTCAGGCTGTGTTGGCATGCCTCTTGAGAGGGAGCCTTGACAAGCAGATCGTCTAAGTAAGGGATCACAGAGTGTCCCTGAGAGTGCAGGACTGCTACTACTGCTGCCATGACCTTGGTGAAGGCCCGTGGGGCTGTCACCAGACCGAAAGGCAGAGCTACGAACTGAAGGTGTTCGTCTCCTATAACGAACCGTAGAAAACGCTGATGCTCTGGAGCAATCGGCACGTGGAGATAAGCATCCTTGATGTCTATTGATGCTAGGAAATCTCCTTGAGACATTGAGGCGATGACGGAGCGGAGGGATTCCATCCGGAACCGTCTGGTTTTTACGTACTTGTTGAGAAGTTTTAGGTCCAGAACGGGACGGAAGGATCCGTCCTTTTTTGGCACCACAAACAAATTGGAGTAAAAACCGCGACCTTGCTCCTGAAGAGGAACAGGGATCACCACACCTTCTGCCTTTAGAGTGCACACCGCCTGCAGAAGAGCATCGGCTCGGTCGGGAGGCGGAGACGTTCTGAAGAATCGAGTTGGAGGACGAGAACTGAACTCTATCCTGTACCCGTGGGACAGAATGTCTCTCACCCAACGGTCTTGGACCTGTGGCAGCCAAATGTCGCCAAAGCGGGAGAGCCTGCCACCGACCGAGGATGCGGAGAGAGGAGGCCGAAAGTCATGAGGAAGCTGCCTTGGTAGCGGGTCTTCCGGCTGTCTTTTTAGGGCGTGACTGAGCCCGCCAAGAATCTGAGTTCCTCTGATCCTTTTGAGTCCTTTTGGACGAGGAGAATTGGGACCTGCCCGAGCCTCGAAAGGACCGAAACCCCGACTGTCCCCTCCTCTGCTGGGGTTTGGTTTGTCTGGGCTGAGGTAAGGATGAATCCTTACCCTTGGACTGTTTAATGATCTCATCCAAACGCTCACCAAACAGTCGGTCACCAGAGAATGGCAAACTGGTTAAGCACTTTTTGGAAGCAGAATCTGCCTTCCATTCCCTTAACCACAAGGCTCTGCGTAAAACCACGGAGTTGGCGGACGCCACTGCCGTACGGCTCGTAGAGTCCAGAACAGCATTAATCGCGTAAGACGCAAATGCAGACATTTGAGAGGTTAAGGATGCCACCTGCGGCACAGATGTACGTGTGACCGTGTCAACCTGTGTAAGACCAGCTGAAATAGCTTGGAGTGCCCATACGGCAGCGAATGCTGGAGCAAACGACGCGCCGATAGCTTCATAGATGGATTTCAACCAGAGCTCCATCTGTCTGTCAGTGGCATCTTTAAGTGCAGCCCCATCTTCCACTGCAACTATGAATCTAGCCGCAAGCCTGGAGATTGGGGGATCCACCTTGGGACACTGGGTCCAGCCTTTGACCACGTCAGGAGGAAAGGGATAACGTGTGTCCTTAAGCCGTTTGGAGAAACGTTTATCTGGATAAGCGTTGTGTTTCTGGACTGCCTCTCTAAAGTCAGAGTGGTCCAGAAAAGAACTTAATTTACGCTTGGGATATCTGAAATGGAATTTCTCCTGCTGTGAAGCTGATTCCTCCACCGGAGGAGCTGGGGGAGAAATATCCAACATTCTATTGATGGACGCTATCAGATCATTCACTATGGCGTCCCCATCAGGTGTATCCAAGTTGAGAGCGGTCTCAGGATCAGAATCCTGATCAGCTACCTCCGTCTCATCACACAGAGAGCCTTCCTGCTGGGACCCTGACCAGTGTGATGAAGTCGAGGGCCGCTCATAGCGAGCCCGCTTAGGCTGTCTGGGACTGTCGTCCGTGTCCGAGCCGTCACCCTGGGAAGCATGGGACACCCCCGGAGCTGTTCCAATTGAGGGGGACCAGGGAGCAATGATTGAACAGTGCCCATGGTCTGAGATACTGGTCTAGACTGCAACGTTTCTAGAATTCTAGTCATAGTCACAGACAATCTATCAGCAAAAACTGCAAACTCTGTCCCCGTCACCTGGACAGTATTCACAGGTGGTTCTCCCTGGGTCACCTCTAGCAGAGGCCCCGGCCGAGCAGTTGCCACAGGGCCCGAGCACTGCACACAGTGGGGGTCAGTGGAACCTGCCGGTAGAGAAGCCTCACATGCGGTGCAAGCAGCATAGAAAGCCTGTGCCTTGGCACCCTTGCTTTTTGCGGATGACATGCTGTTGTCTCCTCTGAGCAATCTAGGAGGGTATATAGCCAAGAATCACCAGCGACCGTACAGTGCAATGTAAAGTATGCAAGCATAAAAATACAAATGTACACTTCGGCACTAGTGGGTTCAGCACCAGAGGTGCCGCTTACCGCCCGCTCAAACGCGGGTGTGTGGTCGCCAGAATCCCGTGTCTGGGTCTCCCAGAACTTGTCTCCCCTCTCCAGCTCAGACTGCACACAGGAATGGCTGCCGGCGTTCTGTGAAGAGGGGCGGACCGTGGGCGTGCCTCAGACAAAGTGCGGGAAACTGGCGTCCCACTGTGCCCAGTGTGAGGGCTGGAGTATGTAAAGTAGACTCCAGCCCTCTGCGCTGACATTCTGTACAGCGTCCCGCCCTTCCCCTGACTGGCAGGCCTGGGGGCGGGAACGAAACGAAACTAGGCCGCAAAAGCCGGGGACTCGAGTAATAAGCGCGGCCGTCATACATGCACGGCCAGCGCGGAAGTCCCCGGCGCACCACAAGTCCCAGCCGCGCCGCAGCAAACTGACAGCAGCGGCCGGCGCGGCAGTTCCCAATACATATACTCACTCAGCAGAGCTGTAGTGAGCAGTGGCACAAGCGTGCGCGCTGTTGTCCCCGGCGCACTAACACACCCAGCAATGCTGCAGTGTGTCTGCGTCTGTATGGGGACACAGAGTACCTTGATGAAGCAGGGTCCTGTCCCTGACGATACTCAGCTCCATATCCAGCAGATTCCTTTCAGGGGCTGTGGATGGAGCGCGGTCTCAGTGCCTGGAGACCGGTAAAATCCCACTTCACCCAGAGCCCTAAGGGGGATGGGGAAGGATGCAGCATGTGGGCTCCAGCCTCCGTACCCGCAATGGGTACCTCAACCTTAACAAACACCGCCGACAAAAGTGGGGTGAGAAGGGAGCATGCTGGGGGCCCTATATGGGCCCTCTTTTCTTCCATCCGACATAGTCAGCAGCTGCTGCTGACTAAACAGTGGAGCTATGCGTGGATGTCTGACCTCCTTCGCACAAAGCATGAAAACTGAGGAGCCCGTGATCCCACGGGGGGTGTATAGGCAGAAGGGGAGGGGCCTTACACTTTTAAGTGTAGTGCTTTGTGTGGCCTCCGGAGGCAGTAGCTATACACCCAATTGTCTGGGTCTCCCAATGGAGCGACAAAGAAAAACCTGTGACTTAAGGGCTTTGCTCCTTGTGGACGACATGCTGCAAGCAATAAGTGTCCCTTAGGAGAGCGACCACTGAGGGTATATGGGAAAGGATTTAACAGCCATTCCGAATATATATAATATGTGTAGATATATATATATATATCACGGCACCCTAGGGGAACCAGCACCGGGTGACCGGTGTGGCTTACCAACCGCTGGTGTCCTCCAGATTCCCTGTCGTGGGTCCCCCAGAGCTGTAGAGATGTGCAGCTGCAGCATACACCGGCAGAATGCCAAACATGGCCGCCGGAGCTCTCAAGGGGGGAGTGGAGCCATGGGCGGCGCCGGCAAAAGGCGGGAATCTGGAGGCCCCATAGTGGTCCATGAGAGGGGAGGGGAGGCATGCAAAGATGCTCCAGCCCTCTGTCGGTAATACCGCCCTTCCCCCTGACAAGCAGGCCCGGGGGCGGGATTTTTCGCGACTAGGCCGCGATGAAGCCGGGGACTAAATTTAAGGCCGTGCCCGACAAGCAGGCACGGCCGGCGCGGAAGTCTGATGAAAAAACAACGGACGGCGCTACTGGGGAGAGAGGCGACCTCTCTCCCCGTACCGTCCCCCAATGGGGACACAGAGTACCTTGAAGGTGCAGGGCCCGGTCCCTGGGGATGAAAACGCTCCGGTCCAGCAGGTTCCACCAGGGGCTGCGGATGGAGCACGGTCTCAGCAGGTGAATGACCGATGAAGCTCCCACTTCTCCCAGAGCCGCATAAGGGATGGTGAAGGAGACGGCATGTGGCTCCAGCCTTTGTACCCGCAATGGGTACCTCAACCTTAACAACACCGCCGACATAGTGGGGTGAGAAGGGAGCATGCCGGGGACCCCATAGGGGACCTCTTTTCTTCTGTCATACTATGTATGATACATTTTTTTTTTTTTTTTTTTTTATGAGTGGATGTGTGCCTCCTTCCACACAAAGCATAAAACTGAGGAGCCCGTGATCCACGGGAGGGTGTATAGGCAGAGGGGAGGGGTTACACTTTTTTAAAAGTGTAATACTTTGTGTGGCCTCCGGAGGCAGAAGCTATACACCCAATTGTCTGGGTCTCCCAATGGAGCGACAAAGAAATTCAGCTGTTGCTTCATCACTGTATATTCACACAAATGTAACAGAAACTGTCAGGCGCATTAATACACTTCCGCTGAGCCATAATGCTAATTTTGGGAAACACGGTTGAATATGAAGAGCTAACGCGAACTGAGATTAAAAAGTGTGAACAGGGGAGAAGAAAGATAAAACAATTGAAACAAGCCCGGTCATGTCAGAGCCCGCTCACTCAGCTTGCAAAATGTTGATGCTGGTTTCATTAGCTCACTCTGAAAGTTCTTTTCTTTGAAAGTTATATTTTTTTGGCATTGTATATCTTCAATAATGCATTGATGTGAATTAATAGTAATTTTGACTTTCAAAACCCTAAAAAAAAAAAAAAAAAAAAAAAAAAAAAAAAAAAATAAAAAAAAATTAAAAATATCCTAAATTTGAAGAGAATTTTGCATTTTGTGGCAAATCCTGACGTCCAGGATTTTTTTTCAATATTTTTTCATTTTCAGCATACCAAAATACATGGAAATTAGATGAAAATAATCAAACAGCTTTTTAGTCGTAGACCTGTGTTATTTGTTGAAAGGGTGCTTCCTCATCATGAGTATGATCACTGTTCAATATAACACAGGGAATACGTTTTTCTTGAAATGTAAAATTTCTCACATGTCCTGCATACTTGCTATTTTGTTTCAGCCTATATTTTTTCCAAGACTCCTAGTCATGTGGATTTTCCTCACGAGCCATTATCAAAATACATTGATTAAACTAAAATTATAAGCGACTGCTTGCAATGCTCGCCGACAGGATTGGTAAAGCTGCGAGCTGACGTGGACCCACTGGACTACCCGGTCTTACCCTTCAATTGGAAGGGCTTGACCAAGCGCCGGCCGCGAGGCAGACGCCAGGTGACACTCCAGGCCAGTGAGCAGGACTGTGACAGCTTACTGCCAGGACAAGGATGGACATAGATGCAAAACAGGCAGAGTGTCTATTGTAGACAGGAACCACAGGGACTGCTAAGGCAGGTAAGCATGGCCAGGAGAAAAATACCAACACGGCAAAACAGACAGGAACAAGGTACTAACAGGGCAAGACGGACAGTAAGATACACTGGCTAGGGAACAGACAGTGGACAAGGGGACCTGACAACTAGCTGGCTAGGTAACGAACCACTAACTAACTAATAGCATTGCTCAGGCACCTCCCCTAGTGGAAGCTTGCCTTAAGTACCCAGTACTTGTCAGTGATAGGCTGAGAAGCACTTCCACTTTAAGAGAAGGTCAGTGGTGCGCATGCCCTAGGTGCACTTGTGGAGGTCCTGTGTGTCCATGCACAGGCCCCGGGAGAGGGAAGCAGAGGACGCCAACATGGAAGGACCACAGGGAAGCCAGGCTGTGTGGTGTGGGCTGGCCTCGTCTGTGAGTGAGTTGCCGTCCATGCAGGAGTGAGAAAGAGCAGTGCAGGGACGCTGGCGCTTCAGTGTTATTTTTGAAATTTTCAAAACACATTGATTTAAGTAGCTATAAAAATCAAAGTTTCACTATAATCAAATTTATAGAATGAAACTTTTATACAACTGTCATATAAAAAAAAAAAAAAAGAAACTTTACCTTTTTACAATCCAGAAGATGCTTAATAACAGGTAGAGGATGGTGACCAGTACATAGGCTAGTGGTAGCTTGTACTTGAAGTTGTAAACTGTGACGGAGTCGATGGTGTAAAACCCATAGAACAGATAAGTAACTTCAAGAAAACCCTGAAAAAGAAGAACAAATTCAGGTGTAAAATAAAAATAATATCTAAAGCTCCAGTATTGTATTACTTTGCTAATGATCCTTAGGGTAGGCTGGGGGTCCAGCACCCGAGCCCACCTACCCTTCAGCTGTTTGCAGTGTCTGATGTATACAGTTTGTAACGGAACAAGCTCATGTCACTGTATAGTTGTCATTGTCATGTAGTGCAGATCCGCAACTATTATTTTAGGAGCTGATCTACATGACCCAGCAACGACCAATAAGCAGCATGACAGAGCGGTGATGTCCTGATTCTTTTACTGTTTATATTTAGTTGGTGAATGTTCCTTCACTCGGACACCAAAGATTCCCACAAAGCTAGTCCAATACTGTCAATATCCAAAGTCTACAGGACTGATGGAAACAACCAAGGACTGTGAAGTGTTAACACATCAGGGCTTTCTATTCAACAAAGGGGTAACAGAGCATGGTGCCAGGCTGGGACTCATGGGGGCAAACACCTCAAATTAGAGCATGCCTTACAGATGTATAGCTCATCAGAATGTGGTTGTCATGGGTGCCCAGGAAACACTGTGTAACCTATGCTGGCCCACACGCTGGGGCCCCTGCGCTCACCCTCACACCTGGAGGTACCCTTGAAGGTAGGGAGCCCCGGGCCCCCAGCCTAGGCCCTATCTCCTGTCCTTGTGCCTGATATCCCCCCTTCCACAACCCACCACCCGGGGGGAAGGGGCAAGAACAGAAGTCAACATCCCCACAAATAAATAAAGACAAAACAGGGGTGACACCAACAAAAATTCGTACACACGGCAACCACACACAAATGAGTCACTAAAAGTGCACAAAAGGGAAACAACAAAAAAGGGGGTAAAGTAAACAGACTACTGGGTAACTTATACTGTACAACCAGCACACCTAGAAATGCTGCAGCAAGCACCAATGCTGCAGCCAACAAACAAAGTCACAGAGAGGGTTTCTCCAGGCCCATACTCCTGGCCAAGCTTCCAAATGAATGAAAATAACTGGCACCCTCTGGTGGAAGTGTTCGGGTTCAGAATTAAGTAACCTGAAATACTTAATTCAGCCATGTCACAGACCCAGATACGTAGTCTAGTTGATGTAGCCTAACATACATATTTATAAATACTTTTGTTTTGTGATTTTCCTTAATACAATATGCCAGCACAATTCAAAGATGGCTCCTGCATTGGGGACTATGCCTAAGATAATAAGGAGATTGAGAACACCCAAAGTTTGGACCAACCGATCCAGTAGAGATGATGCAAGTTGCTATACGCCCCGAGCCCGACCTGCGATATTTGATTGGACTTATATTTTGTCTACACCCTTTTCTTATCTAGAACTATAAAAGTTGTGAACAATAAATTGAGTAGAAGCCTACTGGCGTCCGTCATGAGAGGAAGCTATTAACCGACCGCAGTCTGTTATTTCTTCCCGCATGCACACATGACATTCCAGATAATCTGAAAAGGGCAGTCAGACCTTAAGAGACCCTTTGTGTCTCGCCTTAAAGCCAGCTTTACACGTTGCAATTTCGCATACGATCTTGTATGCGATTTGCAACGCCCCCATCGTATGTGCGGCACGTTCAATTTGTTGAACGTGCCGCACAAACAAATAACCCCCGTCACACGTACTTACCTTCCATACGACCTCGATGTGGGCGGCGAACGTCCACTTCCTGGAGTGGGAGGGACATTCGGCGTCACATCGACGTCACGCGGCAGCCGGCCAATAGAAGCAGAGGGGCGGAGCTGAGCGGGACGTAAACATCCCGCCCACCTTCTTCCTTCCGCATTGTGGGCCGGGAGCCGCAGGACGTAGGTAAGATCTGTTCATCGTTCCCGGGGTGTCACGCGCTGCAATGTGCACTGCCCCGGGTACGATGAACAATCTGACGTGTAATTCTAGAGAAAGGTACGATGTGTATGTGATGAATGTTTTACCTTTCAAACGCAATCGCACGTACCTGTCACACACTGCAATGTAACTTACGATGTGATACGCCGGATGTGCGTCACTTACGACGTGACCCCGCCGACACATTGTAAGATACATTGCAGCGTGTAAAGCGGGCTTTAGAGAAGTAGAGGGTATACATAGGACCTGGGTGTGGAACACCTGACCAGGAGTCAGGAGCTGCTGGAAGGTAAACTGACATTAACCCTCTTCTCCCCATTTAATCAGCAAAGTCTCACAAGGTAAGGGGAGTCTCAGACCCAGAACCTGTCACTAAACTCTGCAACAGAGAAAAGACTGACAGTGGTATCCCAAGAATGATATTTACCACTAGTAAAGGTTATAAAAGCCAAATTGCTGTGAAGCCCACTGATAACTAAAATGAGGGTCCTCAGCTCCTTGTATGTCCAAGCTGCAGTCTGGAGTGAATGGCATGGTTCTGTAGGATTAATTGAACTGACGGGGAAAAATTCATCTCTTTGGTTTCAATACACATAGATGACAGTAAGAATGTGCTCCATTCAATACAAACTGAGGCTAAATAGAACGGAGGCACAAGACCCTTATTCTTGTGATCCGAGGGGGTCATAAGACTTTATTAACCATAATTGCCGGCAGAACCCCTTTAAATAGTAGGTACTAGAAAGCAGCCAAGTTTCTAGGATCTATTACAGTACACGGACATTTTCTTTTCTTATTGAATCAAAAGGGAAAAAAGAAAGAAGGCGACCTTCCAAAAACCAAGGCAAGACACGTACCGTTCCAGACAGCAGATCCACGATATTAGTGTAGAAGTACTTTAGTACTCGGCTAGGTGGAGAGTATTTTGAACATTCAGTCTCTGAAAACGGGAAAAGAAATATTAGGCCAAAATCCAAATCCACACAGTAGATCATACAATGGGGTCAATCCTTGTCATTGAGTGTTTCTTTAGTTTAGTGCAGGGATCTGAGGGACACAAAATATTCAAGAATGAGGATTCTGTACAAAGGAGCCTGCAGCCGTGGTATTAGAAAATATATCATTTACTTACTACATGTCCAAACTTTGCATAAAATAATAGTTTTTCGGGAACCTAACCTTAATGCCTCTCTATGTGCTATTAAATAATCTGAACCCCGCCCTATTACCAGACACTATTCATGATCCTATATAGCCAGGAGCCTGTCTGCCTATACTTGCAGATTTTTAATAGCACATGGAGACACTAAGGTTAGGTTCCCGAAAAATTAGAGATTACCTTGTTGTTGGTTTTCGGGCTCTTTTGTATTGATCAATACATTTGCTAAACAT
Source organism: Anomaloglossus baeobatrachus (assembly GCF_048569485.1). Taxonomy (NCBI): domain Eukaryota; kingdom Metazoa; phylum Chordata; class Amphibia; order Anura; family Aromobatidae; genus Anomaloglossus; species Anomaloglossus baeobatrachus. The sequence goes on from NC_134359.1 coordinate 242,079,833, forward strand.
CTCTATTACTTTCAAATATTCATAGCAGTTTTGCAATAGCATTTTTCATGCATTTCATTTTTTCCCAGATAGCTAAATGTATTTTTCATTGTTCATAGTATCCCTATAGCAGTAATGCTTTGCCATTTTTCATGTTTATATTGTGCAGCTTATCATCCTTATTATAGTCCTGTATTTTTAGGCTAGCACCTAATAATTCACACATGTGTTCCAGTCAGTCTTTTTTCTAAATAGCAAACCTTGTATAAGGCTGGATTTATCTTTTTGGATTTTCTCCATCTAAGAAAAATGGCCCCATTATGCTAAAGAGAGTTGGATCCGTTTTTCTTGTAAGTGGAGAAAAAAAAAAAAGTAAACAAAAAACACAACATTCTCCACTAGCTCAGTCTGTGAAAATTGGACCGCACTTGTAGGTCATCCTAGTGCTACACAATTTTTTTCAGAATTGAAGGGCTGAGCGCCATCCAATTCTCAGAAGCAAATTGTGTATATGCAGTGTATATAACGTGGACAACAATGGTCCGAATACAATCAGATTTCTTTTACAGCACTCAGCCCGCAAACACAGTCTTATGCATAAGCCCCTTGTTCTGGTTTGGTCTCATGATTGATCATCATGAGCGCACCGTTCCCCTGCCGTCCAGCTTCCTGAGGAACGGTGTGCTCCTGAATAACTGACAGTTTGGACCACTAGCATTGATGCACCACTGCACCAAATTTTGATGTTTCCTATGGCCCCTTTCACACTGCATTTTGCCTTACGTTTAGTGGTCCCGTTGGGGCATCCGTCAGAACCCCACCTCCCTCACCCCGCAAAACGTGTTTGATGCATGCGCCGACAGGGCCATTGACTGATGTAGTAGACTACGTTTTGGTGTCCGCCAGCAGAAAACGTACCTGCCCGAAAATAGTACAAAACAGAGCACACGCTAACATAGTCTGCTCCATTACAGTCAAATGGCCCTGTCGGCGCATGCGTCCAAAACACGTTTTGCGAGGTGGGGGGGCGGTTCGGACAGGACCACTAAATGTAAGGCAAAACGCAGTGAGAAAATGCTTCATCCCTATGGGGGCGTGTGCCCACGATCAATATTTGCAGCGTTTTGGATGCAGCATGCTTCAGCTGCATCCAGAACGCTGAGTTGTACAGTACAAGCACAGTGGATGGGATTTCTAGAAATCCTGTGCCCACTGTGCTTGTTTTTTTCGCAGCAAACACTGACCTGCGGTGTGTCTTTCCAGTCTGCAGCATGTCAATTGTTTACTGCAGAATCGCACGCATCCTCCGTAGGGAGAACACAAGCGAGAGACCGCAGCGCACTGAACCCCGATTGTGGGCACAGTCCGCTGCGGTCTCTTGCGGAGGGGACGCGTGGGCCCACAGGTCAGGACCCGCTGCGTTCTGAACATACACATACCCTTACAGAGGAACATGGCCTTCTGACTGCATCGTTGGCTGCCAACCCAGGAAATGAGCAATATACACGAGAATAAAAAAAATTCCTCAGTTTTTGAGAACGGAGAGGATTTTTAATATGACGTGAATTAGATAGTTGCTTATTTTTTACAAGCACTTTTCAAATTCACCCATTTAGACTGATGATACAACCTCTGTAAGATACAGCGGTGTATATACAGAACAGAATACACGTTACTTACCAACACTGGATGAAACGATTTCACTGCTGTTGAAAACGTCCATCTTGGAAATGACAAGCGGCAGGGTTGTAAAACAGAACATCAAAAGGAAAATGACAAAATTCAGCAGCACCACGAATCTCAGAAACGAGAAGTAAGACCCAATACCAGTACCAAATTTACCTAAACGTTAGGACAAGACAAAGGATGGTTAGAAGCGGTGAAACACCTTTACATAGATTTCATGAGTTACAATACAGATACAGTATCTTTTATCGCTACATTTAAATGATGACTGTATCTAAAAATGATCACAGAGGTCTACAGAGCTGAGGAGGAGCCAGCGGTCACAGTCCAAATAGCAAGATCTTATTCTACATAGGTTATTTCTGCTATATATCAGCTGATTTGATGTGAATTTAGCACAGATTACACACCAAATCCTAAACCAGCAAAATTAGCCTAAAAAAGTGTGTGCTTTATAATAGATGAAATTTAAGTATATTTTATAGATACACTACTTATTAGATTGTGAGCCCCAATGGGGATAGTGTTGCCAATGCATGTAAAGTGCTATGGAATTAACAACGCTATATAAATGAATAAATTATTATTATTATTATTATTATTATTACTACACGTTGACTGGTGAGGATCAAACAGCCGGGACCCCAACTGCTGGCTAGAATAGGGGTCTCAGGTCTGCATTTGAATGGGGGGGGGCAGCTGCACAGATATGCAAACACTTTATAATAAGACTATTTTTTTATTTTTATAGCGCCTACATATTCCATAGCACTCATTTAATCACTTATATAGCACCATTAGTTCCACAGCGCTTTACATACATCAGCAACACTGTCCCCATTGGGGCTCACAATCTAAATTCCCTATCTGTAGGTCTTTGGAGCGTGGGAGGAAATCCACAAAAACACAGGGAGAACATAGAAACTCTTTGCAGATGTTGTCCTTGGTGACATTTGAACCCAGGACCCCAGCGCTGCAAGACTACAGTGCTAACCACATCTCTTGGGCTGGGGAGGAAGAATATACAGAGAGGATAGTAGGGGATCGCGAAGAAATTATTTTTGTTGTTAGGTAAAACATTTCTCTTCGTGGTTTAAAAAAAAAAAAAAAGGATTTACCTGAAAGAAAGAATTATTTGATATCCTGTTTGATATCCTGTGCTGTAATGTCTATACTTTATTACTTACTCCTTTGTGCAGGAGATGAGGTATGATCAGACCAAGTCCCTGTATGGTGAGACACGGCCATTACACAGCACATAGCAGGGACACATATATAAGATTATCTCAGCACAGGAACGTTTTTTTAAACACATCCAATTGTGGAAATGATTATTATTCTAAGATCTGTGGATTAAAATTAACTTTGTTGGTAGGATAACCCTTTTAAAGGGAACCTGTCAGGTGCAATATGCACCCACAGCCACAAGCAGTTCTGGGTGCATATTGCTAATCCCTGCCTAACTGTCCCTGTATACACTAGCATAGATAAAGAGATCTATAGAAAAACTATTTCTAAAGATCCTTTATCTTATGCTAATGAGAGCAGGGACTAGTCGCAAGGGCGTTATATCCCCCCATTAGTCCACCCTCTTAGCATGGTAGCACGCCCACAGGGGTGTACTAAAATAAAAGATCTTTAGAAATACTTTTTCTATAGATCTCTTTATCTATGCTAGTGTATACAGGGACAGTTAGGCAGGGATTAGCAATATGCACCCAGAACTGCTCGTGGTTGTGGCTGCATATTGCACCTGACAGGTTCCCTTTAAGTCTTTTACCCTCTCAGCTATGAGCCGTCACTGACTGTGGGGTGGGAATGTCAACTTGCAGAAAGCATTCTTCACAAATACCCGGTGTCTTGTTACCAGAGGCAATAGTCCAAGGTCCTCTCATATCAGTGATCGAGGAGCCGCCTCTGACACATACATACCCTCAATATCATGAATGTTAGATCGCCAGAGCCACAGATTTTTTAGGAAGGCTGAAGTATCATGGTTGAATTTTTTGCTAAAATTTCTAGTGTTGTCTTTCCAAAGAGTCCATCCTCTGGTTTGCTGGGAATAGATTAGTTGCTGATCTCTGAAAAAAAAAAACCATATAAACAACAGTTTATTTCATAAGATAGTATTTCATATTTTCCTATAAAACAAGCTACAGAATCTTAATGTGAGTGACCTCTCATATGTGACACCATACAGAAAATACTATGTAGCCCAGTCATTAAAAGAGGAGTTGTAACGTTACAGCAAATTGCTAGGATCTGATCGGCTCACATGTGACCTCTAAGATGTCTGACAATTCCAAGGAAAAACTGAATGTGATAAGTACACTGCAGTAGTGATGAGCGGGCACTACCATGCTCAGGTGCTCGGTACTCGTAACTAGTGATGAGCGGGCACTACCATGCTCGGGTGCTCGGTACTCGTAACTAGTGATCAGCGGGCACTACCATGCTCAGGTGCTCCATACTCGTAACTAATGATCAGCGGGCACTACCATGCTCAGGTGCTCCATACTCGTAACTAATGATCAGCGGGCACTACCATGCTCAGGTGCTCCATACTCGTAACTAATGATCAGCGAGCACTACCATGCTCGGGTGCTCCGTACTCGTAACTATTGATGAGTGGGCACTACCATGTTCGGGTGCTCTGTACTCGTAACTAATGATGAGTGGGCACTACCATGCACAGGTGCTCGGTACTCGTAACTAATGATGAGTGGGCACTACCATGCTCAGGTGCTCTAGTAGGAGAGAAAAGGCGCAATAGGGTCTTACCCGATTTACAGGGCAGAGGGAAAGGGTTAAAACACACTCACCTGGCTGGGTTGTGCCAGTCACAACCCCTTAGAGAACGTGGATGAGTGCTTTAGTGGTTCAGCAGCGGCCCCGTGTCTGATGCTCTTGCCAAGATTAAACTTTAGAGCAACCCTTAATTTTCTCTAACATGTTGGAAAATGTTTGCGTTTTACTTCTAAAAACTTCCTTTTAATCTAATTCCACTTATTATAAATGGATCAGAACTATTTCAATACTGCTGGCAGAAATTGGCATCGAAATAGTTAATCAGAGATTGCTCCAGTCGCTGCTCTTACAGACCGCTGCCAACTGTATAACACAGCTGGCGCCTGCTGTGAATGAAGGGGCCTCAGCTTCATAAACTTTCATTTCTTTCTTTTTAAAAACATTAGAAATGGTATAAAAAAGGGAATTTTGTTTACTTACCGTAAATTCCTTTTCTTCTAGCTTCTGCCTCCGGAGGCCACACAAAGTATTACACTTTAAAAAGTGTAACCCCTCCCCTCTGCCTATACACCCTCCCGTGGACCACGGGCTCCTCAGTTTTGGTGCAAAAGCAGGAAGGAGAAAACTTATAAATTGGTCTAGGTAAATTCAATCCGAAGGATGTTCGGAGAACTGAAGACCATGAACCAAAAGAACAATTCAACATCAACAACATGTGTACACAAAAGAACAACCAGCCCGAAGGGCACAGGGGCGGGTGCTGGGTCTCCCAATAGGAGCTAGAAGAAAAGGAATTTACGGTAAGTAAACAAAATTCCCTTTTTCTTTGTCGCTCCATTGGGAGACCCAGACAATTGGGACGTCCAAGAGCAGTCCCTGGGTGGGTAAAAGAATACCTCAATAAAAAGAGCCGAAAACGGCCCCCTTTTACAGGTGGGCAACCGCCGCCTGGAGGACTCGCCTACCTAGACTGGCGTCTGCCGAAGCATAGGCATGCACTTGATAGTGCTTCGTGAAAGTGTGCAGACTAGACCACGTAGCTGCCTGACACACCTGCTGAGCCGTAGCCCGGTGCCGCAATGCCCAGGACGCACCTACGGCTCTGGTAGAATGGGCTTTCAGCCCTGAAGGGAGCGGGAGCCCAGAAGTACGGTAGGCCTTGAGAATCGGTTCCTTGATCCACCGAGCCAAGGTTGACTTGGAGGCCTGAGAGCCCTTACGCTGGCCAGCGACAAGGACAAAGAGAGCATATGAACGGCGCAGGGGCGCGGTGCGAGACACGTAGAACCGGAGTGCTCTCACTAGATCCAAAGAGTGCAAATCCTTTTCACACTGGTGAATTGGATTAGGGCAAAAGGAAGGCAAGGAGATATCCTGATTTAGATGAAAAGGGGATACCACCTTAGGGAGAAATTCCGGGACAGGACGCAGAACCACCTTATCCTGGTGGAAAACCAGGAAGGGGGCTTTGCATGACAGCGCTGCAAGCTCAGACACTCTCCGAAGTGATGTGACTGCCACCAGGAAGGCCACCTTCTGCGAAAGATGGGAGAGAGAGATATCCCGCAGCGGCTCAAAAGGCGGCTTTTGAAGAGCAGTCAGAACCCTGTTAAGATCCCAAGGTTCCAACGGACGTTTGTAAGGTGGGACCATGTGGCAGACCCCCTGCAGGAACGTGTGGACCTGCGGAAGCCTAGCTAGACGCTTTTGAAAAAAACACGGAGAGCGCCGATACTTGGCCCTTGAGAGAGCCGAGGGACAAACCCTTGTCCATTCCAGATTGTAGGAATGAAAGGAATGTGGGTAAGGCAAACGGCCATGGAGGAAAACCGTTATCCGCGCACCAGGATAGGAAGATTTGCCAAGACCTGTAATAGATCTTGGCGGACGTTGGCTTCTTGGCTTGTCTCATGGTGGCAATGACATCCTGAGATAACCCTGAAGACGCTAGGAGCCAGGACTCAATGGCCACACAGTCAGGTTGAGGGCCACAGAATTCAGATGGAAAAACGGGCCTTGTGACAGCAAGTCTGGGCGGTTTGGAAGTGCCCACGGTTGACCCACCGTGAGATGCCACAGATCCGGATACCACGACCGCCTCGGCCAGTCTAGAGCGACGAGAATGGCGCGACGGCAGTCGGACCTAATCTTGCGAAGTACCCTGGGCAGCATCGCCAGAGGGGGAAACACATAAGGCAGTCGAAACTGCGACCAATCCTGGACTAAAGCGTCTGCTGCCAGAGCTCTGTGATCCTGAGACCGTGCCATGAAGGCCGGGACCTTGTTGTTGTGTCGTGACGCCATGAGATCGACATCCGGCGTTCCCCAGCGGCGAAAGATCTCTCGAAACACGTCTGGGTGTAGAGACCATTCCCTCGCGTCCATGCACTGACGACTGAGAAAATCTGCTTCCCAGTTTTCTACGCCCGGGATGTGAACTGCGGAGATGGTGGAGCCTGTGGCTTCCACCCACTGCAGAATCCGCCGGACTTCCTGGAAGGCTTGACGACTGCGAGTGCCGCCTTGGTGGTTGATGTAGGCGACGGCAGTGGCGTTGTCCGACTGAATTCGGATCTGCCTGCCCTCCAGCCACCGATGGAAAGCCAATAGGGTTAGATATACTGCCCTTATCTCCAGGAGATTGATCTGAAGGGACGATTCTATTGGAGTCCAGGTTCCTTGAGCCCTGTGGTGGAGAAAAAACGCTCCCCAACCTGACAGGCTCGCGTCCGTGGTGACCACGGCCCAGGTTGGAGGTAGAAAGGATTTTCCCCGAGACAGAGACGTGGGTAGGAGCCACCACTGAAGTGATGTTTTGGTTGCAAGGGAAAGAGAGATGTCCTTGTCGAGGGAAGCCACACTCTTGTCCCATTTGCGAAGAATGTCCCATTGGAGTGGTCGTAGATGGAATTGCGCGAACGGCACTGCCTCCATAGCTGCAACCATCTTCCCCAGGAAGTGCATGAGGAGCCTTAAGGGGTGTGACTGACTCCGAAGAAGGGATTGCACCCCTGCCTGCAGAGAAAGCTGTTTGTCCCGCGGTAGCTTGACTAACGCTGGCTGGGTATGAAACTCCATCCCGAGGTAAGTCAGTGATTGGGTCGGTGTCAACTTGGATTTCGGGAAATAGATGATCCACCCAAACCGCTGGAGAGTCGCCAGAGTGACGGTAAGGCTTTGTTGACACGCCACCCGAGAAGGGGCCCTGACTAGGAGATCGTCTAAGTAGGAGATCACCGAGTGGCCCTGAGAGTGCAGGACCGCCACGACGGATGCCATGACTTTGGTGAAAACCCGTGGGGCTGTCGCCAGGCCGAAAGGCAATGCCACGAACTGGAGGTGTTCGTCCCCAATGGCGAAACGCAGGAAACGATGTTCGGGTGCGATCGGCACATGGAGATAAGCATCCTTGATGTCGATCGATGCTAGGAAGTCTCCTTGTGACATCGAGGCGATGACCGAGCGGAGAGATTCCATCCGAAACAGTCTGGTTCTCACATGTCTGTTGAGTAACTTGAGGTCCAGAACGGGACGGAATGACCCGTCCTTTTTTGGCACCACGAACAAGTTGGAGTAAAATCCGCGACCACGTTCCTGAAGGGGAACGGGAATCACAACTCCTTCGATCTTTAGAGCGTCCACTGCCTGAAAAAGTGCGTCTGCCTGTGCGGGGGGGTGGGGAGGTTCTGAAGAAACGAGCCGTAGGTCGGGTGCTGAACTCTATCCTGTAACCATGAGACACAATGTCTCTCACCCATCGGTCTTGAACATGTGGCCACCAGGCGTCGCCAAAGCGGGAGAGCCTGCCACCGACCGAGGATGTGGCTAGATGAGGCCGAGAGTCATGAGGAGGCAGTCTTGGAGGCAGTGCCTCCTGCGGCCTTTTGGGGGCGTGACTTGGACCGCCACGCATAGGAGTTCCTCTGGCCTTTCTCCGGCCGGTTGGACGAAGAGGATTGGGGCTTGGCGGAGGGACGAAAGGACCGAAACCTCAATTGGATTTTTCTCTGCTGAGGTCTCTTAGGTTTGGACTGGGGTAAGGAGGAGTCCTTTCCCGAGGATTCCTTAATAATCTCATCCAACCGTTCGCCAAACAAACGTTCGCCAGAAAAAGGCAAACCAGTTAAGAACCTTTTGGAAGCAGAGTCTGCTTTCCATTCGCGCAGCCACATGGCCCTGCGGACTGCCACGGAGTTAGCGGATGCTACAGCCGTACGGCTAGCAGAGTCCAGGACGGAGTTCATGGCGTAGGACGAAAATGCTGATGCCTGAGAGGTCAAGGAAGACACATGCGGAGCAGAATTCCGCGTGACAGTATTAATCTCAGTCAGACAAGCCGAGATTGCTTGGAGAGCCCACAGAGCCGCAAAGGCCGGGGCGAAAGACGCGCCCTGAGCCCCCACGTCCGCCTCGTCTTCCTGAGAGTCCTCAAGCTGAGATCCAGAGCAGCGTGAGGAGGCCGGGGAAGAGTCCCAGCGAGGCCGCTTAGCCGGTCTGGGACTGCGGTCCGGGCAGGAGTCCTCCGCCTGGGACCTAGGGGCTAACTGAAGTGATGTTTTGGTTGCAAGGGAAAGAGAGATGTCCTTGTCGAGGTCCGCAGCTCCCCATCCTGAGAATACCAGCCTTCAACCATGTGGCTTTAGCTTGGCTGGTACCAAAATTGGGGGGGACCGCACGCCGTTTTTTTTTTATTATTTATTTATTGTACTCCACTACATAGACCCGCCCACCGGCGGCTGTGATTGGTTGCAGTGAGAGCTGTCACTCAGCGTGGGGGCGGGTCTGACTGCAGCCAATAATAGGCCCCGGTGGGCGGGGAAGCAGGGAATACGAGATGGAATAATGAGCGGCCGGCATTTTCAAAAGCAGGAGAAGCCGCCGGAGCAGTGTGGACGCCGTGCAGCGCCGTGCCAGTGATTGGTGAGTATGAGAGAGGGGGTGAGAGGAAGAGACCGACCGACAGAGAGAGAGATAGAGAGACCAGGAGTGATTTTAAACTATTTAGATCGTTCTGCTGGATATGCTAAGTAGAACGTGACGGGATCTGTCAGCGGATTCCGCCGCTTAGTGCATTGCGGCAGAATCTGCCACCATAGACAATCATTAGACACCTTGGCGGATTGTAACTGAATCCGTTAAGCTGCGTTATTTTAACTACCCAAAAAGAAACGCTACATGTAGCGTTCCCTACGCCCGACGCAGCGTCAAAATAACGACTCAGCGTCATCCAGTGGATGCAACGCAGACACTTGCATTACGGTGCGTCGTCAATACAAGTCTATGGAGAAGTGTGCAGTGCGTTAACTAGTGCGGTGGATTGTGCGGAAGGTAAGTGTGAAAGCAGCCTTAGTTCTAAGAGGTACTTTGCACGCTGCAACATCGCTAGCTGATGGTAGCGATGCCGAGTCCCCGCCCCCGTCGCACATGCAATCTCTTGTGATAGCTGCAGTAGTGAACATTATCGCTACGGCAGCTTCACACGCACTTACCTGCCCTGCGACGTCGCTCTGGCCGGCGACCCGCCTCCTTCCTAAGCGGGCGGGTCGTGCGGCGTCACATGGCAGGCGGCCAATAGAAGCAGAGGGGCAGAGATCAGCGAGACTTAAACATCCTGCCCACCTCCTTCATTCCTCATTGAAGGCGGGATGCAGGTAAGGAGATGTTCCTCGCTACTGCGGCTTCATACACAGCGATGTGTGCTGCCGCGGGAACAAGGAACAACATCGTACCTGTCGCTGCAGCGAAATTATGGAAATGACCGACACTACACAGATCACCGATTTTCGACGCTTTTGCGATCGTTTATCGGTGCTTCTAGGCTTTACACGTTGCGATGTTGTTACTGGCGCCGGATGTGTGTCCCTTTCGATTTGACTCCGACGAGATCGCAGTAGCGATGTCACAACATGCAAAGTACCCCTAACCCTTATAACTGTACTCGTACCTTTTTTGTTTCCTCACTATCGGTCTTAATGACTGCTCTCCTATCACTTTATAACTAGGGCTGGGTAGAGGGGTGACAAGTCATAAAATCATAACTAGATATCAGGTGAATGAAGGGTTACATCAGTCTTTCTGGTAATAGAACCTCTGGATAAATATGTAATATACTGTATACTGGGAATAACTCTGCTGCAGTCACGAGACCATTGTACTCGTCCATCTCACAAAGGGACACAGAGTCCGTGCATAAAGCCTGGCCAAGTCACAAATCAGAAAACAATGGAAGCCAAAGGCACTGTGGAATAATAGACGTCTGTTCTGAGAATGAGCAATTTACATGTCATGTAGCATGAAAGCCACATCCATATTAAAAGCCATTGTTTAAATGGTTGTGTTAAAAAATGTTCACACTGGTTTGCTGCACCCATCGGTGACAGTTCTCTCATCATTGGCCTCTGAGTGTCGTGATGAGCTTTTGATATTATTTTATTAAACCTGTATAGTTTTTATAAAAAAAAAAAAAAGAAGAAAAGAAAAGAAAAATAAATAATCAAGTTTGACATTTTTCCGAAACCCGTAATTTTCTTTTCTGTCTAGAACTGGCTGGGCTTGTATTTGATGGTAAATTTTGAGATAAATGTGATCTTTAATCACTTTCCATTGCATTTTTTATGGGACGTGTCCAAAGCAAATAGTTTGGGCTTTTTGATTATTTTTTTCTTCACAATGTTTACCCTTCAGGTGAAATGATTTTATATGTTAATAGATGGAATTTTTATAGACACGATGATACTATGATTATTTTTGATGAATTCTTTATTTCTAACTAGGCAAAAGCAGAGTGATCCCATTATATATAATACATATTTTTTTTTTAATATGTATGATATATCTTATTTTTCCTTTATAAGACGGACTTTTGTTCCCCCAAATTTTGGGGAAAAGTAGGGGGTGCGTCTTATAATCCGAATATACAGATTATATACTGCACGGTCCAGGGGAGGTGGGGGCAGCTCTTGAGTGGTGCTGTAGGCTGGTGAAGGCTGGTAGAGGCTGGTGAAGGCTGCAGCAGGAGATCTCCTGCTCCCGCTCATATAATATGCACTGCCGCTGTCCATCACCGTGGTGCTGAAACCGCACCGCAGTGACGGGCTGGGGGAGCAGCGCATATTATATGTGCTTGCGCCCCCCTTTGGTGACACATGCCTGCCCCCCCCCCCCCCCCGGTGTTAGATATGGCCCCCATGCTGCTGCCCATAGTAAAATAAAAAAACTCTTTACTTACCTCCTCCAGCATGTCTCCCGGTGTCTCCCTCCTGGTGCTGTGATCATGCACGCAGAGATGTCACTCTGCTGTGCCGATCACATGACTGGCACCGAGAAGCAGGAAGTAGGAAGTGTAGGAGCTCAACCGCACGGAGTGAGACACGAGGGAGGACAGTGCTGGAGAAGGTAAGGAAAGAGTTTATTTTACTATAAGAAGCAGCATGGGGGCCATATCAAACACAGGGTGATGTGTGCCAGCCACAGGGGGCCATGGGCAGCAATAGGGGCCGTGTGCCAGCCACAGGGGGCCATGGGCAGCAATAGGGGCCGTGTGCCAGCCACAGGGGGCCATGGGCAGCAATAGGGGCCGTGTGCCAGCCACAGGGGGCCATGGGCAGCAATAGGGGCCGTGTGCCAGCCACAGGGGCTGTGTGCCAGCCACAGGGGGCCATATTCAATATAAGGGGGCCACATCCAGATTAAGGGGGATAATTTTAGGATGGGGGGCTATGAGGGAGATATACCCTATATGATTTGTTAGACGGACACTGGCATTAGAAGACGAACCCCATTTATTAAAAAAAAAAAAAAATTCTCTTTTCCTTCACCAAATTTGGGGGTGCGTCCTATAAAGCGAAAAGAAGGGAATTTTGTTTACTTACCGTAAATTCCTTTTCTTCTAGCTCCAATTGGGAGACCCAGACAATTGGGTGTATAGCTACTGCCTCCGGAGGCCACACAAAGTACTACACTTAAAAGTGTAAGGCCCCTCCCCTTCTGGCTATACACCCCCCCGTGGGATCACGGGCTCCTCAGTTTTAGTGCAAAAGCAAGAAGGAGGAAAGCCAATAACTGTTTTAAATACAAATTCAACCCGAGAAACAACCTCGGAGAACTGAACTGTTCAACATGAACAACATGTGCACCCGAAAAAAACAAATTTCCTAAGAAAAACAGGGCGGGTGCTGGGTCTCCCAATTGGAGCTAGAAGAAAAGGAATTTACGGTAAGTAAACAAAATTCCCTTCTTCTTTGTCGCTCCTAATTGGGAGACCCAGACAATTGGGACGTCCAAAAGCAGTCCCTGGGTGGGTAAAAGAATACCTCGTGATAGGGCCGTCAAACAGCCCTTTCCTACAGGTGAGCCACCGCCGCCTGAAGGACTTGTCTACCTAGGCCGGCATCCGCCGAAGCGTAGGTATGCACCTGATAATGCTTGGTAAAAGTGTGCAGACTCGACCAGGTAGCCGCCTGGCACACCTGCTGAGCCGTAGCCTGGTGCCGTAATGCCCAGGACGCACCCACGGCTCTGGTAGAATGGGCTTTCAGTCCTGATGGAATCGGAAGCCCAGCAGAACGGTAGGTGTGAAGAATTGGTTCCTTGATCCAACGTGCAAGGGTGGATTTGGAAGCTTGCGACCCTTTACGCTGACCAGCGACAAGGACAAAGAGTGCATCCGAGCGGCGCAGAGGCGCCGTGCGGGAAATGTAGATCCTGAGTGCTCTCACCAGATCCAATAAATGCAAACCTTTTTCAAATTGGTGAACTGGATGCGGACACAAAGACGGTAAAGTGATATCTTGATTGAGATGAAAGGAAGATACCACCTTGGGAAGAAATTCTGGAATTGGACGCAGAACTACCTTGTCCTGGTGAAACACCAGGAATGGAGATCTGCATGATAACGCCGCCAGCTCGGACACTCTCCGAAGAGACGTGACCGCCACTAGAAAGGACACTTTCTGTGAAAGACGAGAAAGGGAAACCTCCTTCATAGGCTCGAAAGGCGGCTTTTGGAGAGCAATTAGAACCTTGTTCAGGTCCCAGGGCTCCAATGGCCGCTTGTAAGGGGGGACGATATGACAAACCCCTTGCAGGAACGTGCGTACCTGAGGAAGTCGCGCCAGGCGTTTCTGAAAAAATACGGATAGCGCGGAGACTTGACCCTTAAGGGAGCCAAGCGACAAACCTTTTTCCAACCCAGACTGCAGGAAGGAAAGAAAAGTAGGCAATGCAAAAGGCCAGGGAGAAACTCCCTGAGCCGAGCACCAAGATAGGAATATCCTCCACGTCCTGTGGTAGATCTTGGCGGAGGATGGTTTCCTAGCCTGTCTCATGGTGGCAACCACTTCATGAGATAAACCTGAGGCCGCTAGGATCCAGGACTCAATGGCCACAGTCAGGTTCAGGGCCGCAGAATTCAGATGGAAAAACGGCCCTTGAGACAGCAAGTCTGGACGGTCTGGTAGTGCCCACGGATGGCCTACCGTGAGGTGCCACAGATCCGGGTACCACGACCTCCTTGGCCAGTCTGGAGCGACGAGAATGGCGCGGCGGCAGTCGGACCTGATTTTGCGGAGCACTCTGGGCAACAATGCCAGAGGTGGGAACACATACGGTAGTCGGAACTGCGACCAATCTTGAACTAAGGCGTCTGCCGCCAGAGCTCGGTGATCGTGAGACCGTGCCATGAAAACCGGGACCTTGTTGTTGTGCCGTGACGCCATCAGGTCGACGTCCGGCATCCCCCAGCGGCGACAGATCTCCTGAAACACGTCCGGGTGAAGGGACCATTCCCCTGCGTCCATGCCCTGGCGACTGAGAAAGTCTGCTTCCCAGTTTTCTACGCCTGGGATGTGAACGGCGGATATGGTGGATGCCGTGTCTTCCACCCACGTCAGAATCCGCCGGACTTCCTGGAAGGCTTGCCGACTGCGTGTTCCCCCTTGGTGGTTGATGTATGCCACCGCTGTGGAGTTGTCCGACTGAATTCGGATCTGCTTGCCTTCCAGCCACTGTTGGAAGGCTTGTAGGGCAAGATAGACTGCTCTGATCTCCAGAACATTGATCTGAAGGGTGGACTCTTTCCGAGTCCACGTACCCTGAGCCCTGTGGTGGAGAAACACTGCTCCCCACCCTGATAGACTCGCATCTGTCGTGACCACCGCCCAGGATGGGGGTAGGAACGACTTTCCTTTTGACAATGAGGTGGGAAGAAGCCACCACCGGAGAGATTCCTTGGCTGCCTGAGAGAGGGAGACCTCCCTGTCGAGGGACGTCGACTTCCCGTCCCATTGGCGGAGAATGTCCCATTGTAGTGGACGCAGATGAAACTGCGCAAAAGGAACTGCTTCCATTGCTGCTACCATCTTCCCTAGGAAGTGCATGAGGCGCCTCAAGGGGTGCGACTGGCCCTGAAGGAGAGATTGCACCCCTATCTGTAGCGAGCACTGTTTGTCCAGTGGAAGTTTCACTATCGCTGAGAGAGTATGAAACTCCATGCCAAGATATGTTAGTGATTGGGTCGGGGTTAGATTTGACTTTGAAAAGTTGATAATCCACCCGAAACTCTGGAGAGTCTTCAGTGCCACGTTCAGGCTGTGTTGGCATGCCTCTTGAGAGGGTGCCTTGATAAGTAGATCGTCCAAATACGGGATCACGGAGTGACCTTGTGAGTGCAGGACTGCTACTACTGCTGCCATGACCTTGGTGAAGACCCGAGGGGCTGTCACCAGCCCGAAAGGTAGAGCTACGAACTGTTCGCAATTGGCACGTGGAGATAAGCATCCTTGATGTCTATTGATGCTAGGAAATCTCCTTGAGACATTGAGGCGATAACGGAGCGGAGAGATTCCATCCTGAACCTCCTGGTTTTTACGTGTTTGTTGAGCAGCTTTAGATCCAGGACGGGACGGAACGACCCGTCTTTCTTTGGCACCACAAACAAATTGGAGTAAAAACCGTGACCTTGTTCCTGAAGAGGAACAGAAGTCACCACTCCTTCCGCCTTTAGAGCGGACACCGCTTGCAGCAGAGCATCGGCTCGGTCGGGCGGTGGGGAAGTTCTGAAGAAGCGAGTTGGAGGACGAGAGCAGAGCTCTATCCTGTACCCGTGAGACAGAATGTCTCTCACCCAACGGTCTTTGACCTGTGACAACCAAATGTCGCCAAAGCGGGAGAGCCTGCCACCGACCGAGGATGCGGAGAGAGGAGGCTGAGAGTCATGAGGAAGCCGTCTTGGTAACGGTTCTTCCGGCTGGCTTTTTTGGGCGTGATTGAGTCCGCCAAGAATCTGAGCCCCTCTGATCCTTCTGAGTCCTTTTGGACGAGTAGAATTGGGACCTGCCTGAGCCTCGAAAGGACCGAAAACCAGACTGTCCCCTCCTCTGTTGAGGTTTGTTTTGTCTGGGCTGAGGTAAGGATGAATCCTTACCCTTGGAGTGTTTAATGATTTCATCCAAACGCTCACCAAACAATCGGTCACGAGAAAAAGGCAAACTGGTTAAGCACTTCTTGGAAGCAGAATCTGCCTTCCATTCTCTCAACCACAGGGCTCTGCGCAAAACCACAGAGTTGGCTGACGCCACCGCCGTACGGCTCGTAGAGTCTAGGACAGCATTAATCGCGTAAGACGCGAATGCAGACATTTGAGAGGTCAAGGGTGCCACCTGCGGAGCAGATGTACGTGTGACCGTGTCGACCTGTGTAAGCCCAGCTGAAATAGCTTGGAGTGCCCATACGGCTGCGAATGCTGGCGCCAACGACGCTCCAATAGCTTCATAGATGGATTTTAACCAGAGCTCCATCTGTCTGTCAGTGGCATCTTTAAGTGCCGCCCCATCTTCCACTGCAACTAGAGATCTGGCTGCAAGCCTGGAGATTGGAGGGTCCACCTTGGGACACTGTGTCCAGCCCTTGACCACGTCAGGGGGAAAAGGATAGCGTGTATCTTTAAGCCGTTTGGAAAAACGCTTATCTGGATAAGCGTGATGTTTCTGGATTGCGTCTCTAAAGTCAGAGTGGTCCAGAAACGTGCTTAATTTACGCTTGGGATACCTGAAATGGAATTTCTCCTGCTGTGAAGCTGCCTCCTCCGCAAGAGG
Organism: Anomaloglossus baeobatrachus; assembly: GCF_048569485.1. NCBI lineage: Eukaryota > Metazoa > Chordata > Amphibia > Anura > Aromobatidae > Anomaloglossus > Anomaloglossus baeobatrachus. The sequence continues at coordinate 242,096,338 of NC_134359.1, forward strand.
AGCTGGTGGAGAAATGTCTAACATCCTATTGATGGACGCTATAAGATCATTCACTATGGCGTCACCATCCGGGGTATCTAGATTGAGAGCGGCCCCAGCATCAGACTCCTGATCAGTTACATCCGCCTCATCACACAGAGAGTCGTCCCGCTGGGACCCTGACCAGTGTGATGAAGTTGAGGGTCGCTCATAGCGAGCCCGCTTAGGTTGTCTGGGACTGTCGTCCGAGTCAGAGCCGTCACCCTGGGGTGCATATGACACCCCCGGAGCTAGGAAGTGGTCCAGCTGAGGGGGACCAGGGGGCAATGGATCAACAGTGCCCATGGTCTGAGTTACTGGTCTAGACTGCAATGTTTCAAGAATTTTAGACATAGTCATAGACAATTTGTCAGCAAAAGCTGCAAACTCCGTCCCTGTCACCTGGACAGCATTTACAGGTGGTTCTCCCTGGGTCACCTCTAGCAGCGGCCCCAGCTGCGCAATTGCCACAGGGGCCGAGCACTGCACACAATGGGGGTCAGTGGAACCTGCCGGTAGAGTAGCCCCACATGCGGTACAAGCAGCATATAAAGTCCGTGCCTTGGCACTTTTGCTTTTTGCGGACGACATGCTGTTATCTCCTTGAGAAATCTAAGGAGGGTATATAGCAGAAAATCACCAGCGACTGTACAGTGCAAAGTATTGCCAGCACAAAATACAAAAGTACACTATGGCACAAGTGGGGGAGAGCCCTTGAGGGCTGCTTACCGCCCGCTGAAAAGCGGGTGTGAGATCGTAGAATCCCTTGTCTGGGTCTCCCAGCCTCCCCTCCGCAGTTCAGCGTGCAGGCAGGAATGGCTGCCGGCGTCCTGTGAAGAAGGGCGGACCGTGGGCGTCCCAAACAAAAGAGCGGGAAGCTGCGTCCCCCTGTGCCTAGTGTGAGGGCTGGAGTATGTAAAACAGACTCCAGCTCTTAACGCTGCTGGACTGTACAGCGTCCCGCCCTCCTCCTGACTGGCAGGTCCGGGGGCGGGAACGATACGAACTAGGCCGCAAAAGCCGGGGACTGTAGTAATCTAGCGCGGCCGTCATATATGCACGGCCAGCGCGGAAGTCCCCGGCGCACCACAAATCCCAGCCGCGACCAGTAAACACTGACCCCAGCGGCCGGATCGGCCGATCGTACAAAGTCACCTCACTCAGCAGAGCTGTAGTGAGTAACGGCACCAGCGCAGCAGCGCTGTTTACCCCGGCGCACTAACACACCCAGCAATGCTGCAGTGTGCGTGCGATAAGCACGGGGACACGGAGTACCTTGATGGAGCAGGGTCCTGTCCCTGAGAAAACTCCGCTCCGTATCCAGCAGATCCTCCAGGGGCTGTGGATGGAGCACGGCCTCAGTGCCCGGAGACCGGTAAAGTCCCACTTCACCCAGAGCCCTAATGGGGATGGGGAAGGAATCAGCATGTGGGCTCCAGCCTCCGTACCCGCAATGGGTACCTCAACCTTAACAAACACCGCCGACAGAAAGTGGGGTGAGAAGGGAGCATGCTGGGGGCCCTCGTATGGGCCCTCTTTTCTTCCATCCGACATAGTCAGCAGCTGCTGCTGACTAAACAGTGGAGCTATGCGTGGATGTCTGGCCTCCTTCGCACAAAGCATAAAACTGAGGAGCCCGTGATCCCACGGGGGGGTGTATAGCCAGAAGGGGAGGGGCCTTACACTTTTAAGTGTAGTACTTTGTGTGGCCTCCGGAGGCAGTAGCTATACACCCAATTGTCTGGGTCTCCCAATTAGGAGCGACAAAGAAATACGGTATATATTATATATATATATATATATATATATATATACATACATACATATACACATATACATACACATATATTATATATATATATATATATATATATATATATATATATATATATATATATATATATATATATATATATATATATATATATATATATATATATATATATATATATAAAGGGAATTTTGTTACTTACCGTAAATTCCTTTTCTTCTAGCTCTTATTGGGAGACCCAGACGATTGGGGTATAGCTACTGCCCTCTGGAGGCCACACAAAGCACTACATTAAAAGTGCAAGGCCCCTCCCCCTCTGGCTATACCCCCCCCGTGGTATCACGGGTTCTCCAGTTTTAGTGCCAAAGCAAGAAGGAGGAAGCCAATAACTGGTTTAAACAAATTAACTCCGAATAACATCGGAGAACTGAAAAACCGTTCAACATGAACAACATGTGTACCCGCAAACAACAAAAAAACATCCCGAAGGACAACAGGGCGGGTGCTGGGTCTCCCAATAAGAGCTAGAAGAAAAGGAATTTACGGTAAGTAACAAAATTCCCTTCTTCTTCAGCGCTCTATTGGGAGACCCAGACGATTGGGACGTCCAAAAGCTGTCCCTGGGTGGGTAAAGAAATACCTCATGTTAGAGCTGCAAAACAGCCCTCCCCTACGGGGGTGTCACTGCCGCCTGCAGGACTCTTCTACCTAAGCTGGCATCCGCCGAAGCATAGGTATGCACCTGATAATGCTTGGTGAAAGTGTGCAGACTGGACCAGGTAGCTGCCTGGCACACCTGTTGAGCCGAAGCCTGGTGACGTAATGCCCAGGACGCACCCACGGCTCTGGTTGAGTGGGCTTTTAGCCCTGAAGGAACCGGAAGCCCCGCAGAACGGTAGGCCTCTAGAATTGGTTCTTTGATCCATCGAGCCAGGGTGGCTTTAGAAGCCTGCAACCCCTTGCGCGGACCAGCGACAAGGACAAAAAGTGCATCGGCACGGCGCATGGGCGCCGTGCGGGAAATGTAGATTCTGAGTGCTCTCACCAGATCTAGCAAACGTAAGTCCTTTTCATACCGGTGAACCGGATGAGGACAAAACGAAGGCAAGGATATATCCTGATTAAGATGAAAAGAGGATACGACCTTAGGGAGAAACTCCGGAATAGGGCGCAGCACTACCTTGTCCTGGTGGAACACCAGGAAGGGAGCCTTGGATGACAGAGCTGCCAGCTCAGACACTCGCCGAAGCGATGTGATCGCAACAAGAAACGCCACTTTCTGTGACAGCCGAGAAAAGGAAACTTCCTTCAGAGGCTCGAAGGGCGGCTTCTGGAGAGCAACTAGTACCCTGTTCAGATCCCATGGATCTAACGGCCGCTTGTACGGGGGCACAATATGACAGACCCCCTGCAGGAACGTGCGCACCTTAGAAAGACGTGCTAGACGCTTCTGAAAAAACACGGATAGTGCCGAAACTTGCCCTTTAAGGAAGCTGAGCGACAAGCCCTTTTCTAACCCCGATTGCAGGAAGGAAAGAAACTTGGGCAATGCAAATGGCCAGGGAGACACTCCCTGAGCAGAGCACCAGGATAAGAAAATCTTCCACGTTCTGTGGTAGATCTTAGCCGAATTCGACTTTCTAGCTTGTCTCATTGTGGCAACGACTCCTTGAGATAATCCTGCAGATGCTAGGATCCAGGACTCAATGGCCACACAGTCAGGTTCAGGGCCGCAGAATTCTGATGGAAAAACGGCCCTTGGGACAGTAAGTCTGGTCGGTCTGGCAGTGACCACGGTCGACCGATCGTGAGATGCCACAGATCCGGATACCACGACCTCCTCGGCCAGTCTGGAGCGACGAGTATGATGCGGCTGCACTCGGATCTGATCTTGCGTAGCACTCTGGGCAAGAGCGCCAGAGGCGGAAACACGTATGGGAGCTGAAACTGCGACCAATCTTGAACCAAGGCGTCTGCCGCCAGAGCTCTTTGATCGCGCGACCTCGCCATGAATGCCGGGACCTTGTTGTTGTGCCGGGATGCCATTAGGTCGACGTCCGGCACTCCCCAGCGGCGACAGATTTCCTGAAACACGTCCGGGTGAAGGGACCATTCCCCTGCGTCCATGCCCTGGCGACTGAGGAAGTCTGCTTCCCAGTTTTCTACGCCTGGGATGTGAACCGCGGATATGGTGGATGCTCTGTCCTCCACCCACATTAGAATGCGCCGGACTTCTTGGAAGGCTTGCCGACTGCGCGTCCCTCCTTGGTGGTTGATGTATGCCACCGCTGTGGAGTTGTCCGATTGGATTCGGATCTGCTTTCCTTCCAGCCACTGTTGGAAGGCCAGTAGAGCAAGATACACTGCTCTGATCTCCAGAACATTGATCTGAAGGGTGGACTCCTGCGGAGTCCACGTCCCCTGAGCCCTGTGGTGGAGAAATACTGCTCCCCACCCTGACAGACTCGCATCTGTCGTGACTACTGCCCAGGATGGGGGCAGGAAGGATCTTCCCTGAGACAATGAGGTGGGAAGGAGCCACCATTGTAGGGAGTCCTTGGCCGTCTGGGAAAGCGAGACTTTCCTGTCCAGGGACGTTGACTTCCCGTCCCATTGGCGGAGAATGTCCCATTGAAGTGGGCGCAGATGAAACTGCGCAAAGGGAACTGCTTCCATGGCTGCCACCATCTTCCCTAGGAAATGCATGAGGCGCCGCAAGGGATGCAACTGGCCCTGCAGAAGAGATTGCACCCCTGTCTGTAGTGACCGCTGCTTGTTCAGCGGAAGCTTCACTATCGCTGCTAGAGTATGAAACTCCATGCCAAGATACGTTAGTGATTGAGTCGGTGATAGGATCGACTTTGGAAAGTTGATGATCCATCCGAAAGACTGTAGGGTCTCCAGCGTAGCATTCAGGCTGTGCTGACATGCCTCTTGAGAGGGAGCTTTGACCAATAAATCGTCTAGGTAAGGGATCACCGAGTGTCCCTGAGAGTGCAAGACTGCTACCACCGCCGCCATGACCTTGGTGAAGACCCGTGGGGCTGTTGCCAGACCAAATGGCAGAGCTACGAACTGAAAATGGTCGTCTCCTATCACAAAACGTAGAAAACGTTGATGTTCTGTAGCAATTGGCACGTGGAGATAAGCATCTTTGATGTCTATTGAGGCAAGGAGGTCTCCTCTGGACATTGAGGCAATGACAGAACGCAGGGTTTCCATCCGGAACTTCCTGGCGTGCACATGTTTGTTGAGCCGTTTTAGGTCCAGAACAGGACGGAACGAGCCGTCCTTTTTTGGAACCACAAAGAGATTGGAGTAAAACCCTTGCCCTTGTTCCTGAGGAGGGACTGGGATCACCACTCCTTCCGCTCTTAGGGAGCCCACCGCCTGCAGCAGAGCATCTGCTCGGTCTGGATGTGGGGAGGTTCTGAAGAACCGAGCTGGAGGACGAGAATTGAACTCGATTCTGTACCCGCGAGACAAAATGTCCGTCACCCACCGGTCTTTGACCTGTGACATCCAAATGCCGGAAAAGCGGGAGAGCCTGCCCCCGACCGGCGATGCGGAGGGAGGGGGCTGGAAGTCATGAGGTAGCCGCTTTGGAAGCGGTACCTCCATTTGCTTTCTTGGGGCGCGTGTGAGCCCGCCACGAATCTGAGTTTCTTTGCGTCCTCTGAGTCCCTTTGGACGAGGTAAATGGTGTCTTGCCCGAACCTCGAAAGGACTGAAACCTCTGCTGCCACTTTTTCTGCTGAGGTTTGGTTGTTCTGGGTTGTGGTAAAGAGGAGTCTTTACCCTTAGACTGCTTAATGATATCAGCCAATGGCTCGCCAAACAGTCTATCTCTAGATAAAGGCAAACTGGTTAAACATTTTTTGGAACCAGCATCTGCTTTCCAGTCCTTTAACCACAAGGCTCTGCGCAAAACTACCGAATTGGCGGACGCCATTGAGGTGCGACTGGTAGATTCTAGGACCGCATTGATAGCGTAAGACGCAAACGCCGACATCTGCGTGGTAAGGTGCGCCACTTGCGGCACTGCTGGATGTATGATAGCATCCACTTTTGCTAAGCCAGCTGAAATAGCCTGGAGTGCCCATACGGCTGCGAATGCCGGAGCAAACGACGCGCCGATAGCTTCATAGACAGATTTTAACCAAAGGTCCATCTGTCTGTCATTGGCATCTTTAAGTGAAGCGCCATCCTCCACTGCAACTATGGACCTAGCTGCGAGTTTGGAAATCGGGGGGTCTACCTTTGGACACTGTGTCCAGCGCTTGACCACCTCAGGGGGGAAAGGGAAACGCGTATCTTTAGATCGTTTAGAGAAACGCCTTTCTGGGTGAGCGTCGTGCTTCTGGATTGATTCTCTGAAGTCAGCGTGATCCAACAAAGCACTCAATTTACGCTTGGGATAAAGGAAACGAAACTTCTCCTGCTCCGCAGCCGCCTCTTCTGCTGAAGGGGCTGGGGGAGAAATATCCAACAGCCTATTGATGGCTGAGATAAGGTCGTTTACCATGGCATCCCCATCAGGGGTATCCAGGTTGAGAGGGGTTCCAGGAATGGATTCCTGATCACTCTCATCAGACACATCACAGGGAGACTGATTGCGCTGAGACCCTGAGCAGTGTGATGACGTCGAGGGTCTTTCCCAGCGAGCTCGCTTAGGGTGGCTGGGGCTATCATCTGAGTCATAATCCTCGGCCTGTGAAGCCGGGGACCCCCCTGTGGGCTGGATTAATTCCAAGTGAGGGGGACCTGAGGACAGAGGCCTCGCCGTGCCCAAAGACTGAGCCCCATGCATAGATTGCAAGGTTTCAAGGATTTTTGCCATAGAGACAGACATATTATCAGCAAAAACTGCAAAGTCTGTCCCTGTCACCGGGGCAGGACTTACAGGCGTCTCAGCCTGGGTCACTCTCCCTCCTGACTCCGGCTGGCGAAGCAGCACCGGGTCGGAGCATTGCACACAATGGGGGTCATCGGAGCCTGCTGGTAGATTAGCCCCACATGCAGCACCCGCAGTATACACAGCCCTAGCCTTGGCAGCCTTGCGTTTTGAGGATGGCATGTTGTTGCTTCCACAGAGTGATCTGGGAGATGCAGCCAGAAGCGACCTCACAGTGCAAGAAATACAATATCTCTATATCCTACACAGTACACCGATACACCGTGAGGCACTAGAGGGACCAGCACAGAAAAATCGCTTACCGCCCGCTTAAAAAGCGGGTGTGTGGTCGCCAGATAGCCCCTAGTCCAGGTCTCCCAGAGCCTTGCGTCCTTCCTCCAGCCAGACTGCATGTAATGGCTGCCGGCGTCCTGAGAGAGAAGGGGGGCGGGCCCTGGGCGTTCCTGGCTAAGAGCGGGAAGCCTGCTTCCCTCTGTGCCTAGTGTGAGGGCTGGAGCATGTAAATCAGGCTCCAGCCCTCGTCGCTGCTAGCGAACAGCGTCTCTCCCCTACCCTGAATGACAGGGTGGGGGCGGGAACGAATCGGAGCTGCCGGCGTCCTAGGCCCAAAAAGCCGGGGACTCAATTTATAACCGCCGCCGCCGTAAAAGCGCGGACGGCGGATCCCCGGCGCACCACAAGTCACAGCAGCGCCGCCCGGTCCAGAGGGGGTCGGCGCTGCGTTCCCATACACAAACAATCCCCCAGTAATCTGTAGGGACACTAACTCCAACGTTGCGGTCCCCGGCGCACTACAACACCCAGCCAGCCCGGAGTGTGTCTGTGCCTGCCGGGGACACAGAGTACCTGTATGATGCAGGGCCTGTCCCTGATCGTACTCCTGCTCCGTCTCCATCAGGTTCTAATGGGTCTGTGGATGGAGCCCGGCGTCAGAGCTGAGAGGCCGGCAGGATCCCACTTCCACAGAGCCCTACCAGGGGATGTGGAAGGAAAACAGCATGTCAGGCTCCAGCCCTGTACCAGCAATAGGTACCTCAACCTTACAACACCATCCAGGGGTGAGAAGGGAGCATGCTGGGGACACTATATGTGTCCTCTTTTCTTCCATCCGAAATAGTCAGCAGCTACTGCTGACTAAAATCTGTGGAGCTATGCATGGAATGTCTGACCTCCTTCGCACACAAAGCTAAAACTGGAGAACCCGTGATACCACGGGGGGGGTATAGCCAGAGGGGGAGGGGCCTTGCACTTTTAATGTAGTGCTTTGTGTGGCCTCCAGAGGGCAGTAGCTATACCCCAATCGTCTGGGTCTCCCAATAGAGCGCTGAAGAAATATATATATATATATATATATATACACACACACACACATATATACATATATACATATATACATATATACACACATATATATACACACTATATATATATATATATATATATATATATATATATATATATATATATATATATATATATATATATATATATATATATATATATATATATATATATATATATATATACACATACATACATACATACATACATACATACATACACACATACATACACACATACATACATACATACACACATACATACATACACACATACATACACACATACATACACACACACACACACGCCATGCTAATCTACTAGTCCCAAGGGCATTCTATCTCCCGACTAGTCCGCCCTCTTAGCATGTTAGTATGCCCACAGGGGTGTAGTAACATGCTGTTCAATGCAGTGTCACCAGCTGTGACGCGCGTACCTGTGTTCGCTGTGACCGCTTTTCTGAATGCCCAGCACTTCCGGTCATGCGCAGTATGAAGCCGGGTGTATGCGTCCCAGCTTCAGAGAAATCTACTGCGCATGACTGGAACACAGGTACGCGCGTCACAGCTGGTGATGCTGAATTGAATAGCATGTTAGTATGGCCACAAGGGTGTACTAACATGCTAAGAGGAAGGACTAGTTGGGGGATATTACGCCCTTGGGACTAGTCCCTGGCCTCATTAGCATATCAAAAGGATCTTTAGAAATACTATTTCTATAGATCTCTTTATCTATGCTAGTGTATACAGGGATGGTTAGGCAGGGATTAGCAATATGCACCCAGAACTGCTCATGGTTGTGGCTGCATATTGCACCTGACAGGATCCCTTTAAAGGTTTAATCAGATCCCTGGGTATACAGCCATGAATGTAGCCATAAGCATCAGCAATAATAACCTCAGTCTTCTTTTTTCCTGCATGCTGAAGGCAAACTCTCGTGGAGGGGTGCTGAGCTCGGCTTCCGTCGCCTCGATCTGACTTAGTCCCCGGGACAGTGAGCGTTTCTGCCGCGTGCTTCTCCTCGAGTCCATAGTGCCATAAGTCGACGGTTTCCTGCGCACCAGGGACTGGTAACTTGGTAACTCGTGTAAGAACTGGTTAGGAATACCCGCGCTCCCGTCCGGGAGAAAGACATCTGAAATACAAAAAGCTGCACTTTAATGCTGAACTCTTACACGTTATACTAACAAGAATCTCCCATCGGTGGTAGACACTCTGTAAGGTCCACTTCACACGTCTGTGAAAATTACGCACGTTTTTCATGGACGTGTCAAAGGTGCGTATTGGCCGCCGTGAGCCGGTTTTATGGCACAACGTGTGTTCTCCGTGTGTTATCCGTGATAACACACGGAGAACCGGAACTTTCTGCTCACCTGTCCCTGGTGCTGATCTTTGGACTCCGGTCTTGCCGACTCCCTGCTCCTGCTGCTTCCGGCCCGCAGTGCAGTGAATATTCAATGAGCATAAAGACGGCAGGGCTGGAGAAGGGGAGTATAAATTTAATTTTTTTTTACAAATACGTGTGTTTTCTCCAGTGCGTGTCACACAAATCAAATCCGTGCGGTCCGTGTTCGGGTCGTGTGACACTCGTGATGCCGGAGAAAACGGACATGTCTACGTGTGGAGCACATGGGCACACGGTACATAGCAAAACATGCACGTGTGCGCAAAACCGTTGATTTTAATGGGTCTACGTGTGCCCATGTCTCTGGTACGTGATGAAACAGACCAAACACGTACCGGAGACACGGACGTGTGAAGGAGGCCTAAATCAGTTTTTGACCCTTTACTGACCGTTGACCCTGACAAGAGATACTAAAGCCAATCTCCATCTGCAAACTGCTGTTTCAGGGTATTCACCCCTCATGAGTACAAAGCAAACTTTTGCTAGATGAATAATTTTATTTCTACAGCACCAACATATTCCGCAGCACTTTACAATTAAGCAGGGCATGTACAGACAATAAAAACAATACAAAGTAACAAGTAATTCAACAATTACAGAAATCGCAAGCTTACAATCTACAATGGAAATGGGGGGGGTAAGAGGACACGATAAAGAGTGCTCGTCATGTACAGTCCACCATCATTATAATTAATAGGGGTTCTCCTAATGCAAGCTACTTGCTCTCAGTAAAGGACTTGGCTTAATATGCAGTTTTACTCCTGACCTCCTACTTCGATAGGGGCGGTGTGCTCCTCAAGATGGCCGTGGTGTGGTTGCACCATCTCCCAGAAGTGGCAGAAGCTCAGGGAAGCTGATGCTTATGGGATCTGCCAGATTCACAGACACAAGCGGAAGCACACACCTCGCTCGTGTCACGCTCTCCATGCCTAGGCCATGGGCCAAACTGGGACTAGGGTGGCTGGTAAGTTAGGCAACGATTGTTGTACCTTGTGATTTCACCTATTGATGAATTTAAGACAAACCCTCTAAGCAGTGTGTCTGACGTCTAGAAGTAAGCCCGTACATGTCAGATCTCTAATGACAGCCAGTCCCTCTCTAAATATACGTAAATTAAAAATGACAGTTATGCTTTACATTAATAAATCAATAGTGCACATGAAAATAGGCAACTATGTAATATAGTGGAACCTCGGTTTATGAGTATTTCGCTATATGAGCAAAGCTTGCTGTAAATTTGTAACTCAATTTACGAGCAAGCTTTGCTGTACGAGCAAATACTCACCGCACACACTTCCGGTTCCATACTTTCACCGTGCTCTAACCCGCTCTTGCAGTCTGCACAAACACACACAAGCACACATATTATTGCTCACCTTACCGTCCGTTCCATCACCGGTCTCCCGGTTCTTGTAGTTCACCGGTATAGGATGTGAATCGAGTAACCATCGCGACAATGGAGGAACTTCCGCTCTCAGCCGCTACTCAAAGGCAGCGCAGAGGTCCGGCATCGTTTGCGATGGTTACCCAATACACATCATGTACCGGCGAACTACAAGAACCATGAGGCCGGCGATGGAACGAAAGGTAAGGTCAGCATAATATCTTTGTGTGTGCGCATGTGTTTGTGTGTGGAGTGGCACAATAGGGGACCAGGATGGGAGATTGCACAAGTTGTGGAATGAATTGTCTGCATTGCAATGATTTCCTATGGGACATTTTGCTTTGCTAGACGAGTAACTTGGTTTACAAGCACACTCCCAGAACGGATTGTTCTCGTTAACCAAGGTTCCCCTGTGTATCTTATCAGACAAATCAGCTTCTTTCTCTGCCAGAATGGATCAGTCATTATCAACATCCTCAATTCTGAGGTCAAATCTATATTCAGAGAAGACTTTCCCATTAGGGTAAGTTCACACAGTGCGTTTTTCTCGGCGTTTTTGCGCGTTTTTCGGGTGCGTTTTTGCTCAGAAAACTGCATCACTTTGCTTTCCCAGCAAAGTCTATGAGTTTTTATTTTTGCTGTCTGCCCACAGCGTTTTTTTAGCTGCGTTTTTGTGCTGCACACAAAAACGCAGCATGTCAATTAATTTTGCGTTTTCTACCCATTGAGTTCAATGAGATGTTCAAAAATGCAATGAAAAACGCAAATTGCAAATATAGCTGCGTTTTAGTGCGTTTCTATGACTAAAAACGCAGCTATAAACGCAAGGGGTAGATAGTAAAGTGACATGTACAGGAAGAGGATTCCTTCTGTCAGTAAATACAGAAGCGTGAATCCTCCCTATACCGCCACCGCAGCTTCTACCTCCCGTGCGGTGCCATGTACGGGCAGAAGGTGGATGCAGCTGCGAAATCAATAGTGAACAGTAGAAAAAAAAATGTCATGCTCACCTGTCTGCAGACTCCCGGTGCATGTCCGCTCCCAGCTCCTCTTCCCGGAACCGCCGCTCCGGCTGTGTGCAGTTATCCCGGGCACATCCGATGGCTGCAGGACCTGGCGGTGGATCACCTGATGCGGTCACCTGACGCATCAGCTGATCGTAAGTCTCGCGGTGATGCCGGCGCCCGGCCGGTTTCACCTATCAGCTGATCCTGCCGTCAAGAAGCTTCATCAGCTGATTACCGGCAGCTCCTGCAGCGATCAGATGGGATCAGACTCCCGTCCGATCGCTCCAGGAGCTGCTGGTAATCAGCACATAAGTGAGTATTTTTTTTTTTGCACTGATGCATCATCTGATTGTATAAATCGGCTTTTATACAATCAGCTGATGTGTGATGTGATTCACGTCCTTTAACCTGATACATCATTTGATCGCTTTGACTTCCAGCAAACCGATCAGATGGTATTGGATCCGTATTGGACGGCGCGGGACCCTTGACCCAGGATTACTGCAGAGGGGAGTTCTTTATTTCAATAAAGATGGAGTCACTAATTGTGTGGTGTTTTATTTCTAATAAAAATATTTTCTGTGTGTTGTGTTTTTTTTAATCTTTACTAGAAATTCATGGTGGCTATGCCTAATATTGGCGTGACACCATGAATTTCTGGCTTAGGGCCAGCTGATAATATACAGCTAGCCCTAACCCCATTATTACCGAGCGAGCCACCCATCACCAGGGCAGCTGGAAGAGTTAGGTGCAGCGCCTGAAGATGGCGCTTCTATGGAAGCGCCATTTTCTGGGGTGGCTGCGGACTGCAATTCGCAGCAGGGGTGCCCAGAAAGCATGGGCACCCTGCACTGCGGATTCCAATCCACAGCTGCCTTGTTGTACCTGGCTGGACTCAAAAATTGGGCGAAGCCCACGTCATTTTTTTTTCCAATTATTTCATGAAATAATTAAAAAAAAAAAAAGGGCTTCCCTATATTTTTGGTTCCCAGCTGGGTACAAATAGGCAGCTGGGGGTTGGGGGCAGCCCGTACCTGCCTGCTGTACCTGGCTAGCATACAAAAATATGGCGAAACCCACGTCATTTTTTTGGAGGACAAAAAACTCCTGGATGGAGGATGCTGAGCCTTGTAGTTCTGCAGCTGTATGCTCTCCTGCATACACTATTGGATGTAGGATGCTGAGCCTTGTAGTTCGGCAGCTGCTGTCTGCTCTCCTGCATATACTATTGGATGTAGGATGCTGAGCCTTGTAGTTCTGCAGCTGCTTTCTGCTCTCCTGCATACACTATTGGATGGAGTATGCTGAGCCTTGTAGTTCTGCTCCCCCTGCCTCTCCCTCCAGAATACAGTCCTGTATGGAGCATGCTGAGCCTTGTAGTTCTGCAGCTGTCTGCTCTCCTGCATACACTAGTGGAGAATGAAGAACATATTGAAGAAGGAAATGACATCAGACCTTTTTTTTTTTGTTTTTGTTCAACAATCTTTAATGGCATTGTTCACTGATAAACGCATAAAAACGCAGTGAGCAAAAACACAGCAAAAAACGCACCAAATCATTGTAAAAACGCATGCGTTTTTGCCGCGGGTGCGGTTTTTGCCGCAAAAATGCACAAAAACGCAGCGTAAAAAAAAAGCAGTGTGTGAACCTAGCCTTACTGAGATAGGAGATGGTGGTTGGTACTGATGAGATTCTATGTAGACAGAAGAGTAGGAGGGGGAAGAGCTCTGCCTTTAGCTCCTCCCTCTGCCTCCAGCTCCTCCCATTGCCATAATAATATTTATTCAGGTGTGCTTTACATACATCAGCATCACTGTCCCCATTGGGTCTCACAATCTAAATGCCCTATCTGTAGGTCTTTGGAGTTTGGGAGGAAACCGGAGGAAACCCACAGAAACACGGAGAGAACATACAAACTCTGTGCAGATGTTGTCCGTGGTGGGATTTGAAATCAGGACCCCAGCGCTACAATGCTAACCACTGAGCCACTGTGGCGCCCATCAAACTTTTTAAGCACTAACTGCCATCTCCTTTCTCAGTAATGAGAAATTTGATAATGACTGATCAAGTCTGGCAGAGAAGGAAGCAGATTTCTCTGATAAGAAATATTGCAAAGTGGCTTATTTTCATGTGTACAATTAATTTATGAAATAAGAGTTAAAACGACGGTTATGTGTAAGGGTACCGTCTCACTAAACGACATACCAGCGATTCCGACCACAATATGACCTGGTCAGGATTGCTGGTGCGTCGCTACATGGTCGCTGGTGAGCTGTCAATCAGGCAGATCTCACTAGCGACCAATGACCAGCCACCAGCGACTCGTGGAAACGATGCTGCGCTTGGTAACCAAGGTAAATATCGGGTAACTAAGCAAAATGCTTTGCTTGGTTACCCGATCTTTACCCTGGTTACCAGCGCACACGCTTAGCGCTGGCTCCCTGCACTCGTAGCCATGGTACACATCGGGTTACTAAGCAAAGGGCTTCGCTTAGTTACCCGATGTGTACTCTGGCTACGTGTGCAGGGAGCCAGTACTGGCAGCCTGAGAGCGGCATACGCTAGTAACCAAGGTAAATATCGGGTAAACAAGCAAAGTGCTTCGCTTGGTTACCCGATGTGTACCTTGGTTACCAGCGTCCACAGCTTCCATACACCGGCTCCCTGCACATTCAGATCGTTGCTCTCTCGCTATCAAACACAGCGATGTGTGCTTCACAGCGGGAGAGCAACGAGCAAAAAAATGAACCAGCACTGTGTGTAACGAGCAGCGATCTCACAGCAGGGGCCAGATCACTGCTCAGTGTCACACACAGCGAGATCACTAATGAGGTCACTGGTGCGTCATAAAACCTGTGCATCAGCTGCGATCTCGCTATGTGAGAAGTACCCCTTAAGCAAACTGTGCCAACAAAACCCATATACAGTAAACAATGTACCCAATGGTAATGGCCTAGTGTATGAGGGCAGGGACAGTACATTTTTTTTTCTTATCTCCCCGGAGTCCCCTGCTCCGAGCGCCGACCCAGCGTCCGCCTGCTCAGAGCCCAGCGTCCCCTGCTGTGAGTGCGAGCCCAGCGTCCCCTGCTGTGAGTGCGAGCCCAGCGTCCCCTGCTGTGAGTGCGAGCTCAGCGTCATCTGACATACTTGTATGGGTGCGCTCCCTCCAATGGACCCTGCCAATCACAACAAGCAGTGAGATTTTTTTCTCATACCGAGTCGGCATAAGACAAAAAAAACCAAACACTGGTGGGCACTGCCTCATGGTATAACATTGCTCACGGGGGTTATCTGATAAAGCTTCACGTCTGATGTATACGCCAGCATGAGCAAGCCCTAAAAGTCATATACACAGGGGAAGAGCCGGAGACCACTCCTTTGATTTCCATTATTACGTCCATGTTGCTTCTCTGGTAACGAGCAGTGTCAGTGACACATCCCCTGGAGTGTGAAGGAGTAATGTGGATGTGCCGCAGCTTGTCAGTAACAAGCCCTAGGGCCAGGAGCAGGGCTCTTTACTATGGTTCATTCTCACTACACGAATACAGATCCAGTTACATCTCCAGGGGATCACCCTACAAGCTCGCAGCAGAGATGAGGGGCACTTTCCTGATAAACACTGAGGAGTTCTGATCTTTTATAGAGAAATAATAAGAAACTGGCAGAAAACTAACACAAGACCTACACAACAATGAGACTATCTGGAGAATACAAAGGCACAGGTCCAGTTACAGCCGAGGCAGTAAAGTGATACTCTGGGAAATACAACATTGTGCTGCCATTGCTTGTTCTTCATTTTGACACATAATATAGCTTTTGTATTAAGCCGTTTCTCCACTGTGAATGTGAAATATTAAAATTTTCACATTTATTTTAAAACTGTATACAATGATGACTTAAAAGGGGCATATCACTGCTATGATATGATCGATACTTAGAACAGGTCTTCTATATGGAATTGGTGAGACCTCAACTCCCAGGACCCCCAATAACCGTCTGTTCTCAGCGGTGGTGGAGTAGGAACAATTTGATCAGCATGGCTCGGTCAACTGTTAAAGGGAATTTGTCACCACTTTGACCTTTATAAACTGTTAATATAGGCATACAGATAATAGAATGCTGGAAAGGGCCCTACCTGTATGTCTCATAGCAGATGCTTTGTTGTGGAAATATCATCTTTTATCACTTTATGTAAATGAGGTCTTCCAGGCTATGGGGCGGATGCTGCCTGGGAGATAACTCCGCCTCCAGAGACATACGCCCATATTAAGGGTATGTGTACATAGCGGATGTGTGTGCAGATTTTCCGCACACAAATCTGTATGTTTTGGCAGGAAAAACGCAGCAGAAAATCATGTTTTTTCCAGGTGTTTGCCTATTCGTTTTTCATGCTTTCTTTAGTTATGGCAAACGCGCTGTACCCCCGCGGTCACCGGGTGATGTCACAGCCAGGATCTGGTTCTAACCTACCCAGAGTGGTGCCCGCGCCGCTCCCAGTAGTTTCAATCAATGTGATTGCAGCATTCAGGAGGCAGGGAAAGGATCGCTTATCTCTCACTGGTGATCGGGTCCAAGGACCTGATCGCTGCCATGGCAACCTTGGGTGATCACCATGACAACCGCAAGTTACTGAGCTACGGAGAGCCACACACACACCATGCCGGATGCATGGTGTGTGAGGCCAAGTGTCAGGGTTGCTAGTGCAGCACTGACAGATGTAACCCATTGTAGTGAGCGAGCTCGAGCACTGCAGAGGATTATATCCGCAGGAGAAAACGCTGAATTGACATACTGCAGATGTTCTCTGCACCAAAATCTGCATGCTTAGCAAGTCAGGATTCTCATACACTTTGCTGGGATGGGTTTTTCTTTGCAGTATTGATTAAAATCTACAACAAAAAAAATAAATAAATAAAAAATGCAGCAAAAAAGAAGCATGGGCACACAGCCTTAAAGTTTTAAAAGGTCATAGTAGTGACAGATTCCCTTTAAAGGGAACCTTTCACTAGGTTTTTGCTATCCCGTCAGAGATAAAAATGATATGCGAGCAGAGACCCTGATTCCAGTGATAATCACTGCTGTAGATAATCTCCCAGATATCTGAATGCTGAGCTCTGTATAATCCCACCCACAACACTAATTGGCAGGATTCTGTGTACACTGTGCATAGGCAGAAAGCTGCCAGTTTTGAGGATGGGGTTATACAGAGCTCATGACTATGGAGGACTAGATGAAAGCAGGTTTACTAGTACCAGTGATAATCTACTTATGGTAGAACAGTGATTTTATAAGAACTGTAGCAAGCAGCCCAGTAAGTGACACATTGCTGGAATCAGAGCCTCTGTCCCCACATCTTGTTGCTCTCAGAATAGATAATAACCTGATGACTGATTCTCTGTAATAGCTGATGTCTGGTACTGCAGATCAGCTCTTATTTAAGTTCAGCTCAACTTTGATGTGGTCTGTGGCCATAAATCAGCTGAAAAGGACCGGTAAAGTTACAAACTTTCGGTCAAAAGGACCTCAATGAGATATTTTCAGGTATAAGCTATAGAAACTAATTTTGACTTACCATATTTTTCAGATTATAAGATGCACTTTTCCTCCCAAACATTTGGGAGGAAAATGAGGCGTGCGTCTTAAAATCCGAATGTAGCTTACTGGGGGGCTGTCAGTACGGCTCTGTGTACAGGCGGCCGGGTGCCTGTGGCTGTGTGTCTGCTGCCTGACGGTGCTGGCTGCCTCTCTGTCCCGGTGGCCAACTGCTTCTCTGTGCGGGGGGGGGCGGGCGACTGGGTGGACTGCGGTGGCTGTGCGGTGGGTGTCCCAGTGTGTCTGCGGTCCCGGTGTCAAATGATGGCTCCGGGAGTCAGCGCTTGCACAGATGGAGCTCTTGAATGAGAGCTCCATCTGCGCATGCGCCGCTCCGGGTGCCATTACTTGAACCCGGGACTGCGGACAGACTGGGACACTCACCACACCAGCCTGCTGCGCAACTGACCCGTCGCCGCCACCACTGACTTGTTGCTGCCACCATTGACTGCCGCTGCCACCACCAGCAAAATCTCTGCCTCCGCTTTACCACCACTGACCCGTCACCGCCGCTGCCACCACTGACCCGTCGCCGCCGCTGCCACCAGCACAACCTCTGCCTCCGCTTTACCACCACCACTGCTGCCCCCCTCTGGTAAGACAACATTCATAAGACAGACACCCTTTTGGTTTTTTTTTACCATTTTTTATGTCTAAATTTGGGGTGCGTCTCATAAAACGAAAAATACGGTATGTTACAGCAACCACTAACTTTCAGTCTGCAATCTTCTTTCCTCAATCATTTTCAGGCCCCTCTCATATGCAGTTTACAGCCTCTTTTGTGGGAGCACAGGCTGGATTCGAGCTCTGTGTAAATTCAGGATGGTGTTGTCTTCACATTCTTTCCTGTAGAAGCTCCCAGAATTATTTCCTCTCTTTGTGCTCCGCTCCTTGTCTATAGCCTATGGATCATTATCTTTTTCTCACTAGGTTTGGTAATCTGCATTTCATGACTTTTCCTTTGCTATTCCAATAATCAGCTTTCCATACACTTTATTTTTGAAACTTTTTTTGTTAGAAAGTTTTAGGGTTAAAGTTTATCAGCAATGTCTCATTTTTCCAATAAGGGTACTTTCACACTTGCGTTCAGCGGACTCCGTCACCATGGGGAATAGCGCAGTCCGTTAACGCACTGCGCTATTCTCCATAGACTTGTATGGACGACGCACTGTAACGCAAGTGTCAGCGTTGCATCCGCTGGACGACGCAGCGTCGTTATTTTGACGCTGCGTCGGGTGGAAGGAACACTGCATGTAACTTTTTTTGAGCGGCGGAAACCTTTATTTTATTTTCACAAGGGTAATAGGAAAATAGCACCACACAAGTTGCTGTGTAATTTCTCCTCAGTACACTGATACCCCATACGTGGTGGAACACTACTGTTTGGGGGCACGGCAGGAGCACCATTTGACCTTTTGAATGCAAAATTATCTGGGATACTGGATGCCATGTGGCGATTGCAGAGCCCCTGATGTATCTAAACAGCAACCCCCCCCCACCCCACAAGTGACCCCATTTTGGAAACTAAACCCCACAGGGAATTTTTCTAGATGTGCGATGACCACCTTGAACCCATGGGTGCCTCAAAGAATATTCTAATTTTTCCCACAAAAATGTAGCTTTATACCCTATTTTTTTTTATTTTCACAAGGGTAACCGGAGAAAATGAACCATACAATGTGTTGCGCAATTTATCCTGAATACAGGCATACCCCATATGCGGGGGAAAGCTGCTGTTTGGGTGCACGGCAGGGCTCAGAAAGGAAGGAGTGCAATTTAAATTTTGCAGCGCTGTTTTGGGTGGAATACATTGCAGATACCTATTCACATTTGAACATCCCTGATGTGGAAAAACAGCAGAACCCCCACAAGTGACATTTTGGAAACTACACCTCTAAAGCAATTCATCTAGGGATTTAGTGAGCATTTTTAACCCTCAGGCAAGTCACAAAATTGTATAACATGGGGCTGAGTAAATGTAAAATTGTCATGTTTTCTAATAAAATGTTGCTTTGACCCCAAGTTTTTAATTTTAAAAAGGAGTAATGGGAGAAAACGAAAGATACAAGATACAATTTAATATGCAATTTCTCCTGAGTATACCAATACCCCATAATGTGGCTAAAAGCTACTTTTGAGCAGGGCTGTGGAGTCGGAGTCGGAGTCGTGGAGTCGGAGTCGGAGCTCATTTTGGTGGAGTCGGAGTTGGAGTCGGTATAAAATGCACCGACTCCGACTCCTAAAATATATAATAAATTGGGGACAGGAGTGCAATGCAGAATGTGCTGAATATTTTACTAAATAATAACATTTAGTATAATGCTTATATTTAAGTGAAAAATTTATTGTAGTATAATGTGAACATCAGACATTTAATTGTTTTTATGATACAATAATCAAGATATTTGGATAGAACATAAAATATTTATTGGATACAACTTTAGAACACAAAAAACTAATAAATTGTAAATATGTAATATTATATATATATACACAGTGTATATACACACACAAGATATATATGTAATCTACTGTATATTACATAGTGTATTACATATTTACAATTTATTACAGTTTTTTGTGTTCTAAAGTTGTATCCAATAAATATATTTTATGTTCTATCCAAATATCAAATACCAGCAGTATAGAAACAGGTGATGAGAAGCCGTTCCCAAATTACCTCTCAAAATTAAGATAAGTATCAGCAGTGAGAAAGGGAATAATACATAACTTTTATTAGAATTATTAGAAAAATTGCGTAGTGCTGCAATTTATAAATTAATTTTTTGTGCAAAAAAATGAAACAATACTCATGTCCAAGAGGACCAACAAAGATAGCGTTGGAGCCCCCCCGGTGGTGTCCGTCAATGATAGACCATAATCACCAGATGGACATTGAGGGGCTTCGACGCCAAATCAGTGTCCAAGATTCATAGACACTGTGAATTGATGACTACTATGAGCCGGATAAATGGGGCAACAACCTATAATCCTATTAGTCAGGTTAGGGTCATGGGAGGATATATTCCAGTGGGAACCAAGCCCCCCAATAGGACTCACCAATGTAATATACAGTATGGGGTTACTAAATCCCCCCAAAAACAAGCTTTTCATACATGTAAACACCAATTACCAACCATAACCTAACAGAAATCTAACAAAAATCCATCCAAGATCACAGTGGTGTTTCTTGGATTTAATTCAGAGTATAATCACGGCAGTAAACATATAGGTATAATTATTGCCTCTTGCTTATAATGACCGGCTCATTTATACATCATGCTCAAGATGCAGGTATAGCGACCCCAACATACAAGTGGTCAGACCCTAGAGTCTGACCACTTGTATGTTGGGGTCGCTATACCTGCATCTTGAGCCCTTCACCTACAGTATCTCCCCTGATGAATCCTGGCGGAGGAAACGCGTCGGGAGGTTCCATGGTGATTAATCTTTAGGGCTAATTTAATCAGGGTCAGTTTGGGACGGTCCTTGTAAGGGCTGGAGCTAATGGGGCTTGAGGGTTCAGCTAGTTCCTGCCAGGGAGAGAGCTCCTGCCCGGCCATGGACAGCCACCCGATTCATCTATCCTGATGACCCCCTTCTAACTACTGACCTGCACCTACAACTGGGTGAGACCATTCCATTTCTCTATTTATAATTGCATGATGTATAAATGAGCCGGTCATTATAAGCAAGAGGCAATAATTATACCTATATGTTTACTGCCGTGATTATACTCTGAATTAAATCCAAGAAACACCACTGTGATCTTGGATGGATTTTTGTTAGATTTCTGTTAGGTTATGGTTGGTAATTGGTGTTTACATGTATGAAAAGCTTGTTTTTGGGGGGATTTAGTAACCCCATACTGTATATTACATTGGTGAGTCCTATTGGGGGGCTTGGTTCCCACTGGAATATATCCTCCCATGACCCTAACCTGACTAATAGGATTATAGGTTGTTGCCCCATTTATCCGGCTCATAGTAGTCATCAATTCACAGTGTCTATGAATCTTGGACACTGATTTGGCGTCGAAGCCCCTCAATGTCCATCTGGTGATTATGGTCTATCATTGACGGACACCACCGGGGGGGCTCCAACGCTATCTTTGTTGGTCCTCTTGGACATGAGTATTGTTTCATTTTTTTGCACAAAAAATTAATTTATAAATTGCAGCACTACGCAATTTTTCTAATAATTCTAATAAAAGTTATGTATTATTCCCTTTCTCACTGCTGATACTTTTCTATCCAAATATCTTGATTATTGTATCATAAAAATTATTAAATGTCTAATGTTCACATACACATATTCATGTACTACAATAAATTTTTCACCTAACTATAAGCAATATATGTAGGAGTCGGAGCCGGAGTCGGAGCCGGAGTCGGAGTCGGAGTCGGAGCCGGAGTCGGAGTCGGTGCAAGAGAATTTGAGGAGTCGGAGTCGGAGTCGAAGGTTTGGCTTACCGACTCCACAGCCCTGGGAGTCGGTGCATTTTATACCGACTCCGACTCCGACTCCACCAAAATGAGCTCCGACTCCGACTCCGACTCCACGACTCCGACTCCGACTCCACAGCCCTGGTCATAAGTATTCAGACCCTTTGCTCAGACACTCATATTTGCGTCACATGCTGTCCATTTCCTTGTGATCCTCCTTGAGATGGTTCTACTCCTTCATTGGAGTCCAGCTGTGTTTAGTGAAACTGATAAGACTTGATTTGGAAAGGTGCACACCTGTCTATATAAGACCTCACAGCTCACAGTGCATGTCAGACCAAAATAAGAATCATGAGGTCAAAGGAACTGCCCAAGGAGCTCAGAGACAGAATTGTGGCAAGGCACAGATCTGGCCAAAGTTACAAAAGAATTTCTGCAGTACTCATGGTTCCTATAAGCACAGTGGCCTCCATAATGCTTAAATGGAAGATATTTGGGACCACCAGACCCCTTCCTATATCTGGCTGTCCAGCCAAACAGAGCAATCGTGGGAGAAGACCCTTGGTGAGGGAGGTAAAGAAGAACTGCAAGATCACTGTGACTGAGCTCCAGAGATGCAGTAGGGAGATGGGAGAAAGTTCCACAAAGTCAACTATCACTGCAGCCCTCCACCAGTCGGGCCTTTATGGCAGAGTGGCCTGACGGAAGCCTCTCCTCAGTGCAAGACACAGTGCAAAGCCCACATAGTTTGCAAAAAAACACATGAAGGACTCCCAGACTATGAGAAATAAGATTTTCTGGTCTTATGGGATGAAGATAGAACTTTTTGGTGATAATTCTAAGTGGTATGTGTGGAGAAAACCAGGCACTGCTCATCACCTGCCAAATACAATCCCAACAGTGAAACATGGTGGTGGCAGAATCATGCTATGGGGGTGTTTTTCAGCTGCAGGGACAGGACGACTTGTTGCAATTGAAGGAAAGATGAATGTGGCCAAGTACAGAAATATCCTGGAAGAAAACCTCTTCCACAATGCTCAGGACCTCAGACTTGGCCGAAGGTTCACCTTCCAACAAGACAGTGACCCTAAGCGCGCAGCTCAAATAACAAAGGAAGTGGCTTCAGAACAACTCTGTGACCATTCTTGATCAACCCAGCCAGAGCCTTGACCTAAACCCAATTGAGCATTTCTGGAGAGACCTGATAATGGCCACCAACGTTCAGCATCCAACCTGACGGAACTGGAGAGGATCTGCAAAGAAGAATGGCAGAGGATCCCCAAATCCAGGGGTGGAAAACTTGATGCATCATTCCCAAGACGACTCATGGCTGTACTGGCTCAAAACGGAGGATGCTTCTACTCAACACTATGCAAAGGTTCTGAATACTTATGACCATGTGATATTTCAGGTTTTCTTGTTTAGTAAATTTGCAAAAATTTCTACATTACATTTCTGTCACGATGGGGGATGGGGAGCAGAGTGTACATTAATGAGAAAAAAAAGAACTTTTTTGAATTTACCAAATATCTGCAATGAAACAAAGTGAAAAATTTAAAGGGGTCTGAATACTTTTCGTACCCACTGTATAATTATGGGTGATGGGCAAATAGTAGCTATTCGTGTTCAGATAATGCTTACCGAATACAGAGTACTATTCCAGTATTCGTCACAAGAAAAATACCTGGCTTCCCCATTGACTTGCAGTAGGTTCATTATTCACGATGAATACCAGAATAGTATTTTGAACTCGTTAGAATTAATCGGGACACAAATAGTTAATCGCCCATCTCTAATCATTTTTCTAGATTTCATGTGAGGGCTTGTTTTTTGCAGCACGAGTTGACCTTTCTATTGGTAACATTTTTGGGCACATCACATTTTCGGAACGTTTTTATATTGTGATTTTTTGGGAGGCAGAATGAACATGAAAGAGCAATGCAGGCATACGTAGCGTGCGTGTGTGTGTGTGTGTGGGGTTCTCCTCTGTTCACTGTTTGGTAAAAAAGTGTTAATAAAGCTTTATTCTTCAGGTCAGTACGATTACAGCAATAGTTTTGTTTTGCAACTTTTTACCCGACGCCGACCCCCGTAACCCCAGCCCACATAACCCTAGACGCCGACCCCCGTAACCCCAGCCCACGTAACCCTAGACGCCGACCCCCGTAACCCCAGCCCACGTAACCCCAGACGCCGACCCCCGTAACCCCAGCCCACATAACCCTAGACGCCGACCCCCGTAACCCCAGCCCACGTAACCCTAGACGCCGACCCCCGTAACCCCAGCCCACGTAACCCCAGACGCCGACCCCCGTAACCCCAGCCCACGTAACCCCAGACGCCGACCCCCGTAACCCCAGCCCACGTAACCCCAGACGCCGACCCCCGTAACCCCAGCCCACGTAACCCTAGACGCCGACCCCCGTAACCCCAGCCCACGTAACCCTAGACGCCGACCCCGTAACCCCAGCCCACGTAACCCCAGACGCCGGCCCCCGTAACCCCAGCCCACGTAGCCCTAGACGCCGACCCCCGTAACCCCAGCCCACGTAACCCCAGACGCCGACCCCCGTAACCCCAGCCCACGTAACCCCAGACGCCGACCCCCGTAACCCCAGACGCCGACCCCCGTAACCCCAGCCCACGTAACCCCAGACGCCGACCCCCGTAACCCCAGCCCACGTAACCCCAGACGCCGACCCCCGTAACCCCAGACGCCGACCCCCGTAACCCCAGCCCATGTAACCCTAGACGCCGACCCCCGTAACCCTAGACGCCGACCCCCGTAACCCCAGCCCACGTAACCCTAGACGCCGACCCCCGTAACCCCAGCCCACGTAACCCTAGACGCCGACCCCCGTAACCCCAGCCCACGTAACCCTAGACGCCGACCCCCGTAACCCCAGCCCACGTAACCCTAGACGCCGACCCCCGTAACCCCAGCCCACGTAACCCTAGACGCCGACCCCCGTAACCCCAGCCCACGTAACCCTAGACGCCGACCCCCGTAACCCTAGACGCCGACCCCCGTAACCCCAGCCCACATAACCCTAGACGCCGACCCCCGTAATCCCAGCCCACATAACCGCAGACCCCGAAACCTGAGTCACAGCCCCCATAACCCCAGATGCGACCCCCGTAACCCCAGCCCACAGAACCCCAGACGCGCCCCCCTTAACACCCAACCCATGAAAGCCCAGCCAGGGCTCCCCGTAATCCCAGACAAGGTTTCCTTTAACCCCGTTCACAGCCCCTGTGACCCCCAGACGCCGCCCCTTTAATCCCAGGGACGCAGACCCCATAAAAGTACTTGACACGGCCCCATAACCCCGGAGACGCTCCTTCAGTGCACCCCGCAGGTCAGTAATGCATTCCTCCAGTGTACACTGCGCTAAAGTCTGATGTAAATGGCGCAAGTCATCTGCGAAGTTTTCGGACCCTCCCTCATGTCCCGGCACAGGCAGATGGCCGCTTCTACACTACGTCACTCATACACCTCGTGACGTCACAGAGCGCGTGTGAGTCACTACACACCGGTCACCTACCGTTATCAGCCTCGGTGTCCATCCCGGGCTCCATTCAGTCACTCGTTCTTCTCCGGACTCCTCCACTTGTGCCGCCCTGGGCGGGACTACACAGCCCCTCCCGACCTCCGCTCCCCCTCCTCACACCATGGTTACCATGACAATCGGTGAGGAGGGTCTGCGTATCCGGGAGAAGTGTGATTGGTTGGGAGGTATAAAGGGGGCGCGTCTTAGTCCAGGTGTTGCACACAGGAGGGGGAGGAGTTAGGAGAAGCGAGCGAGGTGCATCATCACGTGACCGCACAGCGGGCTTCTGAGGGGAGAGGAGTGGCTGTGACACGTGACTGCTCCCTGGAGTGAGGAGAACTGCTCAACCAGCAACTCCATAACCTGCGGCAATAACAACGCACATGTGAACCGAGGCTAAGCAGGGTCACCCAGAAAGTGCCGCAGTGTACAGGTTATCATCAGACGTGCCCTCCCATAAACACTGACTCCCTGTGAAGCCAGTACTGTGTCTTGCCCCATAGATCAGCACTTCTCATAAGGAGACCTACATGGAGGCCCTCATAAGTGGCCCCTGGAGTGCAGCTTGTGCCTTGTACAAAGTGCTGCAAAAATTATAAGGGGTGTCCTGAGGGTTAGGGGACCCCTGTAACCAGAGCACGGCATTAACCCTTTACAGGGGGTGTTCCCTTTCAGTAAATGAATGTCCTCGGCTGCAGATTAATATGTGATACTTATATATGTATTTAAAGCATCATGTAGAGTAAATATGGGTAAGGCGGGGATCCAGAATTAGAAAAACAGTCATTTCAGAGGACAACAAAGCCCAAAATATAAAAGGTCACACAATTCATAGGCTGCTGGGCTCACATGAATCTGGCCATTTTCGTGTGCTAAGTATCTCAATGCTTACGCTTTTTCATGGCAGTAATGCATGTCTATTCCTATATTCATTGTCAGATACATTATAGCTCTACAGAGTGCAACTGTCTCCTTTTTGTTACTATGTATCATGGTCAGTGTGCCCCTGTTCACATTAGAAAGGTAGGGTGTGCCATCAGTCTGTTTCTTAGATTACAAGGTGATGCCTTCTGATTGAGCACTCCTGCTCTTCAGCCTTAGGCTAGTTTCACACATCCGGCGTTTTGCCGGTTTGCCGGATTCGGCGCACGTCAGTACAGTGTATACAGTACAATGGCAGCGCGACAAGCACCGGTCACATGCTGTCATGTGACCGGAACTTGTGACCCGGAAGTTGCGGCGCTGCCATTGTACTGTATACACTGTACTGGCGTGCGCCGAATCCGGCAAACCGGCAAAACACCGGATGTGTGAAACCGGCCTTAGGTGATTTTAGTTCTCCATTTGCTGGTTCCTATTTGCCCTTAAATTGTAGGCTTTTTTTTAACCCAAACAGAGACGTTAGTTTGATAAGGACCCAAGAAAAAGATGTCACCTTGCCGTTGGCTGTTGGGCTCACATAAAAGTGGCCATTTTTGTGTGCTAAGTATCTCACTTTTTTCTTGTTTTTTACATAGCAGTAATGCATGTCTTTGTTCCCATATTCATTGTTCCACAAATCTTAACACTACAGAGTGCAACTGTCTTCTTTTTGTACAACAATTCATAGGCGACATAACCAGCAGGATGAGATTTTCACTACATACCTCGTTTTTCCAAAAAATAAGACCTAGCTGGAATTTTACAGCATTTGCAGTGTAAGGTTTAAAAATAAGCCCTAGTCGTGGTTCAATAATGAAGTGTCCATGCAGCTAAAAAAAAAAGTTGAAGAACACTGCAGGATACTTCATTATAGAAAGCAGACAACCCCAAAAGAGAGAAGACAGAAGACCCCGCAATCATACTCACCAGACACCGAACGGGAGGACCTGCAACAGAACGAATCAAGGACCAATGGTGGAATGCACACACATCAGGTCGCACACTCCCACATCAGATCACACACACACACATGAGATTGCACACAATCATACATCAGATCACACACACACATGAGATCGCACACAATCATACATCAGATCACACACACACATGAGATCGCACACACATGAGATTGCACACAATCACACATCAGATCACACACAATCACACATCAGATCACACACAATCACACATCAGATCACACACAATCACACATTAGATCACACACTCCCACATCAGATCACACACAATCACACATCAGATCACACACAATCACACATCAGATCATACACACACATCAGATCACACACACACACACATCAGATCACACACACATCAGATCACACACACATCAGATCACACACACACATGAGATCACACACACATCAGATCACACACACACACACACACATCAGATCACACACACATCAGATCACACACACATCAGATCACACACACACATGAGATCACACACAATCACACATCAGATCACACACAATCACACATCAGATCACACACTCCCACATCAGATCACACACTCCCACATCAGATCACACACAATCACACATCAGATCACACACTCCCACATCAGATCACACACACACATCAGATCACACACACACACATCAGATGACACACAATCACACATCAGATGACACACAATCACACGTCAGATCGCGCACACACACACACACACACTCATCAGATTGTAAACTCTCACATCAGATCACACATACACATATCAGATCGCACACAATCACACATTAGATTACACATTCCCCCATCAGATCACACATCAGATCGCACACATACACTTGCCACATCCGGCGAAACCTATTGCTTCTGGCCTGCAAGTGAATCTGGGACGCAGTGTGGTGGAAAGCATAGGGGACCTGCGGTGGAACGCATCGAAGCATTCCACTGCTAAATCCTCCATGCATTCCACCACAGGTCCTTGTGTTCCACTGCACTGTGTCACATCTTCTTCTGGTGGCCAGAAGCAATCGGTATTGCCGGATGTGGTGAGTGTGTGTGATCTAATGTGTGATTGTGTGTGCGTCCTCATAGGTGTGCGATCTGATTTGTGTGTGTATGTATTTGTGCATGATCTGATATATGTGAGTGTGTCGGCCAGAAGAAGGGGATGCCTGCTGAATATCGCAGTAGGACCTGGGAGCGGCGCAAACGTCTGGGGTCTGGTAAGTATGACTCTCCTGGTAAGGGATGTCTGTTTTTTTTGGGGGGGAGGGGGGGTTACCTTACTCCAACTGTGTTTCCCCAAGAATAAGCCTCACCCAAAAATAAGCCCTACTGCTTTTTCCAGGACAAAAAGAGTTTAAGACAGGGTCTTATTTTTGAGAAAACACGACAGTAATACACTGCATACAAAAATACTAATGAGGCTTAGAATGTTATATAGTAACAAATTACATACAAATAAGAGAAATGAGATAAATGATCAATTAATATTCAATAGTGAATAATATTCAGTAATAACACAAATTTTTTTGTTTATCTTAATTTTTTAATGCTGTAACGTCCTGGAGGTGGATCCACGGGACCGAGCACTGGACTCCCCCAGAGAGGCAACCAGGAGCGAACCCCTATACAGGGACTTTCCGATCACCCCTCCAGAGGGCCTAGATGCACGGTAGCCGGAACAATAGGGGTACGGAGTACGTGTCCTTCAGAAGTCTGTACGGGAGATGACTAATAGTCCAGTAAAAGCCGCTCGTCAGTATTTTTCCATGGAGCGTGTGTACGTTCCGTGCATACGTGTGTCCGTTTTGAAAAAGCGCTGACATGTCCGTGTTGCTCCGGGATCACGTACCCATGGACCCATTACATCCTATTGGTCAGTGTTGACACGTATGTGATACGGATGATGTCCGTGTGCTATCCGTGCGGTGCGTGTCCGTGTTGCTCAAATCAAGTTTGTTACAAAATTAAATACTTGCAGGTGGCCAAGGTACCCTACAAAATCCAACATAAAAATACTAAGGCCTCCGTGGATAATGGCATGGTTGTAGTATATATCCAAACACATTGGATATCCAAGTAAAAAGACCAACAGGTTAATTAATTGTGGATAATTATAAGAATGTGCTAATCAAATCCACCTATGTCTCATTATTCCCAACAAATAATCATTAACTTAATTTGATGAAGATGTGAAAAACGGACAAGATACGGAAAGCATACGGAACACACACTGACGTATTACATGCACAGAAAAACGCACACACGTACACACGTAGGACACACGTAATGCACACGGACACTACACGGAGAGGAAAAACGGACTCCAAAAACGGACATCGTCACACGTACCCTTTTTTCACGTGCGTGTGGCAGAGGCCAAAGGGAACCGGTCAGGTCAAAAAAGTGTATAACCTACAAGCAGGAGCTTGTAACCCCTTCCTACCCATCCCTTTATTGTAATATTGTGTAAAATGAAAGTAATAAAATACGTTTTATTACTTACATATTCCCTATATAAATGAGCAGGTCTCTAGCCCCATGGGTGTTGCATTGCCCAATGGGCGTTTGCATACATTCCATGGTATCACACCTCTGTGGGCGTGATACCATGGATTTACATGAGTGACCTCACGTCTGCTCCTTCAGAAACCCGCGCATGCGCGCTTCCCATTCTCGCCGCCGCCTCATCCTGGTGTTTACATGTCGGCTTCTGACGTGCACTATACAAGCTCAGAAGACCCCTGCGGTTCCTGTCATGCACAGTGCGCATCTGAACCCAGCAAGTAAACACCCGGATGAGAAGGCGGCGAGAATGGTAAGTGCGCATGCGCGGTATTCTGAAGGAGCAGACGTGAGGCTGCTCATGTAAATCCATGGTATCATGCCCACAGGGGCGCGATACCATGGAAAGTATGCAAACGCACACAGGGCGATGCAACGCCTATGGGGCTAGAGACCTGTGCTATTTACATAGGGAATATGTAAGTAATAAAACATATTTTATTACTTTCATATTACACAATATTACAATACAGGGATGGGTAGGAAGGGGTTACTAGCTCACACAGACTCCTGCTTGTAGGTTATAACGCTTTTTTGACCTGACAGGTCCCCTTTAAATAAAAAAATATAGATGTTTGGTATCTTTTTAATCCTACTGACCTGAAGAGTCATATTGCCAGGTGATTTTTATTGCATAGTGAACGTGGTAAATAAATGTAAAAAAAAAACCAAAACAGTAATAGAATTGCAGTTTTTTCAGAATTTCACATTTGGAACTTTTTTACTGCATCATGTGAAAAATGAATGGTGTCATTCAAAAGGACAATTCGGCTGACAAGAAACAAGCCTGAATATTCGCTCAGAAAGTTGTTCCTACATTCAGTGTATACGTTCTTTCTTTGTAATGTTCAGCGCTTTTCGGGTGGGTCATGGAGCTTTACTTGCTTGTCTGATAAAGACGTGTGCACACACCTTCCTTTACCTGCAGCGTAAATTCTTTTGGTGTCGCTGTCTGAGTAAACTTTCTGAACTGATAAAAATTGAATATTTATTCTATAAGCCAAAACAAAAACAAACAAATTGAAACAGTACAGTGATTTTTGATCACTTTGTCTCACCAAAAGAGTTCAGAAGGTAATATAAAACCATAGTACCGCAAAAAAACATACCCTTATACAACTCCATGGGCTAAAAACTCAAAAAAAAAGGTACAGCTCTTGGAAGATGAGGATGAAAACTCAAAAGCAAAGAGGGGACTCTGTCACCAGGGGTGTGACAATCGCAGAAGTTGCGACCGTGACGGGTACAGGGGGACTGCCAATCCCAGTGCCTGCTTCAGCTGAATGTGCGTCTGAGGGTGCACATCCAGCTGAAATGCATTGCAGCACAGAGACTCATCGAGTCCCTACACTACAATACAAACTGCTAGCAGGCAGCTAACATCAGCAGTACTGAGACTGGAGACACATGAGAGTGACATCATGTGCCATGGCGAGCACTCCGATGTCAGTTGCCGGCCACTACTCGCTGGCTACAAAGGACGCCGTGTGACGTGAGAATGAAAGTAGAGGGGTTTTTATTAGTTAGAGACAGAATGGGGGCTGTTTATGCCAGGAAAGAGCCCATATATACCATAATGAAGACCATATATACTAAGATGGAGACCATATATACCAGGATGGGCTTGTCATGGGTACCATATATACAAAGATGGGCTCAGGATGGGGACCATATATACCAGGACGGGGAACATGTGTACCAGGATGGGGACAATGTACCAGGATGGGGGACATATTTACTGGAAAGTTGCCCTAGATGGGGGACTTTAGTACAGGATGGGGACATTACTACATAATGAAGGGGAGGGGAACTTATATGTCTTTACAGGAGTTAGAGTGCTACAGAGCCTATATATCTGACCAACATGCAAGTGTTGGGGGCAGGCCCCAAACTTTGCACCAGGCCCATCCGGCTCTAGTTATGCCACTGTCTGTCACCACATAAGTCTGGAGCTGACCCAGTATTGATCCAAATACTTTAGGCGTACATTCGCATGATCAGTGTTAGCAGCGTTTTGGACCCAGCATATTTCCAATCGCGGTGTTGTACATTAGAAGCACACTGAATGGGATTAATAGAAATCTGACCACTGTGTTTCTTTTCTACGCAGCATAAACTGACCGGCGGTGCGGGTTCCTGAGCCACAACTTGTGGAGACAAGAGTGTTCTCAGCAAGAAAACACAGTGAAAGTCCGCAGCCCCTGAACCCTGATCGTGGGCACGGACACTGCGTTCTCCTGCGTCTCCGCAAGAGGAAAGACGCTGCGTCTGGAACTCGAGGAAGCCTGATTATGGGCAATTATCCTAATGACTCCAGATATAGGGGACCTCTTATTTGTGAAACTTTCTATTATTAACCTTTTTTTACAGCCTGTAATAAATCTTCTTGCGTTTTTCACACTTATTGGGTGTGATGACTGGGAGGTGATCTCTGGGGCCAGGACATTCCTCTATAGGAGGCAGTAGCTGCTGATTGTCTCCAGGGGAACAGCTTCAGAGAAGGTTTCCTGGAGAAACAGAAAGCCATGAGGACAGGAGGAGAGCTGTGATCGGCGGTGACATCAGCGGTGACATCGGCTGTCTGCACCTTCTCAGCGATCGTCCTCACAGGAATGGGCTGCAGTTCTCGGATCTGATGGTTTCCTGAAGAGAGAAATAGCTGGCACCTTAGAGGAGAAGGAGTCCGGGCTGTCACCACAGGTAATGTCACTGATCACAGGGGCAGCACAAGACTGGGGATCGCATGTGAGCAGAGGGGATGTGGACTGAGGTCTGCACTGTATATACACATGTATAAGTGACTGATCCGAGCACTATAGAAGTACAGCCCTGTATATATACACATATAAGTGACTGATCCGAGCACTATAGAAGTACAGCCCTGTATATACACATATATAAGTGACTAATCCGAGCACTATAGAAGTACAGCCCTGTATATACACATGTATAAGTGACTGATCCGAGCACTATAGAAGTACAGCCCTGTATATATACACATATAAGTGACTGATCCGAGCACTATAGAAGTACAGCCCTGTATATACACATATATAAGTGACTAATCCGAGCACTATAGAAGTACAGCCCTGTATATACACATGTATAAGTGACTGATCCGAGCACTATAGAAGTACAGCCCTGTATATATACACATATAAGTGACTGATCCGAGCACTATAGAAGTACAGCCCTGTATATACACATATATAAGTGACTAATCCGAGCATTATAGAAGTACAGCCCTGTATATACACATATATAAGTGACTGGTCCGAGCACTATAGAAGTACAGCACTGTATATACACACATATAAGTGACTGATCCGAGCACTATAGAAGTACAGCCCTGTATATACACACATATAAGTGACTGATCCGAGCACTATAGAAGTACAGCCCTGTATATACACATATATAAGTGACTGATCCGAGTATTATAGAAGTACAGCCCTGTATATACACATGTATAAGTGACTGATCCGAGCACTATAGAAGTACTGCACTGTATATACACACATATAAGTGACTGATCCAAGCACTATAGAAGTACAGCCCTGTATATACACACATATAAGTGACTGATCCGAGCACTATAGAAGTACAGCCCTGTATATACACACATATAAGTGACTGATCCGAGCACTATAGAAGTACAGCCCTGTATATACACATATATAAGTGACTGATCCGAGTATTATAGAAGTACAGCCCTGTATATACACATGTATAAGTGACTGATCCGAGTATTATAGAAGTACAGCCCTGTAAATACACATATATAAGTGACTGATCCTAGCACTATAGAAGTACAGCCCTGTATATACACACATATAAGTGACTGATCCGAGCACTATAGAAGTACAGCCCTGTATATACACATGTATAAGTGACTGATCCGAGCACTATAGAAGTACAGTCCTGTATATACACATGTATAAGTGACTGATCCGAGCACTATAGAAGTACAGCCCTGTATATACCCATATATAAGTGACTGATCCGAGCACTATAGAAGTACAGCCCTGTATATACACATATATAAGTGACTGATCCGAGCACTATAGAAGTACAGCCCTGTATATACACACATATAAGTGACTGATCCGAGCACTATAGAAGTACAGCCCTGTATATACACATATATAAGTGACTGATCCGAGTATTATAGAAGTACAGCCCTGTATATACACATGTATAAGTGACTGATCCGAGCACTATAGAAGTACTGCACTGTATATACACACATATAAGTGACTGATCCAAGCACTATAGAAGTACAGCCCTGTATATACACATATATAAGTGACTGATCCGAGTATTATAGAAGTACAGCCCTGTATATACACATGTATAAGTGACTGATCCGAGTATTATAGAAGTACAGCCCTGTAAATACACATATATAAGTGACTGATCCTAGCACTATAGAAGTACAGCCCTGTATATACACACATATAAGTGACTGATCCGAGCACTATAGAAGTACAGCCCTGTATATACACATGTATAAGTGACTGATCCGAGCACTATAGAAGTACAGTCCTGTATATACACATGTATAAGTGACTGATCCGAGCACTATAGAAGTACAGCCCTGTATATACCCATATATAAGTGACTGATCCGAGCACTATAGAAGTACAGCCCTGTATATACACATATATAAGTGACTGATCCGAGCACTATAGAAGTACAGCCCTGTA